>NC_048238.1:65477554-65762984 GCF_002007445.2 Ailuropoda melanoleuca
ATTTCTGCTCCAATCTTGGTCAGCTGCTTCCTTTTGAGTGGATTAGGTCTGTCCCTCTGTTGCTGTTCCAGTTTCTTGAGGTGAGAATATAAAAACTGCATTTTAGATTTTTCTATTCTTTTGAGTGAGGCTTNTTCACCCTTAGGACTGCCTTTTGCAGTATCCCATAGGTTTTGGACCGTTGTGTTTTCATTCTTGTTGGTCCCCATAAATTGTTTAAATTGATTTTTGATTTCCTGGTTTATCGAGTCTTTCCTGGTTAGGATGGTTCTTAGTCTCCAAGTGCTTGAGTTTCTTCCAAATTTTTCCTTGTGGTTGAGTTCCAATTTCAAAGCATAGTGGTATGAGAATATGCAGGGAATAATTTCAGTCTTTTGGTATCGGTTGAGACCTGTTCTGTGTCCCAGAACATGATCAATTCTTGAGAATGTTCCATGGGCATTAGAATAGAATGAGTATTCTTTGGTTCTGGGCTGTAGTGTTCTATATATATCTATGAGGTCCAACTCGTCGAGTATGGTATTCAAAGCCTTTGATTCTTTGCTGAGTTTTTGCCAGGGTGTTCTGTCTATTTCTGATAGTGGGGTTTTGAGGTCCCCTACTCTTAATGTATTTTTATCTATATGTCTCTTTTTTCTGGTTAAGAGTTGGCTTGTGTATCTTGCTGCTCCCCTGTTGGCAGTATAGATATTTATAATTGTCATATCCACTTGTTGAATACATCCTTTAAGAGTAATTTAGTACCCTTCTGCATCTCGAACTATAGTCTTTAGTTTAAAATCCAATCTATCTGATATGAGAATGGCTACTGCAGCTTTCTTTTGAGGTCCATTTGCGTGAAAGATGGTACTACATCCCTTTACTCTCAGTCTGAATGTATCTTTGGGTTCAAAATGAGTCTCTTGTAGACAGCAAATGGATGGGTCATGTCTTTTTTTCCAATCTGCAACCTGTGACGTTTTATGGGAGCATTTAAACCATTCACATTGACACTGAAAACTGAGACAGAGAATTTTAATGATGCCATATTTCCAGTAAAGTCTTTGTTTGTATCGGTTGTGACTTTCTGTTCTAGGTCAATCTTGGGGCCTTTTTACCTTTATAGAACTCCCCTTAATATCTCCTGTAGGGCTGGTTTCAAACTTATGAATTTGGTTAATGACTGGCGATTCTGGAACGTCTTTATTTCTCCATCAATTCTGAATGACAGCCTTGCTGGATAAAGGATCCTTGGCTGCATGTTTTTCTCTGAAAGAGCTTTAAAAATGCCCCCCCCAACCCTTTCTCTCATTCCAGGTCTGTGTAGACAGGTCTGACATAATTCTGATACCTGTGCCTTGGTACATGAGAAATTTCTTTGCCCTGGCCAATTTCAATACTGTATCCTTGGATCTAATATTTGCGAATTTCACTATGACATGATGTGGCATAGATTTGTTGTGGTTGAGCTTAGGTGGGGTCCCCTCTGCCTCTTGGACACAAATGTTTGTTTCCCTTGCTAGATTAGGGAAGTTTTCAGCTACAATTTGTTCAAATATCTCTTCCAGACCTCTGTTTTTCTCCACCCCCTCGGGGACGTTGATGATTCTGACATTGGATTGTTTCATTGAGTCAGTAATGTCCTGTAACCTACATTCGTTCATGTGGATTTTTTTAAGTCCAGCTTCTATTTTCGTTTTTTCCTCTACTAACCCATCCTCCAATTTGCTAATATGTTCCTCTGCTTTGGTGACCCTGGCCATTAGAGCCTCTATTTTTGCCTGCATTTGGCTCATAAAATTTTTAATTTCTGTCAGATTCACTCTCATTTCCATCCTTAGGGTTTCTATATTCTCAGTAACATTTTCATTAATACTTTTTTCAAGTCTACTCATCATTTTGACCATTGTTGCTCTGAATTCCATTTCTGATAATTTGGTTACATCCATATTCATTATGTCTGTGGCAGAGGCTGCAGACTCATTGTCTTTTCTTTGCTGGGCGGGGGCTTCTCCTTCTTGTCATTCTGATGAGGAGAGGTTGCAGGGTTGTCCAGAGCCCAAATTATTGACTGGGACTCAGGCCGTGCGCCCTTGTTTTATAGGGATCTTAGGGATGTGGGCTTCTTCTTTAAGGATTTTATTTATTTATTTATGTGGCATAGAGCCAACCAGCGAGAGAGGGAACACAAGCAGGGGAGTGTGAGAGGAAGAAGCAGCCTCCCAGTGGAGGAGCCCGATGCGGGACTCCTTTCCAGAACCCGAGGATCACACCCAAAGCTGAAGACAGGCATTCAATGACTGCACCACCCAGGCACCCCAGGTTGTGGGCTTCTTGATTTTTCAGCCTGCCTTCTAGGGGAGGGGCCTGCCACACCAATACTCAGGCAACCCTGTTTGGGTAGAGTCTCTGTGTCCCCTGCTAGGGGGAATGGGAATGGCATGCTGTGAGCCGGTATTTCCAGACTTTTGTTCTCTGGCGGCTTTCCCTGGCGGTCTGCTGTGCCTCTTCTGAGAGTCAGAGCAGCAGCGGCCAAATCTCAGCCTCTGTCACAGAACAGAGGGATTGCGGCCTCTTCTCCACTGATGTTCTGGCCACCCTATTACTGTTGGTGCTGCTCAACCCTGTAGCATCCCGGGATGTGTGCCCCACACCCAGCTTCCCAGCCCTCACTTCCAGGGCCAGTGCGTCTCTGTCCTTTGTGTTTCTAACACCGCCAGCCGCCCTGTGCGTGCTCCCCTGGTCTCAGTCTGTTTTCTCACAGGTGCTGTCTGTGAGTCCGCCTGCTCCCCCGTGTAGGTGCTACCACCTCCCAGCTCCCGAACGCGGCACCTCCCTCCCCCTTCCATTTATCTTCCAATATCTGTGCACAGTTTCACGGCTCCCCGCTTCGTACCTCAATACTCAGTACTGGAGATGTTCATTTGTAGAGATCCAGATGTATCTTCCTGTGTCTCAGGCTGATTCCGTGGATGTTCAGGCTGGTCTGGTACCTATCCAGCTCAACTCAGGGGACCGGCTGAAAAAGGGTTCCCCTACTCCTCTGCCATCTTAACTTCTCAACCCAGTAAAAGCAGTTTTTAGAGGTAGGTTTATAGCAATAGAGGTTTACTTCTATAAGCAAGAAAAGTCTCAAATAAACAACCTAAGATTACAAGTAAAGGAGCTATAAAAGAACAACAAACAAAACCTAAAACCAGAAGAAGGAAGGAAATAATAAAGATTAGAGCAAAAAAAAATATTTGGAATCTACAAAAAAAAGAACAGATCAATCAAACCAGGAGCTGAATCTTTGGACAAAATATTTTAAAAAAAAGATAAACATATAGATAGAATTATCAAGAAAAAAGGAGAAAAGATTGAAATAAATAAAATCACAAATTAGGAGAAATAACAACCAACACCACACATATACAAACAATTAAAAAAGAATATTAATATAAACTAAATGCCAACAAATTGGACAACCTAGAAGAAATGGATAAATTTCTAGAAACATATAAACTACTGAAAATGAAACAGGAAGAAAGAGAAAACTTGAACAGTCCAATTACCATCAAAGAAATTGAATCAGTAATAAAAAACTCGCAACAAACAAAAGTCCAGGACCAGATGGATTCACAGGCAAATTATATAAAACATATAACTAAAAGTTAATACATATTCTTCTCAAACTATTCCAAAAAATAGAAAAAGAAGAAAAACTACCAAATTCTTTCTATGAGGCTAAGATTACCCTGATACCAAAAACCGATAAAGACACCATATAAAGAGAGAATACAGGCCAATATCTCTGATGAACATAGATGCAAAAATCATCAACAAAATACTAGCAAACTGAATCCAAAAGTACATTAAAAAGCATTCATCATGATCAAGTGAGAATTTTTCCTGGGATGCAAGGGTGGTTCAATATTCAAAAATCAATCAATGTGAGACATCACATAAATAAGAGAAAGGATGAAAACTGTATTTCAGCAGATACAAAAAAAAGGATTTGACAAATTTCAACATCCATTCATGATAAAAACCCTCAAAAAAGTAGTGATACAGTGAACATACCTCAACATATTAAAGGACATATATGAAAAACCTGCAGCAAACATTATCTTTAATTTGGAAAAACTGATTTTTCCCCATAAGGTCATGGCAAGAGAGGGATGCCCACTCTTATCACTTTGATTCAACATAGTATTGGAAGGCCTAGACTCAGCAATCAGACAACCAAAAGAAATAAAAGGTATCCAAAGGGAAGGGAAGAATAAAACATTGACTATCTGCAGATGATATGCTACTATACATAGAAAACCTGATAGATTCCACCAAAAACTGCTAGAACTCATAAATGAATTCAGTAAAGTTGCAGGATACAAAATCAATGTACAGAAATCTGATGCATTTCCATATACTAGTAATGAAGCTGCAAAAAGAGAAATTAAGGAAACAATCCCATCTCCAATTGCACCAAAAATAATTAGATATGTAGGAGGAAATCTAACTGAAGATGTGAAAAAACTGTACTCTGAGAAATACAGAACATTGTTGAAAGACATTGAAAATGACACAAAGAAATGGAAAGACATCCATGCCCTTGGGTTGGAAGAATAGAAATTGTTAAAATGTCTTTACTACCCAAAGCAATCTACACATTTTATGAAATCCTTATCAAAATACCACCAGCATTTTTCACAGACCTAGAACAAAAAATTCTAATATTTGTATGGAATCACAATGGAGCCAGAATACCCAAAGCAATCTTGAAAAAGAAAAGCAAAGCTGGAGGCATCACAAGTCTAGATTTCAAGTTAGTACAGCACAGCTGTAATAATAAAAATAGTATAATAGTATAATACTGGCGCAAAAAAGACACATAGATAGAACAGAATAGAAAACTTAGAAATGAACCCACAACTCTACGATCAATTAATATTCAACAAAGTAGGAAAGAGCATCCAATGGGAAAAATAATTTTTTTAACAAAGGGTGTTGGGAAAACTGGACAACAACATGCAAAAGAAAAAAAAAACTAGTCCACTTTATTATACCATGCACAAAAATGAATTAAAAATGTGTTAAAGACCTTAATGTGAGACCTAAAACCGTGAAAACCCTAGAAGAGAACACAGGCAGTAAGTTCTTTGACATCAGCTCCAGCAACATTTTTCTAGATATGTCTCCTGAGGCAAGGGAAACAATATCAAAAATAAAATATTGTGAGTATATCAAAATTTAAAAGAGTCTGCACAGTGAAGGAAACAATCAACAAAACTAAAAGGCACCTATGGAATTGGAGAAGTTATTTGCAAATTGCATATCAGATAAATGGTTACTATTCAAAATATATAAAGAATGTATAGAACTCCATACCCCAAATTCAAAAATTCAATTAAAAAATGGTCAGAAGACAAGTACAGACTTTTCTCCAAAGACGACATAGAGACGGCCAACAGGCAACTGAAATGATGTTCATCATCACTTATCACCAGGAAATGCAAATCAAAACTACAATGAGATATCACCTCACACCTGTCAAAATGGTTAAAATCAACAACACAAGAAACAACAGGTGTTGGCAAGGATGTGGATAAAAAGGAACCCTAGTGTACTATTGGTGGGAATGCAAACTTGTGCATTCACTCTAGAAAACGGTATAGAGTTTCAAAATTTAAAAATAGAGCCACCCTATGATTAAACAATGGCACTACTGCATATTTACCCAAAGAATACAAAAACACTAATTCAAAGGGATACATGCACTCCTGTGTTTATTTACTAGTGCTTATACATGGAAGCAGCCCAAGTGTCCATTGTGTCCATTGATTGATGAATGGATAAATGGAGAAACTGATGAATGGATATATATATTCCATGTATATGCATATGTATATGTGTATATATATGTGGAATATTAGGCAGCCATAAAAAATGAAATCTTGCTATTTGAAATGATGTGAATGGAGCTAGTAAATATATTGCTAAATGAAATAGGTCATTCAGAGAAAGACAAATACCATATCATTTCACTCATATGTGGAATTTAAGAAACAAAGCAAATGAACAAAGGAATAAAAAAAAGAGAGAGAGGTAGACAAATCAAGAAATAGACTCTTAATTATAAAGGAAAAAAACCCTGAGAGTTACCAGAGGGGAGTGGGTGGGTGGGTTAAATATGTAACAGGGATTAAGAAGTGTGCTTGTCATGACAAGCACCAGGTGATGTATGGAATTGTTAGGAATAAATAAATCATAAAGGGGACAATAAACATTAGTCTTCTACAGGATGTCACAGAAGAGAGGAGTGAAGCTGGCAGAGGAGTAGGTAGACCCAGGCTTGCCTTATCCCTTGAACATAGCTAGATAAAAATCAAATCATTTTGAACACCCAAGAAATCATTCTGAGGACTGAGAGAGAAAAAAAGGCACAACTACATTTGAAAAACTGCCACATTGTAGTAGAAGCTGTGGAGAGTTGATTTGGAAGAAAGAAGGGTTGCTGGTGTTATGATGGGGAGGGAGCCCTGACTGGAGAGAGTAACGAGAGAGAGAGAGAGAGAGGGAGAGAGAGAGAGAGAGAGAGAGTGAGAGCAAGTAAGCACAGGGAGTTGCACAAAGAAAACTCTTCACAAAACCATTGACTGGGAAAAGGAGAGGAGCTGACTACTGCAAGGTTTTATAAACAGTGGAGAGCAGAGTCTGCAGTTTCAGAGGTCTGCACCATTGCCAGGGTTACACCTAGTGGGCTTAGCAGTACTCTGGTGGGGAAGGAGAGAGGAGACCCAGGAGCAGGCAGGGTGGTCTGAGGATTACCTGGTTTGCACAGGGGGAAACAATTCCCCTCCTTGGAGTGCATTTGGAACAGGTGGCATGACCCCTCTGGGGGCAAAAGACATGGTGGGCACATTGAGCTGCCTCTTTGACTAACTTAGGAACAGGGATGCTGGCTGAAGTCAGCAAGTCTTGGTGCTGTCTTTCTGCTGTGCTTTACCGTAAACTCCAAACTGCTGTGCAGGCATGCAACCAATTTCTGGACAAGCTGACATAATCTACAATGTGGTGAGACCCTCCCCCAGAGGATCAGTTCAGGTCCACACTGACCTGCTTTCTAAAATTTGAATATATGAAACCCACCCATGTCCCTGAGATAAAACACTAGAGTGTTGTGCTGCCTGGCAAGTTCACAGTTCAGATGCAGGTAGGGTAAAGGTGGGGATGTGACAGAAGCCACAGACACAGGAGAGGTGATAGGTTGCTCTTCTGTGAGGGCTTCATGAAGAGTGGAAGGCAAAAATTCTCCACTCCAGGGACTAGAGAAGGGTATGATGATATTTTCACACCATCCATCAGCACTGACAGTCTTCAATAAGGAAAACAGTACCAAGTAGAGGACAGAGCTGCTTCCACCAAGGAGTGCCCACGTGTGCCCAGCAGGTGCATCTCCACCAGGGTGAGTCTGTCTGAGAATCAGCTCAACAGGCCTCATTCCCAGAAGACCAACACAAACCCCTTCCACACACCAAATCTACAGATCATAGAATGCTACAAAGCTTCAGCTCTAGTGGAAAGAGGATCTAACTACTTTCGTAATTTTTTTCCTTGAGACACAGGAAAAGCAATTTTTATTTTTTAATCATATATATATATATATATATATATAAATTCTGGGACTCCTATGATACAAATATTATGCTTTAATAAGTCATTGAGTTCCTTAAGTTTGAATTTGTGATCCAATACCTTTCTCTCTCTCTTCTTCTCTGCTTCATTGTTATCCATAATTTTTATCTTCTATATCACTGAGTCCCAGAATATATATAGAGAAAAAGGGGCAGAAGGTTTATTTAAGCAAATTATAGATGAAAACTTCCTTAGCCTGGGAAAGGAAACAGACATCAAACTGCAAGCACAGAAAACTCAAAAGGCAGCCATCACCAAAATATATCATAGTCAAATTCACAAAATAACAGACAAGGAAAGAATCCTGAAAGCAGCAGGGGAAAATAAATCCTTAACCTACAATAAAGACAGATCAGGTTCATAGCAGATCTGTCCATAGAAACTTAGCAGGCCAGAGACTGCGATATGATATAATCAATGTGTTGAATGGGAAAAAAATATGCAGCCAAAAATACTTTATCCAGCAAGTCTGTCATTGACAGTAGAAGGAGAGATAAAAAGTTTCCCAGACAAACAAAAACTAAAGGAGTTCATGACCATTAAACTAGCCCTGCAAGAATTATTAAAGAGAGCTCTTTGAGTGGGAAAAAAGGACCCAAAGTAACAAAGTCTAGAAAGGAAAAGAAAACATCACCAGTAACACCAACTTTAAAGGTAACACAAAGTCACTAAATTCATATCTATCAATAATCATCCAAATGGAAATGGACTAAATGCTCTAATCAAAAGACACAGGGAATGAATGAAAAAGACCCATCTATATACTGCCTATAGGAGACTCATTTTAGACATAAAGACACCTGCAGATTGAAAGTGAGGGGGTGGAGAATCACTTACCATTTTAATGGACAGGAAAAGAAAGCCTAAGTAGCCATACTCTTATCAGACAAATTAGATTTAAACCAAAGGTTGTAACAAGAGATGAAGAAGGGCATTAATTCATAATTAAGGGGTCTAATCAAGAAGATCTAACAAGTGTCAATATTTATTCCCACAACATGGGAACTCCCACATATTTAAGTCAATTAATAACAAACATTAAAAAGATCATTTATAACAATACAATAATATCAGGGGGTTTTAATATCCAACTGCAGCAACAGACAGGACATCTAAGCAGAAAATCACAAGGAAACAATGGTTTTGAACGACACAATGGGCCAGATGGACTTAAAAGTCATATTCAGAAAATTTCATCCTAAAGTAGAATACACATTCTTCTTGAGTACATACAGAACATTCTCCAAAATAAATCACATACTGGTCATAAATCAGCCCTCAGCAGGTAAAAAAAGATTGAGATCATACCATGCTTATGTTCAGACCACAATGCTATGAAACTTGAAGTCAACCACAAGAAAAAAATTAGGAAAAACCACAAATGCAGGGAGGTGAAAGAGCATTCTACTAAAGAATGAATGGGTTAACCAGGAAATTAAAGAAGAAATAAAAAAGCACACAGAAGCAAATGAAAATGAAACCACGACAGTCCAAAACCTTTTGGATGCAGCAAAGACAGTCCTAAGAGGGAAGTATATTATAATACAGGCCTACCTCAAGAAGCAAGGAAAGTCTCAAATACACAATGTAACCTTACAGCTAAAGGAGCTAGAAAAGGAATAGCAAAGAAAAGCCTAAATTTATCAGAAGGGAAATAATAAAGATTAAAGTGGATGAATCACATGTGTGCGCACATGCACACGCGTGCGCACACACACACAGTAGAAAAGATCAACAAAGCTAAGAACTGGTTCATTGAAAGAATTTATAAAATTGATAATCTTCCTGCCAGACTTATCAAAAAGAAAAGAGAAAGAACCCAAATAAAATCAAAAATGAAAGGAGAAATCACAACAAACACAACAGAAATACAACCAATTGTAAAAGAATATTATGAAAAATTATAGAACAAAAAACTGGGCAATCTGGAAGAAATAAATGAATTCCTAGAATCATACAAACTACCAAAACTGAAACAGGAAAAAATAGATAATTTGAACAGAATGATACCATCAAAGAAAAGAATCAGTAATCAAAAATCTCCCAACAAATAAAAATCCAGGGCCAGATGGCTTCCCATGTGAATTCTACCAAACATTTAAAGAAGAGTTAATATCTATTCTTCTCAAACTGTTCCAATAACTAGAAATGGAAGGAAAACTTCCAAACCCATTCTACAAGGCCAGCATTACCTTGATTCCAAAACCAGAGAAAGACCCCACTTCAAAAGAGAATTACAGTCCAATATCCATGATGAACACGGGTGCAGAAATTCTCAAGGATACTAGCAAATTGAATCCAACAGTACACTAAAACAATTATTAATCATGATCAAGTGAGATTTATTTCTGGACTGCAGGGGTTGTTCAATATTTGAAAATCAAACAATGTAATACATCACATTGATAACAGAAAGGATAAGAAACACATGATCCTCTCAAAAAATGCAGAAAAAGTATTTGGCAAAGTAAAGCATCTATTCTTGATAAAAACTCTCAACAAAGTAGGGATAGATGGAATATACCTCAAAATCATAAAAGTCATATATGAAAGACTCACAGCTAATATCATTCTCAATGGGGAAAATCTGAGAGCTTTTCCTCTACAGCCAGGAACAACAGGGATGTCCACTCTCACTATTACTATTTAACATAGTACTGGAAGTCTTAACCTAAGCAATCAGACAACAAAAAGAAGCAAAATGTATCCAAATTAGCAAGGATGAAGTCAAACTTTCACTGTTTGCAGAGGACACGATACACTATTTAGAAAACCCAACAGACTCCACCAAAAAAAAAAAATGCTGGAACTAATATATGAATTCAGTAACGTTTCAAGGTATAAAACCAATGTACAAAAATCTGTTGATTTCTATATACCAATAGTGAAGCAGCAGAAAAAGAAATCAAAGAATCTATCCATTTACAATTGTGCCAAAACCCATAAGATACCAAGACATAAACCTATACAAGGTAGTAAAAGACCTGTGGTCTGAAAACTATAGAACACTTCTGAAAGAGATTGAGAGGATAGAAAGAAGTTGAAAATGTTCAATGTTCATCGATTGGAAGAACAAACACTGTTAAAATGTCTATCCAACCCAAAGTTATCTACACCTTTAATGTAATCCCTATCAAAATACCACCAGCATTTTTCACAGAGCTAGAATTTGTATGGAACCACAAAAGATCCTGAATAGCCAAAGCAATCCTGAAAAAGAAAAGCAAAGGTGGAGGCATCACAATTCCAGACTTCAAGCTATATTACCAAGCAGAAGTCATTGACACAGTATGGTACTGGCACAAGGACAGATACATAGATCAATGAAACAAAATAGAAAACCCAGAAATTGACTCACAACTCTATGGTCAACTAATCTTCAACAAAGCAGGAAAAAAATATCCAATGGAAAAAATTCTCTTCAAAAATGGTGCTGGGAAAACTGGACAGGAACATGCAGAAGAATGAAACTGGACTGCTTTCTTACAACATACACAAAAATAAATTCAAAATGGATGCAAGACCTAAATGTGAGATAGGAAACCATCAAAGTCCTAGAGGAGAACACAGGCAGCAGCCTCTTTGACCTCGGCCATAGCTACTTCTTAGTAGATACATCACCAGAGACAAAGGAAACAAAAGCAAAAAGGAACTATTGGGACTTCATCAAGATAAAAAGCTTCTGACCAGCAAAGGAAACAATCAACAAAACTAAAAGCAGCCTACAGAACAGGAGAAGATATTTGCAAATGACATATCAGATACAAGGTTAGTATCCAAAATCTATAAAGAACTTGTCCATCTCCACATCCAAAACACAAATAATCCAGTTAAGAAATGGGCAGAAGACATGAACAGACATTTTCCAAGGAAAACATCCAGATAGCTAACAGACACATGAAAAGATGCTTAGCATCACTCAACATCAGGGAAATACAAATCAAAACCACAATGATATATGACCTCACACCTGCCAGATTAGCTAAAATTAACAACATAAGAAATAACAGTCATTGATGAGGATGTGGAGAAAAGGAACCCCCTTGCACTGTTGGTGGGGTTGCAAACTGGTGCAGCAACTCGGGAAAACAGTATCTAGGTTCCTCAAAATGTTAAAAATAGACCTACCCTATGATCCAGAAGTTGCACTAATAGGTATTTACCAATAGGGTACAAAAATACAGATTCAAATGGGTACATGCACCCGATGTTTATGGCAACATTATCAACAATAGCCAAACTATGGATAGAGCCCAAATGCTCAGACTGATGAATGGATAAAGAGGATGTGGATTCTGTATACAATGGAATATTTCTCAGCTATCAAGTGGAAAAAAATCCTGCCTTTGCAAGGACATGGATGGAGCTGGAGTGTATTATGCTAAGCAAAATAAATCAGGCAAAGACAAATACTATATGATTTCACTCATGTGTGGAATTTTGGAAACAAAAGAGATGATCATATGGGAAAAGGAATAAAAAGAGAGGGGAAAACTAACCACAAGAATCTCTTTAACTATAGAGAACAAACTGAGGGTTGAAGGAGGGAGGTGGTGGAAGATGGCTAAATGGGTGATGGGTATTAAGGAGGGCACTGATTCTGTTGAGCCCTGGGTGTTATATGTTGGTGATGAATCACTAAATTCTACTCCTGAAAACCATTTTGCAACGTACATTAACTAAGTAAAATTTAAATAAAAAGTTGAAAAAAAAAAAGAAAACCAAAAGTAACAAACAAAAAGAGTGTCACAGAAAAGTACCTAATTCCAGTTTACCAAGTGTTTACCCATATAACTTAATTAGGTATTTTTGTTTTTTTGCCAAATACTCAGGAAATTTGATTTCATAAGCCCACTAATAATTCTTTATAATGATTTTTTTAAAAGATTTTATTTATTTATTTGACGGAGAGAGAGACAGCCAGCGAGAGAGGGAACACAAGCAGGGGGAGTGGGAGAGGAAGAAGCAGGCTCCTAGAGGAGGAGCCTGATGTGGGGCTCGATCTCATAACACCGGGATCATGCCCTGAGCCGAAGGTAGACGCTTAACCGCTGTGCCACCCAGGCGCCCCTTTAAAATGATTTTTGAAGGAAACCAACATTAGTTCCTGTATTACAGTAAAAAAAAAAAGATGAATGCCATCATTTTGTTATTATCATTATATGAAAAAAGCAAGAAATTTATTCAATGTAAGAAGTTATGTTCCTTTTCCAGTTTAATTATCCACTCAGGCAATTTCTGTCTTGACTGGCTATGTATTTCAAAGATAGTTTAATAAATAATTTAATCAGTTCAGCAAACCTGAAGACATGTATTTTGAATGATAAATTCATCAGTATTTCTAAGGAGTGCCATCATCAATTGTCAATTCTATTAGTTATATCCCACTTGGAGGAGGGACTGAACTCAGTGCCCTTGGATTCTAGAGATATAAGACAAAAGCTTGCTAACTCACATTGCCTTGCCAATAGAAATGACATATACCTTTATCCTTCTTCGAAATTTAAAAATTTCCCTTCATATATGGTAATATTCTTAAAGCTAACAATAGTATTGAAATCACTTTTACTTTTTCTCAAAGGGAAATCTTTGCATTTATGCTATGTATGACAACCAAGTTATTTAGTCTCTGGTGTGTTACATGAATACTAGTGTATATAAGCATACTAGAAATGGTTCCACCCAAAAGGTCAGCTGCTTGTCATTTCTTGGGAAATAATAAGGCACACTTGATAATACCTTATATTCGAAATGAGCTTAGGCAGATATAAATAGTGATCTAGCAGGAGGTGCTTTGCAGTATGTATTAATTGTATCATTTAAACTGATATGCTTTTGTAAAGTTGTTTTTTTCTCTATTCAAACTTATGAGAGTTTTAAAAGTTATCATAATACAGTGGGTGAAACAAACCTTACTATACCATCCTATCACATCCAACTTTGCTATACAGGTAATGCAATCACAATACAGAACAATTGAAAAATGACTTCTTTGGAGGATCTCGGTTTTGTAAGGACAATGAAGGATTTATACTACAAATAATCATTTAAAAAGTCACAAAAGTCATGAATGAAAATGAAAAGTGTATCTTTAAAGTTGGAAACTAGAAGACATTTACAGGATTCCATTTGGGTGACAGCTTCTGACAACAGTATATGTTTAGTATCTTAAATCTAATATGGATTAGTAGAGGTTTATCTCTTAACAGCAGGCCACTCTAAGTGAAGCAATCTCCTATTTTGTCTTTTCTATTTGAAAAAGACAAGCACTAAGAGCCTGGCACGAGGTTGTCAATTGAAAGCCCATGCCAGGAGGTCTAGAATGTAAATAAGCTTGAATAACTGCCTTCAGTGATAGAGTATAGGTGACATTCTCTTCACGATAAGCCTTCCTTTGCTTTCAAATTTTTATTAGGCTACCCACACCATATAATAAAGTCCATTTGACATTTATATTTCTATTATTTATGAGCAATGATGCAGTTCATTGTGTGACCTTCTTTTGTCTTCCTTCAGCTTCTTTTATCTTACTCTCAATCCTCACTTTCCTTTGCCTATAAGACAAGACTGCCATTTGTTCTATTTGTAGTTATTTAAAAGATAATATAATCAGTAATGCAACATGCAACTTTTGAGTGACTTGCTATATTTAGTAACATTACCCACACATCAATTACTTGTTTTAAAGTAATTTGTAAATTTTAATGAATGAAGGGCATTATAGGAGTATATTTTGTCCCTATGACACTTAAATTGTGCAGTAACTAGCAGCCGTCATAATTGGTTTCATCAACAGAATACTCAACAACTAGGAAGCATAACAAAGAATTCATTAAACAATGAATAACTATAGACAGTGTCTTACTATGAGTTCTGCAATTTGTTCATTTACATTGTTACTGAATATTGAAAATCCCCAATATAGAATAGAAGTGACAGTGTTTGTTGAACCAATTTTTCCCCATTTTAATCAATAATCTTAGTAAATAAAACATAATCTTCAACTGAAAGTTTATTTTTATCAATCTTAAATTGGAAAAATTTGTAGGCTACTTAAAGAAGTCCTTCTAAATAGTATATATGAAATTATCCTTTAAAAGTTTTTTTTTTCTTGGAAATTTCTTCTCCTGTAATTTGTATAGATCTCAAAGGCAATGAGAAATCAGGTAGTTTTAAGTAATATTTTGAGATATCTCTTTAAACAATACTTTTTAAAAATTTGGATGTTGACTAATAATACTTCATTCTATAACCATTATTCATGACACTGCAATTAACTAGCTATGTGGCCTTGGATAGGCCTTTTAACCTCACTGTGTCTTCTTTCCTTTAGCTAGGAAATGAGGGAATTATACTTATCTCTAAAGCCCTCTCTAGGGTCATAATTTTCTAACTACTAAAATCCCCAATGTACATGTTCAGGTGTTGCCTTTTATATAGTCCTTTAATTTTAGGGTTTTAAGGGACCTTAATGCCATCTAGTCCAATTACCTCATTATGCAAATGAGAGAACTGAAATTTGTGCCCTTTTAAGCAACAGACTAAAGATGTCCTAAACCAATATGTTGTTTATCATGTTCTAAACTAGAAGAGTCACTGTTGTTGGTAAGCAGCCATCTTTTGTAATTTAAATGAAGTAATTTGTTGAGAATAAATGAGTACAAAATTTAAGTATTTACTATCCCTTAAGGGGAATGTTATTGTATTATATCCATACAAAAATATTTTTTTAATCTAGGTGATGAGGCCTGGTATTAAAATTTTTTTTTAAGATTTTATTTATTTGACAGGGAGATAGCCAGTGAGAGATGGAACACAGCAGGGGAGTGGGAGAGGAAGAAGCAGGCTCCCAGCGGAGGAGCCCAATGTGGGACTCGATCCCGAAACACTGGGGTCACGCCCTGAGCCGAAGGCAGACGCCTAATGACTGCGCTACCCAGGCGCCCCTGTATTAAAATTTTTTAAAAAAGTTTCTAACTTAGCATCTTCTACAACTGTAAAGGCAATTTGATCAATATGGACTGCTGATTTTTTAAAAAAGATTTTATTTATTTATTTGACAGAGATAGAGAAAGCCAGCGAGAGAGGGAACACAAGCAGGGGGAGTGGGAGAGGAAGAAGCAGGCCCATAGCAGGGGAGCCTGATGTGGGGCTGGATTCCATAACACCGGGATCACGCCCTGAGCCCAAGGCAGACGCTTAACGACTGAGCCACCCAGGCTCCCCTCATTGTGTGTTTGATTTGTGTTTCCCTGATGAGTGATGTTGAACATCTTTGCACATGTTTATTGACCATCTATATTTCTTCTTTGAAGAAATGTCTGTTCATTTCTTCTGCCCACTTTTAAATTGAATTATTTGGGGTTTTTTTGGGGGGGGTGTTAAGTTTTATAAGATCTTTATATATTTTGTATACTAACCCTTTATCAGATATGTCATTTGCAAATATCTTCTCCCATTCTGTATGTTGTTTTTTAGTGTGTTTTTTTTTTGCTGTGTAGAAGATTTTTATTTTAATGTAGTCTCAAAAGTTTATTTTTACTTCTGTTTCCCTTGCCTCAAGAGACATATCTAGAAAAAAGTTGTTAAGTTCAGTGTCAGAGAAATTATTATCTGTGCTCTCTTCCGGGATTTTTGTAGTTTCAGATCTTACATTTAGGTCCTTAATCCATTTTTAATTTATCTTTGTATAAGGTTTAATCCAGTGGTCCAGTTTCATTTTTTGCACGTAGCTCTCTGGTTCTCCCAACACCATTTTTTGGAAATACAGTGTTTTCCCTATTGCATATTCATTCTTCCTTTGTCAAGGATTGATTGACCACATAAGTTGAGTTTATTTCTGGGTTTTTTATTCTATTCCATTGGTCTATGTGCCTATTCTTGTACTAACACCACACTGTTTTAGCTACTACAATTTTGTATTATAACTTGAAATCTGGAATTGTGATACCTCCAGGGTTTTTTTTTTAAAAGATTGTTTTGGCTATTCTGGGTCTTCTCTGGTTCCATACATATTTTAGGATTATTCTCATTCTGTGAAAAATGTTGTTGATATTTTGGTAGGGGTTGCATTAAATCTATAGATTGCTTTGGGTATTATAGACATTTTAACAATATTTGTTCTTTCAATATTTGAACATGGGTTATCTTTCCATTTGTTTGTGTTGTTTTCAGTTTCTTTCATCAATGTTTTATATATTTCAAATTGCTGATATTTTACTTCCTTGGTTAATTTATTCCCAGGTATTTTATTATCTTTGGTGTAATTGTAAATGAGATGGCTTTCTTAATTTCTCTTTTCATTACTCCATTATTAGTGCATAGATGTGCGTGGATTTCTGTACATTAATTTTGTATCCTGCAAAGTTACTGGATTCATTTATCAGTTCTAGTAGTATTTTGGTGTCATGTTTAGTATTTTCTATAGAGTACCATGCCATCTGCAAATAGTGAGAGATTTACTTCTTCCTTACCAATTTCAATGTCTTATTCTTTCTCTTGTCTGATTGCTATGACTAGGGCTTCCAGTACTATGTTAAATAATAGTAGTGAGATTGGACACCCCTGTCTTGTTCCTGACATTAGGGGAAACACTCACTTTTTCACCATTGAGTATGATGTTATTTGTGGGTTTTTCATATGTGGCCTTCATTATGTGGAGGTATGTTCCATCTATACCTACTTTGTTGAGGGTTTTTATCGAGAATGGGTGTTTTATTTTGTCAAATGCTTTTTCTGTGTTTATTGAAATGACCATATGGCATTATCCTTTCTTTTATTGATGTGATGTACCACAGTGATTGATTTATTAATATTGACCCACCCTTGCATCCTTGGAGTAAATCCCACTTCATCGTGGTGAATGATTTTTTTAAAAAATATATCGCTGGATTTGGTTTGATATATTTTATTGAGGATTTTTGGGTCCATGTTCATTGGAGATATTGGCCTATACTTCTCTTTCTCTTTTGTTTTTGGTGGTGTCTTTATCTGGTTTTGGTATCAGGGTAAAGACAGATTTGTAGAATGAATTTAGAAGTTTTCCTTTCTCTTCTATTTTTGAAATAGTTTGAGAGCAATAGGTATTAACTCTTCTTTAAGTGGTTGATAGAATTAATCTGTGAAGCCATCTGATCCTGGACTTAACATTTGTTGGGAGTTTCTTGATTACTGATTCAATTTTATTGTTCATAGTCAGTCTGTTCAAATTTTCTATTTCTTCCTGATTCTGTTTGTGAAAGTTACACATTTCTAGGAATTTATCCATTTCTTCTAGGATGTCTGATTTATTGGGATATAATTTTTCATAATCTTCTCTTAAAATTCAGTGTATTTCTGTGGTTTCAGGTGTTATTTCTTGTCTTTCCTTTCTGATGTTTATTTGAACCTTCTCTTTTTTTTTCATGAGTCTGGCAAAAAGTTTATCAATTTTGTTGAATGAGGAACCATGAGATACTATGGACCCTGGGAAACAAACTGAGGGTTTCAGAGGGGAGGGAGGGATGGGGTAACAGGGTGATGGGTATTAAGGAGGGCATGTGTTGTGATGAACAGTGGGTGTTATACACAACTAATGAATCATTGAGCACTACATCAAAAACTAATGATTTACTATATAGTGGCTGAGTATAATAAAAAAATAAAATTAAAAAAAGGAAAAAAATAGAACCAACTCTTGGTTTCATTGATCTGTTTTATTTTTTGTTTCTTTGTTTGTTTCTTTTAAGTTTCTGTATCATTTATAGCTGGTCTGATCTTTATTATTTTCTTCCTTCTACCAGTTTGGGGTTTGGGTTTTTTTCTCCTTTTTCTACATTCTTTAAATGTAAGGTTAGATTGTTTATATAAGGTTTTTTAAAATTGTTTCTTGAGTTGGGCTGATATTGTAATAAACTTCCCTCTTAGAACAGGTTCTGAGACATGCCAATATTTTGGGTGGCCATGTTTTCATTTTCATTTGTTTCCATGTATTTTTTTTCACCTTTGATCTTGGTTGACCCATTCATTGTTTAGTAGCATGTTTTTAGCCTCTATGTATTTGTGCTATTTCCAGGTTTTTTCTTGTGGTTGATTTCTGGTTTAATAGTGTTGGGATCAGAAAAGATGCATGACTGACTTTGATATTTTTGAATTAGTTTAGACTTGTTTTGTGACCTATTATGTGATCTACTCTGGAGAATGTTCCATGTGTACTTGAAAAGAATGTGCATATACCTGATTTAGGATGGTATGTTCTGAATATATCTTTTAGATACATCTGGTCCAATATGTCCTTCAACATCATCATTTCCTTGTTGATTTTCTGTTTGGATGATCTGTCCGTTGATGTAAGTGGGGTGTTAAAGTCTCCTACTATTATTATATTACGTTCAACTACTTCTCTTATGCTTGTTATTAAGTGCCCCATGTGTTTGGGTGCTTCCACGTTGGGTGCATACAAATTTACCATTGTTATACCTTACTCTTGGATTGGTCCCTGCAGTATTATTATTATTATATATTGTACTTCTTTGTGTCTTGCTACAGTCTTTGTTTTAAAGTCTATTTTGTCTGATATAGGGGTGCCTGGGTTCTGCAGGTTAAGCATCTGAATCTTGATTTCAGCTCAGGTCATGATCTCAGGGTTGTGAGGTCAATGCCCCTCAGGGAAACATCTACTTGAAATTCTCTCTTCCTCTCCCACTGGTTATCTCTCTCTCTCTCATAAATAAATAAATCTTAAAAAAATAAAAATCTATTTTGTTCAATATAAATATTGCTACCCCAGCTCTTTTTCACATCCATTTGCATCATAAATGCTTCTCCATGCCTTTATTTTCAATCTACAGGTATCCTTAGGTCTGAAATTACTCTCTTGTAGGTGACATATAGATGGGACTTGATTTTTATCCATTTACTCACACTATGTCTTTTGATTGGAGCTTTTAGTCCTTTTACATTCAAAGTAATTATTAATAGGTATGTATTTATTGCCATTTTGTTACTTATTTCATGTTTGTTTTTATAGTTTTTCTCTGTTCCTTTCTTCTCTTGCTCTCTTCTCTCACAATGAGTTGGCTTTCTTTAGTGATATACTTGGATTCCTTTCTCTTTTTGCATATCTATTACTGTTTTTTTTTTATTTGTGGTTACCATTTGGTTTGTATATAACATCTTCTATATATAGCATTGTATATTAAGTTGATGGTCACTTACGTTTGAACCAATTCTTTACTCTTCTCCTCCCGTATTTTAGGTATATGGAGTCTTTTCACTGACTTTTGCAGATATACTTATTTTTACTGATTTGTGCTTCCTACTTCCCTTCCTCTTGCTTAAGGTTTCTTTTTCTTTGCACTCAAAGAGTTCCCTTTAACATTTTTTGTAGGGCTAGTTAAGTGGTCATGACTCCTTTAGTTTTTATTTTTCTCAGAAATTATCTCCCTTTCTATTCTGAATAATAGCCTTGCTGGATAAAGTATTCTTGGTTGCAGGTTTTTCCCTTTGAACATATTGAATATATCATGCCACTTTTGTATGGCCTGCAAAGTTTCTGTTGAAAAATCAGCTCATAGCCTTATGGGGTTTCCCTTGTACGTAACTGCTTTCTTTCATCTTTGTGCTTTTAAAATTAACTGTTTATCACCACTTTTTGCTATCTTAATTACCATATGTCTTAGTGTGGCCCACCTCCAGTCTTCTCTGCACCCATCTTACGGCTGGTGTGTGTGGTTATCTTTCCCTACCTGCAGGGCAGGAGTAACTTTGGAGTGATGTTGGCCACTGTAGGGGCTGTATGCACAGTCAGACCTTAGGCCTGTGGCACCACCATGTATAACCTCTGGCCAAGAGGGTATTAGAGAGAACAGATCTGCTGAAGCACAACACTGGAGAATAGTGCATTGGGGTGGGAGTGCTATCAAGCTTTGTGTGCTTCAATTCCTCTCTGCAGGAGGAGCCCTGCAGTGTCTGGACTGAGTTGGATTGTCCAGAGGGGTGGATGGGGTGTGGGAGGCAGTGCTTGCAAGTTAGATAGGGAGTTCAGCTGGCTGCCATGTGTTTACACTGGGTTGTGGAGGAAGGTAATGGCAACTCCCAGTTACTTTGTTCCTGGAGGAGTTCCCCAATGATTTCTGTTCCTCTGGGTCATGCTCTGAGATTAGCAAATAACTCTTCCTTTTGTATACCCTCCACCTTTCAAACTACTGTTTTTATGCTGTATTTCTGTGGGCTGTTTGTTGTTCTGTCTCTTTAAGGGCAGGGACTCAGTTTCCTCTTTTTTAAAAAAGATTTTGTTTGTTTATTTGACACAGAGACAGCCAGGGAGACAGACAGCCAGTGAGAGAGAGACAAACGGGGGGGGTGGGGGTGGGAGAGGAAGAAGCAGGCTTCCAGCAGAGGAGCCTGTTGTGGGGCTTGATCCCAGGACTCTGGGATCACACCCCAAGCTGAAGGCAGATGCTTAACGACTGAGCCACCCAGGTGCCCCTCAGTTTCCTCTTAACCCCTGGCTCTCCCAGAGCCAAACCTACTGATTTTTTTTTAATTCCAGGTTTTAAGTACCACTGGTTGTAAGAACTCATGAAATTTGGCCTTCAGGTTTTCAAAGCCAAATGTTATGGAGTATTGTCTACCCCATACAGACTTCCCAGTGTTTGGGTCTATTTCTATCCCCTCTTCACACCACAGCATCCCTCCCTCCTGTGTACAGCTCCATGGGTCCCTTTAGTCCTGACTACATCTCTGCCCTTCCTACCCTCTTCGATGTTGTCTTTTCTCTACATTAATTATGGAGTTTATTCTGACAGTCTTTGGGTCATTTTCTGGGTTATTTACACTCATGTGAATGTTATCTAGTTGTATCCATGGGACTTGGTGAACCTAGCATCCTCTTACTCTACCATCTTCCCTGGAAGTCCCTCAACTATTTCTTTTTGTTTTTCTTTCCAGAGAGAATTTTCTGTAAAAGCTAGTTTTGTTAGTTTAGAACTATTGCAAACATTACAATACTGAAGTTTTCTGTTTTGTCCCCTCCTGCCAGCATTGATTCTGAATTGAATTGGACAGAAGAACAGAATATATTGGAAAATGTCATGAAAATATCTTTTTTTACTCAAGTAGAAAATTGGAGTTTCAGGATTCAATCAGAATTAAGTTAAACTATTGAAATTCTAATTAAAAGTGCCATCATATTGAACTATTAATTATTCGCTTCTGAAAGATCTAGCCATTACCTTTATGGAGAACAGCTTAACTTCTAAAATATCATATCTTAAATCCAAATATCATGGGAAAATATTTTAAACACACTAAACCCAATTCAATACCCATGTAACTCTCTGAAATATCACCTCTGGGTTTCAAAATATATGACATGTGGCTAAGCATAAGGCAAGTGAAGAAACACCATCTTTTATCTAGAAATATCCCATAATACCCAACAGTCTGAAGTTAATCTATCTATACATTATCATTCAACATAGGGTAAAAGCAGACTGTTTTCAGGGCACAGAGTGATAGACCACTGCATAGATGAAATTAATCATATATTTTAGA
Organism: Ailuropoda melanoleuca; assembly: GCF_002007445.2. NCBI lineage: Eukaryota > Metazoa > Chordata > Mammalia > Carnivora > Ursidae > Ailuropoda > Ailuropoda melanoleuca. The sequence goes on from NC_048238.1 coordinate 65,499,743, forward strand.
CAGTTTTTTCAGCTGTTTAAGCAATACTATTTTTGCAAAAGGAAAAAAGTGGGAAATTCAAGGTAAGTTTAAGAAACCTTAATTTTAAAAACCATTGATGTTCTTTATTTTCCCATTCCCAGTAGATATTTTTTTAGATATTAATATTTTAACTCTCATAAGATTAAAAAAATACATTAAGATGTAGGAGGTGTAAATATGTCTTATCCCCTCCCATGGCTGTTTTAGTGTCTCATCTAAAAAAGTGAGCCTAGTTGTTAAGGTAATATGTATGATTAAATAATTAGATATGAAAAGAAACATTCTAATGGTATGGGGTCAGACTGCCTGGTTAGACTCAGTACTGCTGCTTACTACTGATATGACATTTGGTAAAAGATTTAACTTCCTTGTGCCTCAGTTTCCCTCATTGTATAAGTGGAAATAATAACAGCTGCCTCATGATATTGTTGTATTAAATGAGTGTGTGCATATGTATCTCAGTATATGCATATACTTACAGCACTTAACAATATTTTTGGGGGGATAACACATATTTTTCACATGGTACTTTTCAGAGTTTCATGTGTACACACACCACTTGGAAGTCTTGGTGAAATTCAGACTCTGTAGTCTGGTGTGGGAACCTGAGATTCTACCTTTCTAACAAACCCCCAGGCAAAGTTGGTGCTGCTAGTCGGAGAACACTTTGAATAGCCAAATTCTAAAAATTCTAAAAGCCAAAATAAAGGTGAGGGAGAGCAGTGAAACAATTGGCTATAAAAAATGAAGGCATTCAAATAACTACTGATGATCTGTGATAAATTCTCAAAAAACATTATATTATATATATTTTTAAAGATTTATTTATTTATTAGAGTGAGATACAGATTAAGCATGAGGGAGAGGGAGAAAGAATCTGAAGCAGACTCCATACTGAGCTCAAAACTGGACGTGGGACTCACTCCCACAACTGTAAGATCATGACCTGAGCCAAAACCAAGAGTCAGATGCTTAACTGACTGAGCCACCCAGGCACCCTTGTATTATATTTAAGATATATATAAAAATTTACTGTACTGGAGGTTATACTATAGACACTTTGCAGTTTCTAAATTCTCACCTCAAGAAGCTGGAACAGCAACAGAGGGACAGGCCTAACCCACTCACGAGGAAGCAGTTGACCAAAATTAGAGCAGAAATCAATGAATTAGAAACCAGAAGTACAGTAGAGCAAATCAACAGGACTAGAAGCTGGTTCTTTGAGAGAATCCATAAAATTGGCAGACCACTGGCAAGACTTATCCAAAAGCAAAGAGAAAGGACCAAAATTATTAAAATTATGAATGAAAAAGGAGAGGTCACGACCAACAACANCAGCACCATTGAAATTGCAAGGATTATTAGAAACTTTTATCAACAGCTATATGCCAAAAAACTAAACAATCTGGAAGAGATGGAGGCCTTCCTGGAAACCTATAAACTACCAAGACTGAAACAGGAAGAAATAGATTTCTTAAATAGGCCAATTAACTATGAAGAAATTGAGTCAGTGATAAACAACCTTACAAATAACAAAATTCCAGGCCTGGATGGTTTTCCTGGGGAATTGTACCAAACATTAAAAGAAGAAATAATACCTATTCTCCTAAAGTTATTTCAAAAAATAGAAACAGAAGGAAAGCTACCAAACTCATTCTATGAGGCTAATATTACCTTGATCCCCAAACCAGGCAAAGACCCCCTCAAAAAGGAGAATTACAGACCGATTTCTCTAATGAATATGGATGCCAAAATCCTCAACAAGATCCTTGCTAATAGAATCCAACAGTACATTAAAAGGATTATCCATCATGACCAAGTGGGATTCATACCTGGGATGCAAGCATGGTTCAACACTCGCAAATCAATCAATGTGATACATCATATCAACAAGAAAAGACTCAAGAACCATATGATCCTCTCAATTGATGCAGAAAAAGCATTTGACAAAATACAGCATCCTTTCCTGATTAAAACCCTTCAAAGTGTAGGAATAGATGGTACATTTCTCAATCTCATAAAAGCCATCTATGAAAAGCCTCCTGCAAATATTATTCTCAATGGGGAAAAGCTGGAAACCTTTCCCTTAAGATCAGGAACACCACAAGGATGCCCACTCTCACCACTATTATTCAACATATTACTAGAAGTCCTTGCAACAGCAATCAGATGACAAAAAGGGATCAAAGGTATCCAAATCGGCAAAGAAGAAGTCAAAATGTCTCTCTTCACAGATGACATGATACTCTATATGGAAAACCCAAAAGAATCCACTCCCAAACTATTAGAAGTTATAGAACAATTCAGTAAGGTGGCAGGATACAAAATCAATGCCCAGAAATCAGTTGCATTTCTATACACGAATAACAAGACTGAAGAAAGAGAAATTAGGGAATCCATCCCATTTACAATAGCACCAAAAACCATACGTTACCTTGGAATCAACTTAACCAGAGATGTAAAGGACCTATATTCTAGAAACTATAAATCACTTTTGAAAGACATTGAGGAAGACACAAAAAGATGGAAAGACACTTTGGGATAAGTCTTGTACTGAAGTGTAGAAAACCATTCCATATAGTTTCGAAGTGTTAATGCGTACTCATTTGATTCTTCAACAGAGAAGATTTTCTTCCCTTACTGCCTCTTGGTGTATACATATGTACACGCACAGTGCACACAACTTATTGAAAATTCTGACTTAAAAAACAATGCATTCCATTTATGTCACCATGTCATTTAAGTGAAGATAAATGCTATTTTTATTCTTGGTGTGTAACTATATACAGGCTCTTGATTTCTAGGAAACTAATTAGCAAAGTATTGTACGAGCTGCACAATTAATTCAGTCAGCAAACAACTTATATGCACATTATGCGTCCCATTACACAAAAGCTGATAAAGAATCTTTCTGGATCTTTCTTAACGTTGATGTTCTGATTTCTCTTAACTATTGTCAGAATGGGGAAGGTGAATAAAAGAAGCTGAGAAAGTCACAGAAAGTAAATGCAAAGAGATCACTTTCCCGTTGAATGTGGGGTGTTGAACTGTTTCATTTGACTAATTTTGCATGTACCCAGAAGAATCTGCTTTTTGTGTATGTCTATTGAATCATAAAAAAGAAATGTCCTGTTGTTAAAGTCCTAATAATTTTGAGAAAGCAATTTGCTTAGCAATTCAATATGGTTGTATTCTATGATAGGAAGTTTAATTGAGTAACTGCTAATTATGTGTGATTTTTATTTCTTTATTTCTTTGCTTACTAATATATCCTAGTTTACTTCTAAAGAGTGAGAAATTATTATTTGTTCTTGCATTTTGTTTTATTATCATCATTTGTTTTCTTTGCAATATTTCCCCTTACTCTCCTCCCAGTATGTTTTGGAGGCTCTATACCTTGAGTCTAATGGCCATAAAATGAAGGGAATCTCTGCTGTTAGTATGCATAATGCTTATTGATTATAGATGCTTAAGGCAATGGTAAACAGATGTGTTTCATCTCTCATGGTATATGGCTCTTTTTATTCCATGGTAGGAATCAAAATTAACCAAATTCTATTCAACATTACCATTTATTTGAATTAAAACTTCACACAGTTTGAAATGTATTAATTATTCTATTTTCCAAATTATTTTAGAATTCTCAACGTAACCATCAGAACTTTTCTCAGAGATTAAACATTTAGGATTATAAGAACAATAGCAGCAGCAGCAGCAATAATAATCATATAGGTAAAAGTAAAATGTTCATGTTTAAATTTATAGACTATATACTTTTCCTTGTAAGTAGATGGATTGATACGTTAGGAGTAGATTGAGAACGTTGTTGCTAATTTTTAAATCAGGCTTATCCTCACATTGTGGGTATGAGTGCAAATAAATATTCATTTCCAAAGTGAGAATTGAACATACTGAAAGTAAAGCAAACTAACTTACTCTCGGCAGGAAATAATAAAAAAGAACACTTGCCATTTTATAATTTTCAACAATTTTTAGAGACATAAATCATCTTAAACATTAGGTTTTTGTTGTATAAACATAGCAACCCATTTTTTGCTATGTTACAAGAGTATTTCATTGTAGATTATATATTTTAAATGTTCTGCACAATTATTATATTAATGGGATCAAGCCATTTTATTGTAATATTTTCAGGTGATTTATTGCAAAGAACTCCATGGCAGAATCCCATTTTTCTAAAAAAAAAATCATAGGTAAGCACAAAAATATGTTTTTAATCAATGAAATTTGTTTTAAAGTGTTTTATCTTAATCTTAGTAAAGAAACTGCTATACATCCAGAATGCTAATGTCCTATCAGTCTTCAGCCTGTGCTGATTTATAATGAGTTGTTATCTAATAAAGATAGTGTTAGGCACATATGCAAGTTCTTGAAGCAATAATTTGCAGTTTTGATAAATTAATGTAGATCAAATGTTGATGTCTTATTGGCATTCTCTCTTCTCTTTCTTGAATCTACAGTTTTAAGCAAATATAGAAATGACTTTTAAGAAAAATATTCATTTGTATGGAAAGTAAATTGTCCTTAGATGGATACATGATCTAATTCTTAGTGTCCTCTTAAGTTACCTCTTCCTGTTTTTGAAGGAAAGAATAGTTTTGTATTAAAATAATAGGCACGCATCTACTTGGTATTGCATATTCAGTGAAAGAATATGATTAGGGATAAAAGGACCAGATATAGTCCAGATTTTGTCTATAATTCTTTGTAACCTTGAAGAAGTCAGTTACTCTCTTTAGGTCTATGCCACATATTTTTAAAATAACAAGCTTAGAATAGCTCCAGAATTTTGTGGTTCAATTTTCCCCTACATAATATTTTATCCTACCTAAGTGGCAATTTTAACATTCTTTACTTTTTTTCTGTTATACTACCTTACTTTGTTAATGTTGAGTAATACCTATACTAATATCTGTTGCTCATCCCAAAGGACTTAATCTGATGTTTCTTTTTTTAAATATGAAACATTCTATTATCATTAATGTTCTATAGTCATTCTTTATAAGTAGAGAGATGCTTTACAGATTTTTTGCCCCTCTGTATTTTATTTTATTTTTATTTTTTATAAATATATTGTATGTTTTATTTCTTTTTTTATTAATAATAATTTTTTATTATATTACGTTAGTCACCTTACAATACACCCCTAGTTTTTGATGTAAAGTTCCATGATATAACACCCAGTGCACCATGCAATACGTGCCCTCCTTAATACCCATCACCGGTCTATCCCATTCCCCCCCACCGAAGCCCTCAGTTTGTTTCCCAGAGTCCGTAGTCTCTCATGGTTCATTCCCCCTTCTGTTTAATCTGATGTTTCTTTCTGAGCTAACAAAATGGTATGCAGTGTAAAAACACAATAATTTCAAAATGAAGTTTAAAACCTTAGAATGTCTCAAAAACTCATTGGCTAAATTCCTAGGAGAATATTTTATATATAAAAAAGAGTTAAATATATAACCATGAGTTGCTTTTATTAGTTGAAGAAAACACTGACTAGCCAGATGTTAGAATAAAAATATATACTTTTTCTCTGTGTAAACCTGATAAGAGCTTTTTATGGATTAATGAAAAGCCTTACCTCCCACTTGTGAGTTGGTGAGTAGAAATTATTATTTCATTAGATTGCATTGGTGGTGGGGAGGGAGAGTGTATGCAATTAAAGGCAAAGTTAATTATATACTGTTTTCTTTTCTTTAAAGATTTATTTATTTATTTGAGAGAGAGAGGCAGTGAGGGGAGGGTAAGAGGGAAAGAATCTTAAGCAGACTCCCTGCTGAACATGGAGCCCAATGTGGGACTTTATCTTGGGATCCTCAGATCATGACCTGAGCTGAAATCAAGTAAGATGCTTAACTGACTGAGCGACCCAGGTACCCCAAATTTTGTTTTTTAATATAATGTGAAAAAAATTGCATCATTAAGCACAGACCTAGTAATGATGTTTAATTATTTTGTATTTGTTAGAGGCTATAATACAGGTACGATAAAGCAATAAATACTCTTATGTGAACAAAGTCTCACATTGGGAGCAATTAAGTACTTTATTTATACAATACAAATACACAAACTTTTTTTTCAATAATGTGCATCTTTTGTGTTATTTCTGAAATGATCTATAAAGTTCTTAAGCTCATGGAAATATTACATTAAAGTCTTATATTACATACCTGACAGATCCCTGAAACCAAGTCATATATATATATATATATATATATATATATATATATATACATATACATAAAATCCACTAAAAAATAGTTTCTAAGAAATGTAATATAGTGCAATACATTCTTAAGAACTCATATTTTGCCATCAGGCCATTAATATGCTGAAATGGTGAATTTTTTTAAATTTAAATTCTAGTTAATTGACATACAGTTCAATGTTGGTTTCAGTAGAGTTCAGTGGTTCATCATTTACATATAACACCCTGTGCTCATCATAACAAGTGCCCTTCTTAATGCCCATTATCCATCTATCCCACCCCCCATCCACCTCCTTTCATTGGTCCTCAGTTTGTTCTCTATAGCTCAGAGTCTCTCATGATTTGTTTCCCTCTCTCTCTCTTTTGCCTCCCTCCCATATGTTAATCTGCTTTGTTTCTTAAATTCCACATATGAATGAAATCATATGGTATTTTATTTTCTCTGATTGACTTATTTTTCTTAGCATCATACACTCCAGCTCCATCCACATCATTGCAAATGTCAAGATTTCATTCTTTTTTATGGTTGTGTAGTATTCCTTTTTATATGTACACCATATCTTCTTTATCCATTCATCAGTTGATGGACATTTGGGCTCTTTCTATAGTTTGGCTATTGCTGACAGTGCTGCTATAAACATCATGGTGCATGTACTCCTTCAAATGTGTATTTTTGTATCCTTTGTGGAAATAGATACAGTGAATTCTTGACAGAGTTTCAAACACAATTTCTGATACCTTTACTGCCTACCATACAAAGACAATACTACAGTGGCCACTCCCATTGTTATCATTTTGGTTTAATGGATTATTTGTAATTTATGTACTTAAAGATCTTGGGAATTTAATCCAAGTTAAGCTATTCATCATGTTTAAACTCCAAGGCAATTTGAAGTTCTCTATAGAAATGATCATGACCTTTATATGACAGTAGGGTTTTTTTAAATCTGTAAAGAAATTTTAACTTGATATGATATCTTCCATTTTTAAAATTTGCACTATAGAATTATGGCTAGATCATCACAATTTCCTTACAATTCAATATTAAACAACTGCCACTTTTTCTGAGATTATCACTTACTTCTGATGTTAACTTTACTTGTAAGGATCACCAATAAGTGATATTTTATTGGACTTTAAAAAAATGCCTAAATCCTATCATCTGTAAATATTGCTTCTCTTCTTTTGCGTATTTTATAACTCAATCAAAAATTAGTGACAGATTTTTTATTAAAAACCTGACATGACAAAGATCATTCATAAATAATGTTAGAAATAAATGCCTTGGATAGAAAGCTTATTTAAAAAATAAAAATAAAAAAAAGCCATCATAGCTAAAATATACCTTAAGATGATCAAGCTATGGTATTGACTTGTATTTTCTAAACATTATATAAGAACTAAATTTCCTTCTCAGCTAGATTACCTTTTCCAACGTCAGTATGTATCAAAGGCAAAGTTCTAGTGATGATGAATGACTTTAGTGACTTATTTTATACATATAATAACAAAACAAAAAAGACTCAATTAATTTTGGTTTGAAAATTAAATGTACTAGATTTTCATAGATTTTAATTAGAGATGAGTAGTGAAATTCCAGGGAATTTTACTAGAATTTCTCAGTTACTAATAATAGAAAGCTTCCAGAACAAACTAATACATTGAAAAAGAAATGATAAACCATAAATAATTAATACAATATAACAAGCCCATTTTTATTCAAATTAAGATAAAGGTGACTTGGGGCGCCTGGTTGGCTCAGCCAGTTAAGCTTCTGACTCTTGATTTTGACTCAGGTCATGATCTCAGTGTCCTGGGATTGAGTTCTGCATCAAGCTCTGAGCTCAGCATGGAGTCTGCTTTTCCCTCTACCTCTGCTTCTCCTCCTGATCTCTCTTTCTATCAAATAAATACCATCTTTAATAAAAAAAAGATAAAGATGATTTACTGAGAGGAGACAGCCTGAAGATTACTGTTTGTCTTGAGGTAATGAAGCTTCCTCATATCTTAGATATTTTCCTGGGTATTATATGAGTTCAGATCAGTCTAAATTATCAATTTCCACCCACATTGTCGACTTTAAAATCCATAGAATCCTCTTTATTTTAGTTTAAAAAAATCATGAGTTGTTATATGTACTCGAGTACCTGAGTATCTGCCTATATGTTTGTTCAGAGGTGTGTGTCAGATATATACTTGCTACTTATATTGTAGATTGTGAATTTGAAACCAATTCATGCATTTATTCATGAATTTAAAAATAAATCTCTCCTGGTTGCTAAATCAAGTTGTAAATACCTTATTTAGTCTGCTACTACAGTAACTCTTAACAAGGGAATGGTTATTTTTACATATTTACCTCTGGCCTCATCTTATGCCAGTGACTGTTGATTATAAATACTATTGATGAAACAGGAATCAACATGGAGCACTCAAGTTGCTTTTCAAATAAAGCTCTTGTTTCAGCATTTAGTTTCCCAAAAGGTTTTTAATCAAGATTATGGGAAATCTATAAACTTTCTGCTGAATATTTAACAAGCTGGAAGTCACTGCAAACATGTCTTAAACAAGGGCAAGGGAAATGATATTGCAATCATGAAAATAGAAGACTCATGATAGGCAAAATTTGTCTCATAGATAAAATGTAATGAAAAATCAAAGTGACTCACATTTTCACCTTTTTTGGTAAGATTTAAATTTTCTAGTTTGAGCCATATTTACCTTTCTAAGAAGGTAAATAGGACTGAGTAATTAATTTGATTTGAATCACTAACCCATTTTAAGATGGTGATTGGAATTGATTCTGCACAACGGAGATACTGACAGAATTTAACTAAGAAGCCCACCAAAGTTTCATGTTTAATATTAAAAGCATAATTCCTTTTGACAAAAAGAAATTTAAAATATCATGTGATATTTGTACATTTTCTTTCTTTTTTAGAAAAGATTTATTTACTTATTTGAGAGAGAAAGAGAAAGAGAAGGAAAGCACATGAGCGTGCTGGGGGTAGGGTAGAGAGAGAGGGTGAGAGTCTTAAGCAGACTCCATGCTGAGCATGGAGCCCCACACAGGTCTCCACATGGGGCTCAATCTCACAACCCTGAGATCATGACCTGAGCCAAAACCAAGACTTGGACATTTTTTTTAAATAATTTTTTATTATGTTATGTTAGTCACCATACAGTACACCCCTAGTTTTTGACGTAATGTTCCATGATTCATTACTTGCGTATAACACCCAGTGCACCATGCAATACATGCCCTCCTTAATACCCATCACTAGCCTATCTCAACCCCCCACCCCCCTCCCTTCTGAAGCCCTCAGTTTGTTTCCCAGAGTCCACAGTCTCTCATGGTTCCTTCCCCTTTCTGTTAACCCCCACTTCATCCTTCCCTTTCTTCTCCTACCGTTCTTCCTTTTTCTTATGTTCCATAAATGAGTGAAACCATATGATAATTGTCTTTCTCTGCTTGACTTATTTCACTTAGCATAATCTCCTCCAGTCCCATCCATGTTGCTGCAAATGTTGGTAATCGTTCTTTTTGATGGCTGAGTAATATTCCATTGTACATATATGGACCACATCTTAATCCGGTCATCTGTTGAAGGGCATCTCAGCTCCTTCCATAATTTAGCGATTGTGGACAATGCTGTTATGAACATTGGAGTGCATATGGCCCTTCTCGTCCCTACATCTGTATCCTTGGGGTAAATACCCAGTAATGCAATGGCTGGATCATAGGTAACTCTATTTTTAACTTTTTAAGGGACCTCCACACTGTTTTCCAAAGTGGCTGTTCCAACTTGCATTCCCACCAACAGTGTAAGAGGGATTCCCTTTCTCCATATTCTCTCCAACATTTGTTGTTTCCTGCCTTGCCAATTTTTGCCATTCTAACTGTTGTAAGGTGGTATCTCAGTGTGGTTTTGATTTGAATTTCCCTGATGGCTAATGATTTTGAATGTTTTTTCATGTGTCTGTTAGCCATTTGTACGTCTTCATTGGAAAAGTGTCTGTTCCTATCTTCGGCCCATTTTTTGATTTGATTATTTATTTCACGTGTATTGAGTTTTAGAATTTCTTTGTAGATCTTGGATACCAGTCTTTTATCTGTAGTGTCATTTGCAAATATCTTCTCCCATAGCATGGGCTTCCGCTTAGTTTTTTTTGACTATTTCCTTGGCTGTGCAGAAGCTTTTTATCTTGATGAAGTCCCACGAGTTCATTTTTGCTTTTGTTTCTCTTGCCTTTGGAGATGTGTCATGAAAAAAGTTGCTGTGGCTGATGTTGTAGAGGTTGCAGCCTATGTTCTTCTCTATGATTTTGATGGATTCCTGTGTCACATCGAGGTCTTTCATCCATTTGGAGTTTATCTTTGTGTATGGTGTGAGAGAGTGGACAAGTTTCATTCTTTTGCAGGTAACTGTCCAATTTTCCCAGCACTATTTATTGAAGACGCTGTCTTTTTCTATTTGATGTTTTTTCCTTCTTTGTCAAAAATTAGTTATCATAGAAATGAGGGTCCATTTCTGGAGTCTTTATTCTGTTTCATAGAAATGAGGGTCCATTTCTGGAGTCTTTATTCTGTTCCATTGGTCTATATGTCTGTTTTTGTACCACACTGTCTTGGTGATCACAGCTATGCAATATAGCTTGAAGTCAGGTAAAGTGATGCCCCCAGCTTTGTTTTTCTTTTTCAACATTCCCTTGGTAATTCAGCATCTTTTCTGATTACACACAAATTTTAGGATTTTTTGTTCCAGCTCTTTGAAAAATGCCAATGGTATTTTAATAGGAATGGCATTGAAAGTGTTAATTGCTCTGGGCAGGATAGACATTTTTAACAGTCCAAAGGCTCCACCCCCAAATTACTAGAACTCATACAGCAATTCAGCAATGTGGCAGGATACAAAATCAATGCACAAAAATCAGTTGCTTTTCTATACAGTAACAATGTAACAGTAGAAAGAGAAATTAAGGAATCTATTCCATTCACAATAACAACAAAAACCATACGATACCTAGGGAAAAAACCAAACTAAAGAGGTTAAGGATCTATACTCTAGAAAATACAGAATGCTTATGAAAGAAATTGAGGAAGACACAAAAGGATGGAAAAATATTCCTTGCTCATGGATTGGAAGAATCTACCTTTTTTTTTTTTTAAGATTTCTTTATTTATCTTAGAGAGAGAGCATGAGCAGGAGGGGCAGAGGGGGAAGGAGAGAGAATCTCAAGCAGACTCCATGCCCTGCACCGAGCTAGATATGAAGGTCAGTCCCAGAACCCTGAGATCATGACCTGAACCCAAACCAAGTCTGATTCTTAACCAACTTCACCACCCAGGTGCCCCTGATCTCAATCTTTCTGTACTTGTTAAATAACATTGGTGAGAGTATACTTCCCTATTTTTTTCCTGAGTGTAGAGGAAGAGCTCTCTGTTTTTCCCCATTGAGGATGGAATTAGCTGTGGGTTTTTCATATATGGCCTTTATTATGTTTATGTATGTTCCCTCTATACCTCCTTTGTTAAGGGTTGTTATCATGAATGGATGCTGTACTTTGTCAAATGCTTTATCTGTGTCTATTGAAAAGGATCATATATTTCTTATTTCTTTTATTGATGTGTTGTATCACATTAATTTGTGAATACTGAGCCACACTTGTCACCCAGGAATAAAATCATGGTGAGTGATTTTTTTTATGTATTGTTGGATTCAGTTTGCTAATATTTTATTAATTTTTGCATCCATGTTCATCAAGGATATTGGACCGTAGTTCTCATTTTCAGGGGAGTCTTTATCTGGTTTTGGTACCAGGGTAATGCTACCTCAGAATGAATTTTGAAGTTTACCTTTCTTTTCTATTTTGGAATAATTACTAAATAATAGGTATTAACTGTTCTTTAATTGTTTGGGAGAATTTTCCTGTGAAGTCACCTGGCCGTGGACTTTTGTTTGTCAGCAGTTCCTCTTGAAAACTGATTAAATTTCTTTGCTGTTTATTGATCTGTTCAATTTTGCTATTTCTTCCTGTTTCAGTTTTGGTGTATTTATATGTTTCTAGGAATTTTTTCATTTCCTCTAGGTTATTTATTTTGTTGACATACAGTTTTTTCATAATCTCTTATAATTGTATTTCTGTAGTATTGGTTGTTATATATCCTCTCTCATTTGTGATTTTACTTATTTGGTTTCTTTTTTTCTTTTTGATAAGTCTGGCTAGAAGTTTATCAATTTCATTAACTTTTTGAAGGACCATCTCCTGGTTTCGTTGATCTGTTCTATTGTTGTTAGTTTTTTTAGTTTCTAGTTCACTTATATCTTCTCTAAACTTTATTATTTACTTCCTTCTGTTGACTTTAGGCCTTTTTGTTCTTTTTCTAGCTCTTTTATGCATAATGTTAGGTTGTTTATTTGAGATCTTTCTTGCTTCTTGTGATAGGCCTGTATTACTAAATAGTTCCCTTTAAGGACTGCTTTTGCTGCATCCTAAAGATTAGACCATTGTGTTTCCATTTCCATTTGTTTCCTTGCATTTTTAAATATTTTAAAAACTTATTTATTTATTAATTTTTTCTAAGTAATCCCTACACCCACCATGGGGCTTGAACTTACAACCCCAATATCCAGAGTCACATGCTCTACCAACTGAGCCAGTAAGGTACAATGTCCTTGTATTTTTTAAATGTCTACTTTGATTTCTATTTCACCCATTCATTATTTACTAGCATGTTGTTTAACATCCATGTATTTCTGTTTTTCCAAATGTTTTCTTATGCTTGACGTCTAGTTTCTTAGCATTGTGGTCAGAAAACGTGCATGGTAGTATTTCAATCTTTTAGTGTTTGATAAGGCCTTTTTTGTGACCTTATATTTGATCTATTCTGGAGAATGTCTCATGTTCACTTGAAAAGAATGTGTATTCATTTCATCTTTTTAGGATGACATGTTCTGAATACATCTGTTAAGTCCATCTGGTGCAGTGTGTCATTCAAAGCCATTGTTTCCCTGCTTATTTTCTGTTTGAATGATCTGTCCATTTGTATAAGTGGGGTGTTAAAGTACCCTACTAATACTGTATTTTAATCAATCAATTCCTTTGTTTGCTATTAATTGTTTTATAAATTTGGGTTCACCTATATGGGATGCATAATATACACCCATATTGGGTGTATAAATATTTACAATTGTATCTTCTTGTTGGATTGCCCTCTTTATTATGATATAGAACCCTTCTTTATCTCTTGTTACACTCTGTTTTAAAGTCTAGTTTGTGTGATATAAACAGTACAACTTCACTTTCTTTTGACATCCATTTGTGTGTTAAATGTGTCTCCATCCTCTCACTTTCAATCTTCAATATCTTTAGGTTTGAAATGTGTCTTCTGTAGGCAGTATATAGGTGGATTTTGTTTTGTTTTGGTTTATCCAAACTGACACTGTATGCCTTTTGATTGGAGCATTTAGTCCATTTACATTGAAAGTAATTATTGATATATGCATATATAGTCTATTGTTGTGTTCCATAATTCTTCATTCTCACTTTTGTACAACTTCATTTATTTCCATTACTTGGCTTCTAAGTCACTAATTTGTTCCTCTGCTTCTTCCAGTCTTCTGGTCATTGCATCAAGCTTGCTTCCAATCTCATTGATCTTATTCTTCATCTCTGTTTGATTCTTTCTTAACTCTTTACCTCTGTGGTAAGGGTCTCACTGATGTTTTATATTCTTTTCTCAAGCCCAGTGAGTATCCTTGATTGTTGCTTTAAATTCTCCCTCAGCAATCTTACTAATACTGTTTTGATTAGATCTCTGGCTGTGATGTTATCTTGTTCTTTCTTTTGGTTAAATTCCTCCATCTTGGTATTTTGTCTAAGTCTCTGCCCTTTTCTCTGCATTAGAAAAGCCAGTTATGTCTCCTGCTCCTGAAAGTAATGGCCTTATGAAGAAGAGGTTATATAGTGGTCAGGGCCTGGCACTTCAGGTAGTGTCTGCAGTGTGTGCTGCTTGCAATCTGCTGTTGTGTTTTGGCTGTTCTATCCTTCAGGCCATTCACCTGCAGAACTTCTCCTTTCCTGCTGTGGAAAGTGTTTGGTTCCTGGTTTGAATGTGGTGTTTTAACTAGGTGTCTTCTGGTCTGCTTGTGGAATGAGACATGACACTACTTCTGTGAGAACTGAGACCCTACAGAACTCTGGTGGAAGACCAGTGTGGGCAGGGTTTTGTGCTGGTCTCCTGGGGATGGGGTCTGTGGCACTGGAACTGAGGCAAACCTGACTGAGAAGGGCAGTCTTGCTAGAGTGCTGGGGTGTGGAGGTTGGTGTAGGCTTGTTCCACAGCCAGTGGTGGCACTATGCTGCTTCCTGCAGATGGCTCTGTTTTTATGCTGAGGGGCAGGAAAGGGAAATGGTATAGGCCAGCTCCTTTGTTCCTGGAGAGGCATATCTGTGATCACTGCCTCTCAGGGATGCAGTCTAAAAGATAAAATAAACTCCCCCTGTATGCCCCAGGTGTTCTTTAGATCGCTATTTCTTCACTGTCTATCCTGGGTTTTTTGCCTACCTTCTTTCAGAAACAGCACAGTGCTCTCTGGGATCTATCCCAGCCAAGCCTGATGACCTTTAAAACTAGGCTTTAAGCCCCACTGATTGCAAAAACTTATGAAATCTAGCCCCTCTCATTTTCTAAGCCAATGGCTTGGGAGAAATGTTCTCCTTGTGCATTCTCCTGTGAGCTCCTCTCTCTCTCACCCTTCTTTGCATCCATGGCTACCTCCCCTCCACAACAGTCATGATCTATTTCTCCCCTAAACTATGTCTCTGTACTTCCTACCATCTTTTATGTGACCTCGTCTCTCTATTTATTTATGGAGGGGTTTTTTTGTTTGTTTGTTTGGTTGGTTGGTTTTTTTGGTCAGTCTTCAGGTCAATTTCTGGGGGATTTAGGATGATTTTATAGTTACATAGTTGTGTTCATGGGACAGGTGAGCCTAGCATCCTCCTACTCTGCTGTGATCTTCCTCTTATATCCAAAATTTGAATTTTTAAAAATTGAAACAGTAAGGCCAATGGGAGAAACAAGTTTGTGGTCAAAAAAAATGCTGGGGGGGAGGGACACTTAGCTTTTTGATACCTTTTCATGAAAATAAAGGTATGAAGTAGGTGCTGGATTTTAGGCAAGATATATTGACTTGAAGTTTAGATTGATAGTTGGATTTTAAAGCCATGGAACTGAACTGGATAAATTCACCTAGGGAATGAGTATAGAGGGAGAAGATAAAGCTCTGATTCCTAGGACATTTCAAACTTTAGAGGTGGAGGAAGTGATAAGAAATAAGCAAAGTAAACTGAGAACAGTATGATGTTAGAGAAAAATTCAGTGAGAAACTGCAAGCCACAAGAAGAATTTCAAGGAAGGGGAATAATGATCAACGATATCAAATGGAAAGTCAAGAAAATGAGATCTATTTAAATTAAATTTGAGCATTAACTATTTGATTTTAGTACCATGGAAGTTATTTGTACCTTGGTAAGAGAATTTTCAGAGTAGTACTGAAAATGAATGTCTGGATCAAGTGGGCTCAAGACAAAATGGAAATAGAAAAATTGGATACATCTGGTGTGGACAATTATTTTAAGGAGTTTGCTAAAAGGGAACAAGAGAAATTGTTTGAGTTCAAGGAAGGATTTTCCAAAGGAAAAAATCTAGAATGTTTGTGTTTTGATAAAAGATTATGATTTTATTAATATTATCCTTCTTTCAATTGTTGCATTCATTTTTCTATTTTGTAATTATGCTATTAAGCAATCAATAGATACCTATTAACCTTAAAGTATAATGGAATTGACCAAAATACTCTACTCCTAATAAATAGAGTATAAATAATATTTTCATATTAGAACATTCCATAAGGACATTTCAATAGTTCTAGACTTCAGGCACTGGAGCAAGAAATTTGAAGCATCACTAAACATTCTGTCTTAAGAGGACAATACAAGGTAAAGAAAGAGGGAAACCTGAAATTATTAAGCAACGTATTTTCATTAATTTCATGAATATTATAAAAATAATTTTACTTCCATTACTTTTGGATTATATATTTAAGACTGATACATATATTTCAAAATAAGGAAAAATTTGCATTAAACTATACTTTCATGTAGATGTTAAACACAAGTATAAGGGACAATATGAAGACTCAATTTTTACAAGACCATAGCTAATATCAATTCTTGAATATTGTTATATAAAATAATACTATTTCAGGAAATTTCATTTTTTATATTCATGAAGTTGAAAATGTGTTGAAATGGTGAAAAGTGGGCATTATTTATTTTTAACATGCTCTTTTCAAATAGCATTTTATCTTACAATGTAAGGTGGAAATACTAGAGAAAATAATATAATTTTATTTGGAAGGGACCCTAGAGGAGATCTAGTCTAAGTTTCTGTATTTATAAATGTAGAAATTTAAAATCAGTGTGTATAATTATTAGCACAATGTAACATGACCAATTTTGTCAAAGTTTGGTATTGGATGGTTTTAAGAATTCTTGCCACTTTACTATTCAGAATGACATTACAGAGGAAAATTAAACATATTAAGAAAATGTTTTTCTTCTTTCTTCTCTTCTCAACCTTCGCTATCTCCCCTTTTCCTTTTCCTCTCTTCTTTCTTTTGTCTCTACTCCCTTTTGGCTTTTTTCCCCCTCATTCCTCTTTTTTAAGAAAGTGAGATTTAATTGGTAATCAAGTGAGAGAACGTTGGAAGAAGAAAATAATTACCCTAAAGCTTTCCTTTAACAATTATTTACCTTCACACACACACAAACACAACCATTTGGAAAGCATAATGCAAAGAGATCTAATATTCTAATTTATTTATTTTTTTAAGATTTTATTTATTTTTTTGACAGGGAGAGCAGAGAGTGCAGGAAGGGGAAGCAGTAGAGGGAGAGGGAGAAGAAAGTTCCCCACTGAGCCGGAAACCCAATGTGGGCTTCCAGGACCCTGGGATCACGACCTGAGCTGAAGGCAGACACTTAACCATCTGAACCACCCAGGTGCCCCTCTAATTTATTTTTAATTAAAAAAACCTCTATTTCAGAGAACAAAATGTTCCACATATCCTGGGACAGAAAGAAATGACAGAAACCCTAGAAATTTATTTCATGAATTTCCCAAATCAATCATATTCTAATGTTTCTGTTTTCTCTTGGCTATTGACCAGTATACCTAAAATTTAGTGGTTTAAGAGTGCAGACAGCCATGGTTTTGAATCCCACTTCTCATAGATATCAGTCTTTTAAAATTTGCAAATAATTTAACACCTGAGAACTTTAGTTTGCTAATCTAGAAAATAAAGATGATAATAAGCCTACCTTATAAAGCTATTACCAGCTTTAAAGGGTAAACCTTGAACAGCATAAGTATTCATAAGTGTTAATTATTTTAACATTATTATCAATATTGTTATCATCACCAACACCTTTCAAATGGAAAATACCTGCCTGAAAACTCATGGACATATTAATAGTCCTTATTTCAAAGAATAGCCATAAGCAGAATCTGTGAACTATTATGGAGTTGATCTACTTAAAATTCAGTTAATGATAAAATTCAGTTAATGAAATAATGGAGACATAAAAATAGATAATCTAAAGTAATGTTATCTTTGTTCTAGGATTTTTGTCATTTGTCCATTTCTATCCTAAGAAATCAATTCTTTCAATAATTGTAATCAAATTGAGCTTGTTATTAGAGTGTTTAACTATATTATTGAAATGTGTTTTTTAGCCCAAAAGTGATATGGAGGATATTATTTATGAGCCTCAAGAATTTACTAATGACATTGTAATCTCTTATACAATTATGAAAATTGTATAGGAATATCTCTTAGATGTGCTACCTTCAGAGTCATAACAAAAGTCTTGCAGAACATGTATTGTAAAGGAAGTAACAATGATTTTCTGGGAACTGATAGCCCTTATTAGCATGAATTGAAGTGTGCATCTGTGTCCATAACTTTGATGTGGCAGTGGATTACTTTGTACACATACCTGTGTGTTTGCCCTGCTAAGTATTATTCTCTTATTCAGCTAACCCAAGTGAGAGTGAAGTTTCTCTTCTCAACTTTACTGTCTGTAGATAATGGAGGAAGGCAGGACCACGTGTAAGCAAATGTACCGGTTATCATAGTCTCCCTTTTCTGGTGTCCTTCTTTATTTCCTTTAGTGTTATTTTTGTTGTGGAAGTCTGGTTTAAAATAGTTGATCCAAATATTCTGAAAATACAACATAATAAAATCGCAGTTTGTCATATGTGGTTCATTGTTATTAATCAGAGGCAACACTATATATGTAGTATAGAAAACAAAATGTATCCATCTCTAATTCATAATAACGTGTTTTATAGTGCTGACTGTTAAGATAATATATCTTTTATTCTCATAACCTTGACTTTGAAATTTCTTTGCTGATAAGAAATTAATGCTTGAGAATTAAAAGATAAATGAATCCCATTGTGCTTAGTCTTCTACTGAGTTTACAAAATGCAGGTTTACCTGATGGAGACTTTGTCTATCCTTTTCTTTTTGCTTTTCTTTTCTTTCTTTTCCTTTCCTTTCCTTTCCTTCCCTTTTCTTTTTTTTTCTTTTCTACTCTTTTTTTTAACTTTCCTTCTTTCTTTTAAAGATGAAAATGTGAAAAAAAAAGCCAATTTCACCTTGTACTATATAATAATATTGTCTTTTGGAAATAAAAGTAAAAAATTCCTAACACTGTCCCTCAGAATATAACTGGAAAAAGTGAATTTTCATCACATTTCTTTAATACATATAGCTGTGCGTCTTCATATTTGTGAAGAAAAGGCTTTGCTGATGTTTTGTGTGGTAGAAGCAATGCATTTATAAAATTTGTTTGTAGACAGACACTTCCCATTAAAGATATCTGACTTTTAGATAATTGTACTATAAAAGGGGATGATTTTTCCTAGATGATAATACTATCATTGAATTAGAACTATGATAAAAGGTAAACACACAGGATTTAACAGAATTTCATCTGAGTTTAAGACTTAAAAAAAACCCTCCATTTTTGACAGGCTTACTAACATCCATAAGGGAAAATGTGGTTACAAGTAATCAAAACATTTGTAAGCATACAGAAATTAAAGATAATTATTTTTGGAGATGAGGGGTCACTACCATTGAGCTTTTATTGTCTTTCATGTCTGATATGTTTATTAATTCAACACATAACCATCTTAATTACATTATCTTCAAATGCTGTGGGAACAAACTCTCAGTCTGCTTATATCCTTTTCTGCCTGAAAATCACGAACTTAGAACAGAGAATTAAGCTAATCATTTGAGAGGATGCATATTATTTAAGAACTGATTTATCTCACTGTGTATCACCTATATGAAAATTAATTAACTTATGTCTAGGGGTCTATCTCTTTCTTGTTCCTCTGAAAAATAAGTAAGGTTAGAAACCTAAATATATATTTTTAAATTTCCTTTAAAAAACACTATAAAGGAAACACTCCTTCTAACTCTTCAATTTGATTTTTATTAAACTAGTAATTAACTAGAGTTTTAAAAAAATATTTTAGTATCAGTTAGGAAATGTTTGGGAAACACATTTTATTAACATTATTTTTTTTAAAGATTTTATTTATTTATTCATTTGACAGAGATAGAGACAGCCAGTGAGAGAGGAAACACAAGCAGAGGGAGTGGGAGAGGAAGAAGCAGGCTCATAGCAGAAGAGTCTGATGTGGGGCTCGATCCCATAACGCCAGGATCACACCCTGAGCCGAAGGCAGACTCTTAACCGCTGTGCCACCTAGGCACCCCTTTATTAACATTATTGACTCAGAAATGCACCACCCAACAGATATGAATAAAAGCATCTTTCAAATAGTAATAATGAATTGACTGTTTTATCACAGTTAATGATCCCTTTGAATTTTTACACCAGGATTTCTGTTGTAGTTTTTGTTTCCATTTCTTTTTTATTTTTTTTGCCATTCTTATTTCAGTGATTTTTAAAATTTTATTGTCATTTTTGTATTTTTAATTGATTACAAGTAATGTAATGCCATTCTTTTGAAGATTTTATGACCAGTTTCTCCTATAACCAGCTCTATTTTTGTATCAGTAGCTTTCAACGGAAATATCATTTAGACTGGTTCAAAAGATTTCATAGATTAGACTTTGCACATTCAGCTCTACTTTATTTATTTTTATAATAAGTTTTATTATGTTATGTTACTCACCATACAGTACATGCCTAGTTTTTGATGTAAAGTGCCATGATTCATTACTTGCATATAACACCCAGTGCACCATGCAACATGTGCCCTCCTTAATACCCATCACCGGCCTATCCCAATCCCCCACCCCCCTCCACTCTAAATCCCTCAGTTTGTTTCTCAGAGTCCACAGTCTCTCATGGTTCATTCCCCCTTCTGTTTACCCCCCCTTCCTTCTTCCCTTTCTTCTCCTACCGAACTTCCTACTTCTTATGTTCCATAAATGAGTGAAACCATATAATAATTTGTCTTTCTCTGCTTGACTTATTTCACTTAGCATTATCTCCTCCAGTGCCATCCATGTTGCAACAAATGTTGAGAAATTGTTCTTTTTGATTGCTGAGTAATATTCCATTGTATATATGGGCCACATCTCCTTAATCCAGTCATCAGCTCTACTTTAAACAGAATATTTAATGATAACCTATTATAAAGTTGTATTCCCCAGAATGTGATGTTCTTAGATATGAGTAACATCAAAACCACCTCTTCAAGAATTGAAAATTACCATCACATGGATTTATAAATGCAATATAGGGGCACCTGTGTGGCTCAGTCAGTTAAGTGTCTGCCTTCAGCTCAGGTCATGATCCTGGGGTCCTGGGATCAAGCCCCACATCGGGCTCCTTACTCAGTAGGGAGCCTGCTTCTCCCTCTCCCTCTGCCTGCTGCACCACCTGCTTGTGCTCTCTCTCTTTCTGTCAAATAAATAAATAAAATATTTTTAAAAATAAATGCAATATAACCCCAAATACTTCTGTTTTTTTTAAATTTTATTTTGCTGCATTTCCTTTTGTAGTTCAGTGCTTGATATCTAGTAGGAGATGAATAAATATTTGTATGATGTTCATGAGGAAGAGTTGCTAAAGAAATTCTGCCAGAATGCAACTGTAGCTTCTATGGAAACTCCTTGTTAAACTGAAGGGTAGGCATTTATTTATCCAGAAATATGATTTCCAAAAAAGTCAAAATGTAATTATTTAATAAGTATCTACTCCATATATTGGCAGCACAATTATAGTTTTATGACTACTGGCTATGAAGTTTTATAGTTAGAGTTCTGAATCATTAGAAAAATCAACAGGAAAATCTGAGCAAACTTTCATAAGTTTTCAAGATTTATATTTTTCATACTTCATGTCAATTAAGACATAATTTTGAAATAGGTCATCTTCAACACAGTTTCAGTTGAGACTCACTAAGTCATTATATTACTCCAAAGCATGCTGTTAATATATTACTATGTATTTAGACATAGCAAAATATAGTTTGGTTTAATAAGGAATAGATAAGAAATGAACTATATTTATGTTTGCAGTAGAGAACGACAGAGGAGAAGTTTTTGTAGTGGTGTTTTTTGTAGCATATATATACAAAATATATCTATATGTAATATAGATATTTAATATATAAACATATATTATATATTACATATATAAATATTTATGTAAATATATTACATATTAAGTATATAAATATAGATAATATATGTAATATATTGTATATACATATATAATATATGTGTAAATATATATAAAATATATGTTATGTATTATATATATTTAGAAGTTGGTATTGTTATTGCTGTTAGGGAATATAAACCAACAATAAATTTATCCATAAAATAGGTTTATAAATCATTTAGTGTTTTAAAGATTCAATATTTCCTTTGTCCTTTGACCTTACCAAGCAACAAAAAATAGTGACGAAATGAATAGTGAATATAGAAATAAGAGATTATTTGCAGTAATTGTAATAAATAAATAATATTCAACTTTATTTCTTGGTTGGTGCCAGAGGGTAACATGCATTTTGGAGATATTTTGTAGAGGCCTACTTTCATACTGTGGAATACTCACATTTTTTGTCATTATTAACATAAAGTCGTATGAATATATGAACCAGTGTAAGGCAGCTGGAAGATGTCCCATAAGGTTTATTTCTTTTTCTTACATTTTATGTTCCGAGCACATCTGTGATAGGAGTCCTTGCTGTGTTGCCAAAATGTCAGCATTATGAAAATTTGCAATTGATTTCAAAAATGATTCTCAGAATAGAATAGTAAAGGGAACATGAGTTTTAGAATCAATCCTGAAAGTGAATTATCGACTTTGCTGTAAAACGGGTATAATAATATTTACTTCAGTGGTTAGATGTGAAGACCAAATGACATAAGTATGTTAAGCTCATAGTGTAAGGTTTATACTTATTAGCTGTGAATTATGATACATGATTGTTTTTGTCGTTTTTGTTGATATGTGGAGATCTAGGAATAGAGGTACAACTTGACATGTACATATCTCTTTGTGATCAGATGGTTAGTGATGTGAATAATGGTAAAACAGTGAGAAATGGCTCTGAACCCACAGTAGTCTCATGGAAGCAGAATACCAAAAAGAAACTTACTTTGAGTAGTGTTAGCTTCATATTCTAGATGTAAGGAAAATCTGTTATATCATTTTTTTTCTCTTCTAAGATCATAAGGAATAAACACAAGGTTCTTTTAGATATAGTTTAACCTAAATTCTATCATCTATCTATCTATCTATCTATCTATCTATCTATCTATCTATATCTATCTATCATCTATCTCTCCATAATCTATCTTTTACCTATGTTTCTATTTATACATTCATGCTATGATGTGCAAATAAACTTTTGCTGTTTTCCAGTTGCTTAATATTTGGTTCAACAAAAAGAAGCTGAATGAAAAGAACATGAATGACCATCTTTCAGAGCTACCACACATATGTTTCAAACATCATATCCAGATTTCATAATTAGACAACACTACTTTTTTTTTTCATTGCCATAGTTTAAAGGGGAAAAAAGACAAAATGTAAGTGTCAGTCTTTGGCAGAGTGTATTAAATAAAATTTAAATGGCAAAAAAATGTAGACTGAATTTTTAAAAGCATATATTCAAGTAATGAATAATTTAAATAATGGTGTATGGCCATATCCAAAATTTAAATGCCTTCATTTTTTGGACAGGCTGTCCACTACCAACTTAGGAAAAAATTGCCAGAAGGCAAGACTTATATTAAAACCCATTAATTCGGGCTCCTGGGTGGCTCAGTCAGTCAAGCATCTGCCTTAAGCTCAGGTAATGATTCCAAGGTCTTGGGATCGAGTCCTGCATTGAACTACATGCTCATGGTCAATCTGCTTCTCCCTTTCCCTCTGCCCCTCCCCGCTGCTCATTCTCTCTCTCTCTCGCTCTCTCAAATAAATAAATATAATCTTTAAAATATACATTACTTCATAATAAAAATAACTTGGAGGCTAAAAAAATTAAATAATCTTCAATATTTGAAAATAAACAATAGCATCTTTTGTCCAAAAAAAGTAAAACTGTTTGAAATTTTAAATTTTGCGCACTGGGTGTTATATACAACTAATGAATTGTTTAACACTACATCAAAAACTAATGATGTACTATATGTTGGCTAACTGAACATAATAAAAAATAAAAAAATTAAGAAAAAAATAAATTTTAGGTAATTTTAAATACTGCAAACAAAAATCTCTTATTTTATTTTATTTATTTATTTTTAAAGATTTTATTTATTTACCTGACAGGGACAGCCAGCAGAGAGGGAACACAAGCAGGAGAAGTGTGAGAGGAAGAAGCAGGCTCCTAGTGGAGGAGCCTGATGTGGGGCTCAATCCCAGAACACTGGGATCATGCCCTGAGCTGAAGGCAGACGTTTAATGACTGCGCCACCCAGGGGCCCCAAAAATCTCTTATTTTAATTCATATAAAGTTTTCATGGACAAAACAGAATGACAGAAAAGAGTAAATTCTAAATGGATAAACAAAATAATAATAGAAACTATAATAGCTGACTTATATTTTCATTATGGCAATAAATGTAGTAAAAAACTTCCTCTACAAGACATGGATTTAATGTAAGTTTTAAAAAGAACTGGGGAAAAATCAATAATTCTGGAAGCTACAAATATACATAAGATCCTGAATTCTCCTGATTAAAACAAATATTTCAACATGGTTATATCTTACAGTCAATTCCCTTGCTTCCATAGATTTGCGGGTATGCTATTCAGGGAATTAAAGTAAGCATTAAGTCTTATATTTCATTGTTTTCTCTAATTTTAAAAAAATCAACAGTGTGTCAATGTCAACTAACTTTGAAGTCAACAGTGATAATGGGTCAATTGTCATCCTTAATAGCTGTATCTCAGTACAGGGCAACTCCAGAGACAATAGCCTGGTATATACATGGTGATTTTTTCAATATTGCATTCCAGTACTACTGGGAAGGAAAATTTTTCATTTAACCTTCAAATGTTCTTCTGTCTGGTCCAATAATTAAATTGACCTAAAACAGATTAACAGGAGAAAATAAATTTAATTTCATACAGAAAGGAACCCCTCATATATGAGAGGTTCAAAGACAAAGGTAAAATGAGGTATATATATCATTCTGAGCTAAGTAATAGGATTAAAGCCCGGGGCTTCAAAGGGGATGAAGACGATTAACAGGGCAATAAGCAGAACAAATATTTGGTAATTAGATGTTTGTTTTGTCATATAGATGAGTCACTCAGATAAAATTTATCTCAGGTAATAAATCAGGTAATAAATTTAATTGCAGAAAAGACCCTCAATTTATATTCTTCCAGGTAGTTAAGGGAGGTACGAAAGTTTCTCTTGAGCCCACAGAGTCTCAATTCCCTTCAGTTCAAAATCATTCTCATGCCAAAGTGTCACATTATGGAGAGACTTGCTCTGAGCCAAGTCAGCAAATTTATTGCTGTCTTCCTGTGAGTACGAACTAGCTGTGTGTAGGTATATTTAATAAGGAAAACCCAAATACTAAAATTTCTCTGTTTGATATAAGCCTCAACTGTCCACCTATAAACAATAATATTATTAACATTTAATCTGGTTAAAATGCCTAAGATGTGAAACTATATCTTTTACTTTTCATTCTGAAATAATTTGTGTCTGAGTTTATCACCTCATCAAGGAGAGGGTAATCATCAAATTTGAGTGTGTGTTATAGCAAGAGTTTTATCCAGGTTGCTAATACACTACCATTTAGAATCTATAATTATATTTAACTTTAATAGAGGGTATGAATATTAGATTTAGTGCAAAGCCAGCCTCAAAACCCAAAATAAGTGTTGAATAAAATAAAAACTTTAACCTTGTTACCAAGAAAAATGGGTAACAGTATGGCTGAAACAACATGGGTTATAAATATGGAAGTTTTAGGTGAGAATTTTCAAAGACAGACATTGAAAAATCCATTGTCTTCTTATTAATAAGACACTATAACTGAAAATCCACACATCACTTTTCCAAAAATAGAGGGATATCTTGGATGTATGTATGTTTAACATTATGGATCAAGATCAACATCAACACATCAATAATAGGAATGGTGGTTAGGGGCGCCTGGGTGGCACAGCGGTTAAGCGTCTGCCTTCGGCTCAGGGCGTGGTCCCAGCGTTATGGGATCGAGCCCCACATCAGGCTCCTCTGCTGTGAGCCTGCTTCTTCCTCTCCCACTCCCCCTGCTTGTGTTCCCTCTCTCGCTGGCTGTCTCTATCTCTGTCGAATAAATAAATAAAATATTAAAAAAAAATTAAAAAATAAAAAATAGGAATGGTGGTTAGCAAAATAGTAAGTCAAAATTATATTTATAGTTCTAATTAAAGATAATCATATAATTATTTTTAGTAAAATTCCATATCTTTTCTACAAATATCAGTAAAATTTTATAGTCTTAGCTTTGGTGGATCTCTACTAAGAAAATCAACATCTTTGAAAGGCAAATGTAAGTTGAAAAGTCGTATACTGATAATGAAAGATAAATCACCTTTCTTAAATTCATAATTGACCTTAATAATAGAGGTTTAAGTATGAGTATAATTAATTTGCTAATTGCTCTTGTGTGCCCTCCCTTCTCTTTTTAAACTTAGTGTCTGCTCATTAATTAATTTCACTGACTTTGTTAATTGTATCATGTGCTCTGGCAATGTGTTATTATTGATATTGAGGGTTTTAAAGAAACAGAAGATTTCTCACATGAAATGGTACACAGTTTTAAATCAAACTAGAAATCCTGCAAGAGGTGCAAGTTTTCTTAGGTGGTATACAATATACGTGATTGTTGTGTACATAAGCTACACCTGTAAGATAGAAATTGTGAATTAGAATTAATCTGAAAGCATTGAAAAGTAGGAAAAAATCCTGTTATAAACCTTGTTTAAAGTATTGCTTGCAGAAATCGAGGAGTTAAGATGGCAGAGGAGTAGGGGTCCCCTTTTTCAGCAGGTCCCCTGCATCGAGCTGGATGGTACCAGACCATCCTGAAAACACATGGAATCAGCCTGAGATGCAGGAAGATACATCTGGATCTCTACAAATGAAAATCTCCAGCACTGAGTATTGAGGTATGAAGCAAGAAGCCATGAAGCTGCTCACAGATATCAGAAGATAAACAGAAAGGGGAGGGAGCCCACACATTTGGGCACTGGGAAGCCGTAGCCACCTGCACTGGGGAGCAGGCTGACTCGCAGACCTGCACCCGCGAGAGAGCAGACTGAGACCATGAGCCGGGAACGTGCACGACCAGTCTGAAAACCTGAGCTCTGGAGTGCACAAATAGCACTGAAAAGGAGCTCTGGAGTGTGCAGGGGCAGCTGGCAGCTGGCGGTGTTAGAAACACAAAGGACAGAGACATGCTGGCCCTGGAAGTGAGGACTGGGACGCCGGGTGTGGGGCGCACAACCTGGGACACTGCAGGGTTTAGCAGCACCAACAGAAACAGTGTTAAAATGACCAGAGGGGCCCAGTGGAGAATGGTCTGCAATGCCTCTGTTCTGAGACAAGGGTGGGATTCGGCTACTGCTGCTCTGACTCTCAGAAGAGGCACAGCAAACTGCCAGGGAAAGCAGCCAGAGAACAAAAGCCTGGAAATACCGGCTCACAGTGTGCCAAACCCCATCCACACTCGAAGGGGACAGGGAGACTCTACCAAAAGAGGGTTGCCTGAGTATCAGAGTGGCAGGCCCTTTCCCCAGAAGGCCGACTGAAAAATCAAGAAGCCCACATCCTTAAGATCCCTATAAAACAAGTGCACTCTGCATGGGTCCTGGTCAATAATTTGGGCTCTGGACAACCCCACAACCTCTCCTCATCAGAATGACCAGAAGGAGAAATCCCCCACAGCAAAGAAGACAATGAATCTGTGGCTTCCGCCACAGAAGTGATGGTTACGGATATGACCAAATTATCAGAAATGGAGTTCAGAGTAACAATGGTCAAGATGATGTGTAGACTTGAAAAAATAGTAACAAAAATATTAACAAGAATATAGAATCTCTAAGGGCTGAAATGAGAGCAAATATGGCAGAAAATAAAAATGCTGTGAATCAAATGCAGTCAAAACTAGATGCTCTGATGGCCAGGGTAAAAGAGGCAGAAGAATGAATCAGCGAATTGGAGGATGGGTTGGTAGAAAATAAAGCTAAAACAGAAAGTTGGCTCAAAAAAATCCAATCTCAAAAAAGTAGGTTACGGGAGTTTGCTGGCTCAGTGAAACATTCCAATGTCAGAATCATTGGCATCCTCAAGGGGGTGGAGAAAGAGAGAAGTCTAGAAGAGATATTTGAACAAATTTTAGCTGAAAACATCCCTAATTTAGTAAAGGAAACAAGCATTCATGTCCAAGAGGCAGAGAGGACCTCTCGCAAGCTCAACCATGACAAACCTATGCCACGTCAACTCATAGTGCAATTCGCAAATATTAGATCCAAGGATACAGTATTGAAAGCGGCCAGGGCAAATAAATTTCTCATGTACCAAGGCAAAGGTATCAGAATTACTTCAGATGTGTCTACACAGACCTGGAATGAGAGAAAGGGTTGGGAGGGATTTTTAAAACACTTTAAGAGAAAAACATGTGGGCAAGGATCCTTTATCCAGCAAGGCTGTCATTCAGAATTGATGGAGAGATAAGGATCTTCCAGAATCGCCAGTCACTGACCAATTTGGTAACCATGAAAGCAGCCCTAAAGGAGATATTAAGGGGTTTTTTATAAAAGTAAAAAGGCCCCAAGAGTGATACAGAACAGAAAGTCACAACTGATAGAAACAAAGGCTTTACAGGAAACATGACATCATTAGAATCATTTCTCTCAATAATCACTCTCAATGTGAATGGCCTAAAGGCTCCCGTACAATTCCACAGGGTTGCAGATTGGATAAAAAGACATGACCCAGGGGTGCCTGGGTGGCGCAGTCGTTAAGCGTCTGCCTTCAGCTCAGGGCGTGATCCCAGCGTTCTGGGATTGAGTCCTACATCGGGCTCCTCCGCTAGGAGCCTGCTTCTTCCTTTCCCACTCCCCCTGCTTGTGTTCCCTCTCTCGCTGGCTGTTTCTCTATGTCAAATTAATAAATAAAATCTTAAAAAAAAGACATGACCCATCCATTTGCTGTCTACAAGAGACTCATTTTGAACCTAATGATACATCCAGACTGAAAGTGAAGGGATGGAAAGCCATTTTTCATGCCAAGGGACCTCAAAAGAAAGCTGGGGTAGCAATTCTCATATCAGACAGATTGGATTTTAAACTAAAGACTGTAGTTAGAGATAGAAGGACACTATATTATTCTTAAAGGATGTATCCAACAAGTGGATATGACAAGTATAAATATCTATGCCCCCAAAGGGGAGCAGCAGGATAACAAGCCAACTCTTAACCAGAATAAAGAGACATATGGATAAAAATATTTTAATAGTAGAGGAACTCAACACTCCACTATCAGCAATAGACAGATTACCTAAGCATAAAATCAACAAAGAAACAAGAGCTTTGAATGCCATACTAGACCAGATGGACCTCATAGATATTTATAGAACACTACACCCCAGAACAACAGAATACGTATTGTATTCAAATGCACACGGAACATTCTCCAGAATAGATCATGTGCTGGGTCACAAAACAGGTCCCAACTGATACCAAAAGACTGACATTTTCCCCCTGCATATTCTCAGAACACAATGCTTTGAAATTGAAACTCAATCACAAGGAAAAATTTGGAAGAAACTCAAACAAATTGGAAGCTAAGAACCATCCTGCTCAAGAATGATTTGATTAACCAGGAAATCAAAAATCAATTTAAACAATTTATGGAGACCAGTGAGAATGAAAACACAATGGTCCAAAACACTACAAAGGCAGTCCTAAGGAGGAAATACATAGCCAGCCAAGCCTCACTCAAAAGAATAGAAAAATCTAAAATCCAGTTTTTATACTCTCACCTCAAAAAGCTGGAACAGCAACAGAAGAACAGGCCTAATCCACGTACGAAAAAGCAATTGATCAAGATTAGAGCAGAGATCAATGAATTAGAAACTAGGAGCACAGTAGAGCAGATCAACAGAACTAGAAGCTGGTTCTTTGAAAGAATAAATAAAATAGATAAGCCACTGGCAATCTTATCCAAAAGACTAGAGAAAGGACCCAAATTAATAAAATTATGCTGAAAAAGGAGAGGTCATAATCAACACCAATGAAATAAGAAGGATCATTAGAAACTTTTATCAACATCTTTATGCCAATAAATTAAACAACCTGGAAGATATGGATGCCTTCCTCGAAACCTATAAACTATCAAGACTGAAAGAGGAAGAAATTGATTTTTTAAAAACACCAATTAATTATGAAGAGATTGAAGCAGTGATTAAAAACCTAGCAAAAAACAAAACTCCAGGGCCTGATGGATTCCCCAGGGAATTCTACCAAACATTCACAGAAGAAATAGTACCTATTCTCCTAAAGCTGTTTCAAAACATAAAAGCAAAAGGAAATCTACCAAACTCATTCTACGAGGCTGATATTACCTTGATCCCCAAACCAGGCAAAGACCCAAACAAAAAGGAGAATTACAGACCGATATCGCTGATGAGTATGGATGCCATAATTCTCAACAAGATTGTAGCTAATAGGATCCGACAGTACATTAAACGGATTATCCATCATGACCAAGTGGGATTCATCCCTGGGATGCAAGGATGGTTCCGCATTTGCAAATCTACCAGTGTGATAGATTATATCAAAAAGAAAAGAGTCAAGAATCACATGACCCTCTCAACTGATGCAGAAAAAGCATTTGACAAAATACAGCAGCCTTTCTTGATTAAAACACTTCAGAGTGTAGGGATAGAGGGTACATACCTCAATCTCATAAAAGCCATCTATAAAAAGCCTACTGCAAATATCATTCTCAATAAGGAAAAGCTGGAAGCCTTTCCCTTAAGATCAGGAACACAACAAGAATGCCCACTCTTGCCATTATTATTCAACATAGTATTAGAAGTCCTTGCAACAGCAATCAGAGAAGAAAAAGGGATAAAAGGTATGAAATCGGCAAAGAAGAAGTCAAACTGTCTCTCTTCACAGATGACATGATAATCTATATGGAAAAACCAAAAGAAGCCACCCCCAAACTACTAGAAGTTACAGAGCAATTCAGTAATGTGGTGGAATACAAAATCAATGCTCAGAAATCAGTTGCACTTCTATACACGAACAATAAGACTGAAGAAAAGGAATTTGGGAATCCATTCCATTTACAATAGCAACAAAAATCATATGTTACCTTGGAATTAACTTAACCAGAAATGTAAAGGATCTATATTCTAGAAACTACAAATCACTCTTGAAAGACATTGAAGAAGACACAAAAAGATGGGAAAATATTCCATGCTCATGGATCAGAAGAATTAACATAGTTAAAATGTCCATGCTACCCAGAGCAATCTACACTTTCAATGCCATCCCAATCAAAAGACCAATGACATTTTTCAAAGAACTGGACCAAACAGCCCTTAAATTTGTGTGGAACCAGAAAAGGCCCCGAATTGCCAAGGAATTGTTGAAAAGGAAAAACAAAGCTGGGGGCATCACAATGCCGGATTTCAAGCTATACTACAAAGCTGTGATCACAAAGACAGGATGGTACTGGCACAAAAACAGACACATAGACCAATGGAACAGAATAGAGAACCCAGAAATGGACCCTCAGCTCTTTGGGCAACTAATTTTTGATAAAACAAGAAAAAATATCCAGTGGAAAAAGACAGCCTCTTCAATAAATGGTGCTGGGAAAATTGGACAGCTACATGCAAAAGAATGAAACTTGACCACTCTCTCACACCATACACAAAGATAAACTTGAAATGGATGAAAGAGTTCAATGTGAAACAGGAATCCATCAAAATCCTAGAGGAGAGCATAAGCAGCAACCTATACAACACCAGCCACAGCAAAATTTTTCATGACACATCTCCAAAGGCAAGAGAAACAAAAGATAAAATGGACTTGTGGGACTTCATCAAGATAAAATCTTCTGCACAGCCAAGGAAACAGTCAAAAAAACTAAGAGGCAGCCCACGGAATGGGAGAAGATATTTGCAAATGACACTACAGATAAAAGACTGGCATCCAAGATCTACATAGGACTTCTCAAACTCAGTACATGGGAAACAAATGATCAAATCAAAAAATGGGCCGAAGATATGAACAAACACTTCCAATGAAGACATACAAATGGCTAACAGACACATGAAAAAATGTTCAACATCATTAGCCATCAGGGAAATTAAAATCAAAACCACACTGAGATACCACCTTACACCAGTTAGAATGTTAAAAATTGACAAGGCAGGAAACAACAAATGTTGGACAGCATGTGGAGAAAGGGGATCTCTCTTACACTGTTGGTGGGAATGCAAGGTTGTACAGCCACTTCAGAAAACATTGTGGAGGTCCCTTAAAAAGTTAAAAATTGAGCTACCCTATGACCCAGCCATTGCACTACTGGGTATTTACCCCAAAGAAACAGACATAGTGAAGAGAAGGGCCATCTGCGCCCCAATGTTCATAGCAGCATTGTTCACAATAGCTAAATCGTGGAAGGAACTGGGATGCCCTTCAACAGATGACTGTATTAAGAAGCTGTGGTCCATATATACAATGGAAAATTACTCAGCTATCAGAAAGAACGATTTCTCAACCTTTACTGCAACATGGATGGCACTGGAGGAGATAATGCTAAGTGAAATAAGTCAAGCAGAGAAAGACAATTATCATATGATTTCTCTCATTTATGGAACATAAGAAGTAGGAAAATCGGTAGGGGAAGAAAGGAATAAAGAAAGGGGGGGTAATCAGAAGGGGGAGTGAAGCATGGAAGACTGTATACTCTGAGAAACAAGCTGAGGGCTTCTGAGGGGAGGAGAGTGGGGGAATGGGACAGACTGGTGATGGGAAGTAAGGAGGGTACATATTGCATGGTGCACTGGGTGTTATGCAAAACTAATGAATCATCGAACCTTGCATCAGAAACCAGGGATGTACTGTACGGTGACTAACATAATGTAATAAAAAAACATTAAAAATAAAGAAAGTTGAAAATTGAGCTATCGTATGATACAGGAATTGCACTACTGTGTATTTACCCCAAAGATACAGACACAGTGAAGAGAAGGGCCATATGCACCCCAATGTTCATAGCAGCATTGTCCACAATAGCTAAATCATGGAAGGAGCCAAGATGCCCTTCAAACAGATGACTGGATTAAGAAGATGTGGTCCATATATACAATGGAATATTACTCAGCCATCAGAAAGAATGATTACATAACATTTGCAGCAAGATGGACAGGACTGGAGGAGACTATGCTAAGTGAAATAATTCAAGCAGAGAAAGATAATTATCATATGGTTTCACTCATTTATGGAACATAAGAAATAAGAAGGTCAGTAGGAGAAGGAAGGGAAGAATGAAGGGGGGATAAACAGAAGGGGGAATGAACCATGAGAGACTGTGGACTCTGGGGAATACACTGAAGGCTTCTGAGGGGAGGGAGTGGGGGATTCAGATAGGGCAATGATGGGTATTAAGGAGGGCACATATTGCATGGTGCACCTTGTGTTATATGCAAATAATGAATCATGGAACATCACATCAAAAACTGGGGATGTACTGTATGGGACTAATATATCAAAATAAAAATTTTTAAAAAATTTAAAAAAATACTTTTTCCTTATGTCATTTGGGGAAAGGAGACATCACATTTAATTTCTTTTCAGGGCCAAGCTAAATTATAAATTACTGTTTTAATAAGCATTATTTTTTTTAATTTTCCAAGTAAACATTTTCATTCTTAAGATACAAGTTTCTCTTGCTCTGCCCTTGTCAAATCGTGTATACATGAAAAGATAAATTACAATTAATGCTTATCTAAGTTGGAATTTCCCAAAAACCTATTCTAAAAGCAGTGATCTTTAGATACTCCTTGCAATAAATGTTTGCCTTGGGCAAATAGTTTTGGATACACACAGTTTCTATCTCTTGGAAATGATAAATATAAAGTCGCATTTTTTAGTGTGATGTTTTTGGTAGACAAAAAAACATGAACTCTAGTACTACTTATTTTTCTAATTAGTTATGTGGTTCTTAGGTAACTAATTTCCTGTTTTTAAAATTTATTTTTATTTTTTATTGAGATACAATTGAGATAGAACAGTATGTGAATTTATGGTATACAATGTGTTGATTTGATGTTTTTATCTATTACAATATGATTACTACCACAGCTTTAGTTAATACCTGTACGATGTCACATAATTATTTATTTTTTTGAGGTGATAACATTAAGATATAGTCTCATAGCAGTTTTAAAGTATAAAATGTAGTGTTGCTGACTATAATCACCATTCTGTGCCTCAGATCTCCATCCTCTAGTTGCAAATTCATATCCTTTGGCTCATTTTATCTCATTTGACCCTGTTTCCTCATATGTATACTGAACATGTTGAATCAGAGGACTTTTTAATGGCTCTGTTTTTTAGTCTGTGAACTTATTTTATTCTAGATAAAATTTAGGTTGTATCTTTGTGCCCTTTGAAGTGCTTAGGTAGTGTCAACATTTAAAAAAATGACATTTGAAGTACTATGTGTTATAGTGGTTCCAAAGATATCCCCTACATAAAAGAGCAAAAAATATAGGAAATAGTTTATGGATTAGAAAGATTTTGTGATGACTAAGAAAAATGAGTTTAGAAATTTAAAAAGACATACATAAAGGCCTTCAGTTATAGGATGAATAAGTCACAGGAATAAAGGACATAGCATAGGAAATATGGTCAGAAACATTGTAATTGTGTTGTATGGTGACAGATGGTGGCTTCATTTGTGGTGAGCATAGTATAATATATAGAGTTGTCAAATCCCTATGCTATATACCTGAAACTAATATAACATTGTGTGTCAACTATACTCAAATTTAAAAAAAAATTAAAAAGAATATTCACAGTAAAAAAAAAAGACATGTATAACTCGAGGTTATAAAGAAAAGGAACTATTTGGCATGGTACAGCATGCTTGGTCAAATAAAATTCTATTAACATAGAAAATGGTAATTGCGTTTTTAATGAAAATGCCTCCTTTCAATTTTTAAGGCTCTAGTTACCTCTATAATAAAGCCAATACTATAACGTCAGTCATTGTCAATTTTGAAGTGGATATTTCTTTGATCCAGTAGTAAACTAACTTACAGAAATTCAGGACCCAGAGGGATATGGGTAGAAATATTAATATACAGATATGAGAAATTTATTTTATATTTGCAACATTGCCTTCACTGTAAATACGATGCTTATTATATTAATCACCTCACAAATTTTGCATTTTGTATTCTTAACCTTTCACACAATTTGAACAGAAAATTTGATTTGAACTCCACTATTTTTGTGGTTCAGAATATGCAATCTACATAAGTACAATAATGTCACAGCTTATTTTTCAATCAACTGGAGATACACTTGGGTAACTTGAATTATACATCAAAATATTTGGATTTTTTAAATCATATCTTGCAGAATGATTTCAAATTAGCATTATTCAAAGGAAACTAAGTATTGGCCTGTTAATTTGTTATTACAAACTTAAAGTATGTAATTTTATTTTAATACTGATTCTGTTATATTCTGCAAACTTCAGTACATAATACTTATGTAGCTTAGCATAAGGAAATAAATAAAGAATTTGCTCTCAAGAGTTAGCCCATAGTAACTTAGAATATGTGTTTGGTTTTAGGTAAATTGAATCTTGATTTACCATTTTTTTCTCTGTATTAGAAAGCACAATAAATATTATAATGCACTAAGTTAAGGAGAAGAAATAGATGAATGTTATATAAAGCATTATCCTTCAATTGACTCTGGAGGCAAAGATATTTATTTTCAATTCAGTACCTTTAAAAATGTTTTCAAATCTTATTTACCCCCCAAATAATGGCCTTTCACAATTTTATTAAAGAAGATCATGTGAATTTTAAAATTATACATGAGGGGAACCTGGGAATCTCAGTTGGTTAAGCATCTGCCTTTGGCTCAGGTCATGATCCCAGGGTTCTGGGATTGAGCCCCATGTCAAGCTCCCTGCTCAGGGGGGAGCCTGTTTCTCTCTCTTCCTCTGCATCTCCCCCTGCTTCCTCTCTCTGTCTCTCTTTTAAAAATAAAAAAAATAAAAAAATACATGAGAAAACAACTGCAATTGTTACTACCTTATTGAAGTAAATGGCAATTATAGGTCTATGCATGATTCTTGATAATCAAACATTACAGTAACACTATCAATTTTGTGGTGAGCTCTGTTGACATTTTAGTGATTTGAGCATTATCTATTTATCAGTAATTCTTTCACACGTAGCCAGATGTTTCTAGAGAATGTATTCTTGAATATTTGTGTTAGGATTACAAAGGAAAAATTAAAGTACACCTGTATAGAAAAATACAGCATGTTTTGATACTGTTTTCATGATAAATTTTAGTAATTTTTACGTGATTTAAGTAGGAGCTGCATTTTTTTTAAGATTTTATTTATTTATTTGACAGAGAGAGACAGCCAGCGAGAAAGGGAACACAAGCAGGGGAGTGGGAGAGGAAGAAGCAGGCTCCTAGCAGAGAAGCCTGATGTGGGGCTCGATCCCATAACACCGGGATCACGCCCTGAGCCGAAGGCAGACGCTTAACCGCTGTGCCACCCAGGCGCCCCATGGAGCTGCATTTTTTACTATAAAATGTGTTTTCTTAATTTAAACTTTATAGCATAGGAATCACAGTAATTTCTTATTCATTTATTTTTTAGAGAGAGAGCGAGCATGCATGCATGAGTTGGAGGAGGGTAGGGACAGAAAGAGAGGGAGAGAATCCCAAGCAGTCTCCAAACCCAGCACAGAGCCTGATGTGGGTTCGACCTCATGACCCTGAGATCATGACCTGAGCTGAAATCAATAGTCAGACGCTTAACTGACTGAGCCACCAGGGTGTCTCAAGAATCCCAGTAATTTCTATTGTTCTAAATAACTAATTAAGATTTGTTTGGGTCAAAATACAAAAAAAAATTAAAAACTCAATTATATTTCAAAGTAAGCACTTATGTAAACTTAGATTTTATATTGTTATTGAATTTATGTAAATACAAATAATGATACCTGAACTTTGTGTTTAAATGTATAAATTAACACATTTGATTTCAGAATACTTAGTAATGTTAAACTAATTTTATTGGTAAAAGCAAATTTAACTTATAAACTCACTTTGTATATTAGTAATAATACATTTTAAGTTATACATAAATGATATACATAGTTGTTTATAATATAATATTTGGTTGTATTAGTAAAAGAAATTCATTTTCATTATACTGATTCACATCCACCATAGAAACTCAAAGGACAAGTACTGTGTTTTTCTTGATATTGCAAAAATCTAGAGCAGTGTGCATGCTTCCAAAATATTAATGATAAAAGCCTTTAAACTTTAAGAAGCAATTAAAATTTAGGGATATATTTGGAGATGGACCTTATTTTATGCAAAAAAAACCCTGTGTGATTATAACGAATATATCTAAGTTTTCAAACTTTTATTTAAATCCTGGAGTGTAACATTGGTTTCAGGAGTAGAATATAGTGATTCATCACTTACATATATTGCCCCTGTGTTCAACAAAACAAGTGCCCTCCTTAATATCCATCACCCATTTAGCCCATCGCCTGCCCACCTCCTCTCCATCAACCCTCAGTTTGTCCTATACAGTTAAAAGTTTCTCACGGTTTGTTTCCCTCTCTGTTTTTCCCCTTCCCCTATGTTCATCTGTATTGTTTCTATATTCCACATATGAGTGAAATCATATGGTATCTTTTACTGACTGACTTGTTTCACTTAGCATAATATACTCTAGCTCCATCCACATCCTTGCAAATAGCAAGATTTCATTCTTTTTGATAGTTGAGTAATAATCCATTATATATATCTATTTCACAAATTCTTTATCCATTGATCAGTCAATGGATATTTGGGCTCTATCCAAAATTTGGCTATAATTGATAATGCTGCTATAAACATTGGGGTGCATGTGTTCCTTTAAATCAATATTTTTGTATCCTGTGGGGAAATACCTTGTAGTGTAATTGCTAGGTCATAGGGTAGTTCTATTTTTAACTTTTTGAGGAAATTCGACACTGTTGTCCAAAGTGGCTGCACCAATTTGCATTCCCACACACAGTGTAAGAGGGTTCCCCTTTCTCCACATCATCACTAACATCTGTTGCTCCTGGTGTTGTTAATTTTAACCATTCTGACCAGTGTGAGGTCATATCTCATTGGGATTTTGATTTCTATTTCCCTGATGATGAATGCCTTTGAGCATCTTGTCTTGTGTCTGGTGGCCATCTGGATGTCTTTTTAGGAAAAATGTCTATGTCTTCTGCCTACAGAGACATGTCTAGTAAGAAGTTGCTGTAGTTCAGGACAAAGAGGTTGCTGCCTGAGTTATCCTCTTGGATTTTGATGGTTTTCTGTCTCACATTTAGGTCTTTTATCCATTTTGAATTTATTTTTGTGTATGATATAAGAAACTAATCCAGTTACCAAATTAGAAAAGATTTTAATAACTAAGGTTTATACCACATTAAAATTGTAGTCTTAAAATGAAAATAAGTACTTTACCTCTCTGCATAAAGCCACCTTTTTTCACACAATTTTACTTGAAAATTCTACATTTAAGTATTACTAGAGTTGACTGTTAATTCCAACAATAAGTTAGAATATTCTGTGTGTGTGTGTGTGTGTGTGTGTGTGTGTGTGTGTGTGATAATTATCACTGAAGTATAACCATTTTATGAAGAGTGGAGTGTTATGGAATTTTATTTAGAAGATTGATTCGAACTAAAGTATCTTGTGAAAGCATTGTGTTTTTTGTGTTTTGTTGTTGTTGTTTTGTTTTGTTTTTATACTTCAGCTAGTACTACCATTCAGTTGCACTGCTTATAGATAAAACACCTTCTATTAAAAAAATAAATGTGCTGTGTTATACCAATGAAACTTAAAATAGGCAATGCTTTTTCATCAATCATTATGACAGCATAGAGATATTGCTTTCACCTTCCCTTTTTCTATCTCTGACCTATTCCTTCTCTCTAAGCATTTCATATGTCTTTGGTTTCATAATGTTGCAGGGTTGCAGGGTTCTTGTCTCATGGTGTCAAAGAATGAATCTCACGGACACAAAAGGGTGAAGTGAAGTGAAAGTTTATTAAGTGAAGGTGAGAACAGAAAGGAAAGAAAAGATCTCTTTAGAGTGAAAGATGCCCCGAATGAGTTGCCACTGTGGGCTTTTAGTGGCAGTCTTTTATTGAGAACTGACTGGGAAGCTTGTGGCTTTGAGATTCTTGTGCCATCTTGGTTTGAACAGGGACTATTGATAACATCCTTAAAGGCTTACTTCTTTGAGGTCTGGTCATTTCCTCTGATTACAGTGTAGCTGCCAAAACAAACAAATAAACAAACAAACAAACAGTCCCAAACATTCAGGGCCAGGTGTTCTGGTTTGTTCCCTTATCTCTGGTTTTGTAGCCTCAGCATTTGGGGTTTCTGTGAGTCTGGTCACATAGTCCCCTGTGTGAGCCTAGTCCTGAGAGTCAGGGGCCTCCTATCTTTCCCTGCCTATACCTTAACCCTTTCCTTACTCAATAATGTTCTAATTTTATTTAAAACCGATTTTTAAACAGGTTCAAAATGTTTATCTTAAACATTCTTATACTTACATGCTTATTATTAAATGTATCAGGAAATAATTTCTACTGTTGATCTTAAAATTTTAAGAAAGAATAATTTTGGTAATTGTCTAGATCAACATATATCCA
Source organism: Ailuropoda melanoleuca (assembly GCF_002007445.2). Lineage (NCBI taxonomy): Eukaryota > Metazoa > Chordata > Mammalia > Carnivora > Ursidae > Ailuropoda > Ailuropoda melanoleuca. The sequence goes on from NC_048238.1 coordinate 65,539,571, forward strand.
AGTATTTGTAAACAGGCAATTATTTTGTTTTAAAATAGACTTTTTAAAATTATCCCAGGTAAAGCATGATCTTAGTGTTTTGCAAGGAAGTCCATAATGCAATGCCTGAATTTATTTTCCTGGGAAATAATGGTAATGATCTCTAATGCCCAACACTATAATTGTGAGAAATGAATTTTAGCTGTGAAAATAGCTGTATTATAGATAAAGTGTCTTAACCAAGATAAGAATACTTCTATTGGGTCATCCTCATGTTAGTGTTTGTTTTATGTTTTTTTCCCATTATTTTTTTCCACCTCAGATTTGGAGGCAGAGCAAGCTGTTAAGTCAAAAACAATGTTTTTCTATACTCCATTTCCTGTAGGAGGTTCCATGAGAAAATTTCAATAGAGGACTCTACTTTGCTATGACAGGCAAGAAAACTAGAAAATCTACTGAGATCTTGCAAAATGTTGAGCTCAACAATACATTCCCTATAAGGAAAGGACAAATCACTACTCAAGAGGAGGCTAACATACAGTATAGGCTTGATCTGATTTTAGAAAAAAAAATATTACAAGAGAGAGATTTTATGGGTTATCAGTCTTCTACCTTATCTATGTCAGTTGTCACATTCTCTGAAAAATGAAGTTGAAAGTATACTGCAATATATTACAGTTTACATTTCTTTAGTTAAATTAATATTACATGTTGGGAATAAGAGAAAATATTTATTGTATTTAACTTTATGAAACTCTCTTTCTAGCTTTCATCCCTGGACTAAAGAAAGGTACAGTAGAAATCAACATAAACCATAATCATGATGAATATTTCATTTTAAAATGAATTGCTAATTTATGTTTGTTTTAAGAAGTTTTGGCCTTTTCAGTTATCAAAAACATTGCAATTTCAACTGTTTCAAACACATTTTTAGTATGTTTAACATGAACTGATATCTAAAAAGGGTATTCAGTCAGTTTGGTATCTCGTATAACTGAAACTGGATGTTTTTTCCAAGTTATGTGTAATTCCTATTTAGATAGCAAAATTAACATGACCTTATAGTAATTTTTTGACTTACATAATTACTTTTAAATTACCTCCAGACTTAATTATTCATTTTTCTTCTGTTACAGTTTAAGCATATTCAACATTTTGTCTGAGGAGGCATTCAAAATATAATTCTACTTTTCTATACTTTTATTCAAATTAGATTATAAATTGCACAAATTATTATTTACATGCCTAACAAAATAATTGTTTATATGCTTTGTGAACTTGTAAATAATATGAATTTTCTTTGCCAAATTATAATGTGTGATTACATGTGAATCTATATAAGTTAAGGTTGACAGAAAACAAATTTCTTTAATTATGGAGTTTAAGCAATCAGTTCAAATGCATATCATTTTATTGTGCTGATAAAGTTTTAAAATGCTCCAGGATATTTTGAATGCTCCAAAAGTATTTACACTCTGCTTATAGACACCAATTTTTATTGTCTATTTCATATTTGAAGATTTTGTTCCATTGTTATTTAAAACAATAACTTATTTCACTCCTTATGCTTTTATTTTAAAATGTAATTTACAGTCCTTTGAAATTTTGACCAAGTGGAAATCATACTCAAAAAATAAATCTTGAAATCAGTCATAAAAATCTAAATTGTTATGTAAAGAACCTCACCATTCATCTTAAATTTTGACATATCTATACAAGCAGCATGCTTTATTTATTTAATTTTTTGTATTTTTAATGTTTTGGCCTTTTTACACTGTGCTTCAGAAGTTCTTGTGTGAGCTTGAATATGAAATGTTTATAGGGTAATTCAGGTGAAAGTGGATGCATTGCATGTGTTTCATTTTGTCTCTTCCCTTATCATGTTTTTAGGAATCCCCTGATAAATACTGTTCAGGAATTACAGTTATCTAATGGCCGTGGGAATGTGTTTGTGGTTGTGAAACAAAGTGAAGGTGTTATTATTATTATTATGGAAGTATAATTGAGATACAATATTATATTATTTTGAGGCATACAACATAGTGATTCAATAATTCTATATAATGCTCAGCACTTAAGTATAGCCACCATCTGTTCTCATACAAAATTATTGACTATATTCTCTATGTTGTACTATTCATCTTTGTGACATATTAATTTTATAATTAGAAGTTTGTATCTCTTAATCCCAGTTATCTATTATTCCCATCCCCCCACTCACTTCACCTCTGGCAATGACCAATTTGTTTTCCATATTTAAGAATACGTTTTTGTGATTTTTTTGTTGTTCATTTGTTTTGTTTTTAGATTTCACATATAAGTGAAATCATATGGTATTTCTCATTCTCTGTCTGACTTAGTTCCTTAGCATAATACTTTCTAGGTCCATCCATGTTGTTGTGAATTACATCTCATTCCTTTTTATGGCTAAGTAATATTTGATTGTATACATACCACATCTTTATCTTTTTGTCTATTGATGGACACTTAGGTTGCTAACATATCATAGCTATTATAAATAATGTTAAACAGAAGGGTGAAGAACTATATAGTGTTTGCCACAGTGGTTGCACCAGCGTACATTCCCACCAACAGGGCACAAGGTTTTCTTTTTCTCCACATCCTCGCCAACACTTGTTGTTTCTTGTGTTTCTTATTCTATCCATTCTGACAGGGGTGAAGTGATATCTCATTGTGTACCAATTTACATTCCTACCAACAGTGCACAAGGGTTCACTTTTCTCTGCATCCTCATTAACACCTATTATTTCCTGTCTTTTTCATACTAGCCTTTCTGACTGGCATGAGGTGATATCTCATTGTAGCTTTGATTGGAATTTTCCTGATTATTAGTGATATGGGGCATCTTTTCATGTATCTGTTGGTAATCTGTATGTCTTCTTTGAAAATACATCTATTCAGGTCCTCTGCTCATTTTTTAATCTGGTTGTTTGGTTTTGGTGTTAAGTTGTATAGATTCTTTATAGATTTTGAATGTTAACCCTTTATCAGATACATCATTTACAAATATCTTCAATTCAGCAGGTTGCCTTTTCATTTTGTGGCTAGTTTCCTTTGCTCTGCAAAGCTTTTTTGTTTTGGTATTGTCCCAATTCTTAATTTTTGCTTTTGATTTCTTAACCTGAGGAGATATATCCATAAAAATGTTGCTGGGGTATATTTCCAAAAGATTATTGCCTACATTTTCTTTTAGGAGTTTTATGGTATCAGGTCTCATATTTAGGCCTTTAATCTAGTTTGAATTTATTTTTGTGTATGGTGTAAGAAAGTGGTCCATTTTCATTCTTTTGCATGTAGCTGTCCCATTCTCCCAAACCGTTTTTTGAAAAGACTGTCTTTTACCCATTGAATCTTCTTCTCTGTTTTGTCATAGATTGAATGACCATATATAGGTGGGTTTATTTCTGGGATTTCTATCCTGTTTTATTGATCTGTGTGTCTATTTTGGTAGTAGTGCCCTACTATTTGATTACTATAGCTTTGTAGTGTATCTTGAAATCTGGGACTGTGATAACTCCAACCTTGTTCTTTTTTGTTCAAGATTACTTTTGTGGTTTTATACAAATTTTAGGATTATTTGTACTAGCATTGTGAAAAATATTATTGGTACTATGATAGTGATTACAATAAATCTGTAAATTGCTCTTGGTAGCATGGACATTTTGACAATATTAATTTTTCTAAACCATGAGCATGGTATGACTTTCCATTTGTGTTGTTTTCAGTTTCTTTCATCAATATCTTATAGTTTTCAAAGACTAAGTCTTTAACTTCCTTGTTTGAATTTATTCTAGTTATTTTATGGTGAAATTACAAATGTGATTATTTTCTTAATTTCTCATTGTGCTACTTCATTATTAGTGTATGGAAATGCAAAATATTTCTGTATATTAATTTTATATCCTACAACTTTACTGAATTCATTATTCTAATAGTTTTTTTGGTGGAATCTGGTGAGATATATACATATATATACACACATATATAACCTCTTTTATATCTATTTATAACACCTTATATCATGTATCATGTCATCTGCAAATAGCAGCAGTTTTACTTTTTCCTTGCCAGTTTGGATGCTTTTTAATTTCTTTTTCTTGTCTGATCACTGCAGCTATGACCTTCAGTACTATGTTGAATAGAGTGCTGAGAGTAGGCATCCTTGTCTTGTTCCAGATCTTAGAAGAAAAGCTTTTAGTATTTCACCACTGAGTATGATGTTAGCTGTGGGTTTTTAAGTTATGACATTTTTAATATTTATATGTGCTCCCTCTGAATCTAATTTGTTGCACAAATATATTTTGTTAAGTGTGTTTTCTACATCTATTGAAATGATCATATGGTTTTTATCTTTCCTCTCATTAATGTGATGTATCCTATTAACTGATGTGTCAACATTGAACTACTTTTCATCTCTGGAATCAATTCCACTTGATCATGGTAAATGATCATTTTAATGTATTGTTATATTTGGTTTCCTGATACTTTTGTAAGGGTTTTTTGCATCTATGTTCATCAGAGATATTAGCCTGTAGTTCTCTTTCTTAGTCATGTCTTTATCTGGTTTTGGCATCAGGGTAATGGCCTCATAGAATGAATTTGGAAGTTTTCCTTCTTCCTCTATTTTTTGGAATAGTTTGACAAGAGAAAAGCATTAACTCTTCTTTAAATGTTTGGTGGAATTTACCCGTGAAGCCATCTCATCCTGGACTTTTGTTTGTTTGGAGTGTTTTGATTACTCATTCAATTTCATTACTCAGAATCAGTCTGTCCAAATTTTATATTTCTTCCTGATTCAGTTTTGGAAGATTGTGTTTCTAGGAATTTATCCATTTCATCTAGGTTGTCCAATTTATTGGCATATAACTTTTCATAATATTCTCTTATAATCCCTTATATTTCTATGGTGTCACTTGTTATTTCTCCTCCTTGATCGCTGATTGACTTATTTGAGGCTTCTATCTTTTTCCTGATGAATCTGACTAAAGATTTATCAATTTGTTTATCTTTTCAAAGAGCCAGCTCTTGGTTTCATTGACCTTTTCTAGTGTTGTGTGTGTGTGTGTGTTGTATTTCATTTATCGTCTCTCTAATCTTTATAATTTTCTCACTTCTAGAAGATTTGGGGTTTGTTCTTTTTCTGGCCCTTTTTAGGTGTAAAGTTATTTGATATTTTTCTTGTTTCTTGAGTTACAAATGTATTGTTATAAACTTCCTTCTTAGAAACGTATTTGCTGCATCCCAAAGATTTTGTACTGTTATGTTTCCTTTTTCACTTGTCCATGTATTTTTTTATTTCCTCTTTGATTTTTTTTATTAACCCATTGGTTGTTTAGTAGTACGCTGTCTAGCCTTCATGTGTATGCTTTTTTCTTGGTTTGTTTTTTTGTAATTGATTTGGGGTTTTATACTGTTGTGGTTGGAAAAATAAATGCTTGATATAATTTTAATTTTAAATGTCAAGACTTGTTTGTAACTTAATATGTAACCTATCCTAAAGAATGTTCCATGTGCACTTGAATAGAATGTGTATTCTTCTGGTTTTACATGGAATGTTCTGTATAAAACTGTTAGGTTGACCTGGTCTAATGAGTCATTCAAAGCCACTGTTTCCTTCTTGATTTTCTGTCTGCATGATCTATCCTTTGATGTGAGTGGGATCTTCAAGTCCCCTATTATTATTCTATCACTGTCAAATTCCTTCTTTATGTCTGCTAATATTTGCTTTATGTGTTCAGGTGCTCCAATTTTGGGTGCATAAATATTTATAATTGATTTCTTTAATATTATGTAGTACTCTGTCTTGCTATAGTTTTTGTTTTAATATCCATTTTGTTTGATTTTAAGTATTGTTACCCAGCTTTTTTGTTTTTCCCTTCCATCTGCATGGTACAGCATTTTCTATCCTTTTGCTTTCAGTCTGTAAGGATTGGGGCTGAAGTAACTATCTTGCAACATTTAAATAAGTCTTTTTTTAATTTTTAAAATTAATTAAATTTTTATCCATTCAGTCAACTTATGTCTTTTGATTGGTTTTTTTAGTGCATTTACATTAAAATTAATTATTGATAGGTATGTACTTATTGCCATTTCGTTCATTGTTTTCTGGTTGTTTTTTGTAGTTCTGTTGTTTCTTCTCTTGCTGTCTTTGATGTGGTTTGATGGCTTTCTTTAGTGTTATGCTTGGATTTCTTTTTATTTATTGTTTTTGGATCTATTATAAGTTTTTGACTTCTGGTTACCATCAGGGCCATATATAACACCTTAAACATATAGCAGTCCATATTAAGTTGATGTTCACTCGAGTTCAAATGCATTCTAAAAGCATTAACTTTTTATTCCCTCTTTTTTATGTATGTGATGCCTTATTTTACATTTTTAAAAAATTTTGTGTATCCCTTGCCTGATTTGGTAGATATAATTGTTTTTAACTACTTTTCTGTTTTAACCTCTATACTGGTAATTGATTTTAACTACTTTTGTGTTTTAACCTCTATACTGGCTTATAAGTGATTAATCTACTACCTTTTCTATATGCTTGCTTTTACCTGTGATTTTTTTCCATTTATAATTTATTTCTAGTTATGGCTTTTTCTTTCCACTTAAAAATTTCCTTTAAAATTTCTTCAAAGGCTTGTTTAAAGGTGAAAATTAACTCTTCTTTGGGAACCTTTTTGTTTCTTCTTCTATTCTGAATGATAACTTTGCTGGGTAGATCATTCTTGGTCACGTTTTTTTTTCTTACAGAACTTTGAATGTACCATACCACTTCCTTCTGTTCTGCAGTTTCTGCTGAAAAATTAGCTGATAGCCTTATCATTTTAAGTAAATGTTTTCTTTTCTCTTGCCGCTTTTAAAATTCTCTTTATCATTACTTTTTGCTATTCGAATCATTACGTGTCTTGGTGTGTACTTCCTTGGGTTTACAGTACTAGATTTTCTCTTTGCTTCCTGGACTTGGATGTCTGTTTTCTTCCACAGTTTAGAGAGGTTTTCAGTTATTATTTCTTGAAATAAGATTTCTACCCCCTTCTCTCTCTTCTCCTTGATGTGTCCTTGGGTTGCTGTGAGCTCAGGAAACTCTAACTCTGTCATCTTCCCTCCTCACAAGTCCAGATGTTTTGATCATAAAATTCTGAGGTATGGTGGAAAGAGCATTTGAATGTGAACCAGATCACTTTGAGTTCTAATGACAGTTCTACACCTGACTAGATGTGTACATTTGGCCAAGTTAAACTCAGAATCTATATTTTTCTCACATTTAAAAAAATTGTAGTGATCATATTTATACTTAACCCTCACAGAGAAGTCATGCTGCTGAACCATGATAATATAACAGTGAACAAAAACACATTAGTTAGTATTTAAGTGTGCACTATGTTCTAGATACTCTCCCTAATAATCTGCAAATGTTTTCATTTTAATACTTATAATACTTCTACATGTAAATTCCATTATTTTCTTTATTTTTGAGAAGGTGGAAACTGAGGCAAAGTTAGGTTAAATAAAATAGGAATTTGTTTGGTAATTTCTAAAGCACTATACCCATGTAAGATATTACTATTATTTAGATTTTTGAGCTTTCATCAGTACACCAATGAGCCATGATCATTGCAATTCTTCTGTTTTAAATTTTGCTCTAATTGCATATTTATTTAGTAGATTCATAATGCAGTTGGGTTCTTACTCCAAGCTGCACTGAAACACCATAGTACCTTTTATGGTTATATTTTATAATTTTCATACCATATCTTATATACCCACTTTCCATTATCAGCTTATTCAAATAGACTTATACTATTTATCTCACTTAATACAATTTCTTAAGCATGTTTTGTGTAATTAAATGCTAGCACATAAGAGGAAAAAGCCCTTTATGACCTAAACATAAATTTATGAGACTAAGATTATTTTATTCATTCAACTGGTCTATTGAAGGCTGACTGTTTACCAGGGATGAAATTGAGTTATTTTCTTAAATACAAAAATAGGTAGGCTTTTTCCCCTCGTAGTAAATTAGATATATATGTGCAAGTTCTTAGTAGTAAAAGAAACACTTCTACTCCTGGAAGTGCTTTACTTGTCTTCAAGGAACAAATTGCAAATATATACTTGTGAATTCAATCAGAGCAAATTCTTTCATACCTCCTCCTAGGAAAATATATATTAATAAACATTTATAAATTAGTTTTTTAAGATTTTATTTATTTATTTACTTATTTGACAGAGAGAGAGAGCCAGAGAGCAAAAGCAAGGGGAATAGCAGAGGGAGAAGGAGAAGCAGGTTCCCCGTTGAGCAGGGAGTCTGATGCACGGCTCGATTCCAGGACCCTGGGATCATGACCTGAGCTGAAGGCAGAAGCTTAACTGACTTAGTCACCCAGGCACCCCAATTTGTTTTATTATATTTGTTTGCAAGTGTACTTGCCTTTTTTTGGACATGTTTTAATTCAAGACTGAGTTTCAGATATATTAATTATGTTTTCTGTTTTCATTGAGGTTTATCATTTGAGCAGTAGAATGTCAACTGGTTTGTTTACCTGCAGTCATTTGTCTGCTTTCCACAGTAATTCTCAGCTACCCAAGCTGATTTTAATCTCACAGTGTTTTATTAGACAACTCTTACCTTTCTGGCTCTCAGATAACTCTCAAGGATCTGTTCTTGAGCTACTTTACCATACTTATTGTTAGTACTAAATAATCAGTTGTAATTTAGAAATTCGTTACTTTATACTTGAGATGTTGAATTTGAAACAGGAACTGTTTAGGGATGAATGTGGGAGATGGGAAAGTAGTGTGTGGTAGAAGTTCCTAAGAGAGACTAAAAAAGTTGATTATCTCTCAGTCAAATTAATCACCTCACCTATCTTCATCTGAGTACCTAGTTAATAAGAGTTTGTGAAAATAAAACATAACATAATTCATTCTTATGCAAGATAGATATGGAGCTTTTCATATGTCATTTAGTAGAAAAAATAATGTCTTTTCACACTTTTTTCCCCCATGGCCAAGAGTTAATGAAAATGCATGTACAACTTTCCAAATGACAAATTTATTCCACAGGCCATAATATTAATCCTTTTATGTTAATCTAATAACTACCTAAATTCCCAGACCAAAGGACAAAATCAAAATGCAGTTTTGTTAGTTTTGTGTTAGATTACTAACAGTAGAATCTAGAATGACATAGAACAATATTTGTGAAAGGAATTAAGTTTTATTAGAGCATTTGGTTATTTTAACATTGAAAATTGCCTTCTTCAGGTAATATTTACCAATTTCATGTCACCATATTCATTATATATTATATACTGACACATGAACTAGAAAAAGGTGTTTTATGATAAAATTGTATTGCTTTTCAATGTTTTTTTTTCCATAATGAAGGGGGAAAAAGAAACACATTTTATATTATTTCTCACACAAAACTAAATTAGGAAAGAAAAATCTTTCTGTATCTCTCTGAGGTTATGCAGTATTATTAAAGTTAGAAAATGGGTGTGGCACTGCAGTGTTCTCATTGTGATAAAAACTTGGCACAGCTTTGAAACAGTGTATAATTTGTGAATAAAAATGTATTCTTTCCAGTTTATGTTCTGGTTTTATGCTACTTGCCTTTTTAAAAATCCATATAGGTGAAATAAATGACATTACTAAATGACATATTCTTTGCTTGTTGGTAAAACATGGTTTACTTGTTTAAATGAGCCATAAACATTGAAAAGATTCTGAATACTTATTTCTGCTACAACTAATTAGAATAATAATCTTTATTTCATAAAGTATAATGTTAACATGATTAATAATATGTTTGTTTTGAATTTGATTCTATTTGAATAATGTAACAAAAATAAAATTTTATATTTTTTTACTTCCATTTATAGATAGCACACCAAAATCTGGGTTGATAATGAGGGAAATTTTTTGGTTGAAATAAACTTTGAAAATATGCTATTGAAAATATTTCAGGATATACCCAAAAGTTGATTACTGAAACAGCAGCTTTCTCAGATAAATTGTCAATTTGAGAACATAGCCCAGAAGTCTTAAATTTCAAGTGATTTATTATAATTGAATATAATCAGCCTTGTCAAATGGAAATATAATATGTAATTATAAGTTGTCCAGGACACATTTAAAATAAAGCAAAAGGAACAGGTGAAATTAATTTTATTGATATGTTTCATTTAATGCAGCATATCCAAAACATCATCATTCCAACATGTAATCAATATAAAAATTAATATATTTTGCATTCTTTTTCATATTAAGCCTTGAAATTTGATATGTATTTTACAGGTACAGTTCATCTATCTCAATTCTAACTAGCCTATTTCATATGTTCAATAACTATGTGTGGCTGGTGGCTATTGTATCAGCACAGCTTTAAGTCCTTTTCAAAGAAGAATTAACTTCTGGGTTTAATTCTTCAGGGTACAGAGAAATTCAACAGGCTGCAGAGAAAAAAGGTTTTGATGTATGTTGGTTTGATATTATAACCCTGAAGACAAACAAACAAAAAATCCTCTGAAGCCCTTGAATTTATACTTGCTCATCTGAGAACATTTTCTCCCTGGCTGACAAAACTTCAAGGAAAAAAGAAAACATTTGGGAAACATACTCTGGTTGATTTTTACTGCCATTAGCAATGAAAAAAAATGTCAAATGTGAAACAGAAAAGGGCTGTATAGATCAAAGTCAACACTTTTTTTAAGATTTTATTTATTTATTTGACAGAGAGACAGCCAGAGAGAGAAGGAATACAAGCAGGGGGAGTGGGAGAGGAAGAAGCAGGCTCGTAGCGGAGGAGCCTGATATGGGGCTTGATCCCATAACGCCGGGATCACGCCCTGAGCCGAAGGCAGACGCTTAACCGCTGTGCCACCCAGGTGGCCCCAAAGTCAACATTTTTAATTGTAGACTTTGTGTCCTATGTTTGAGTCTCCTAAGAACCACAATTCATTGCAGTTTGATTTCTTTGAAATTCTTGAGTAGTTTCAAAAGCACCCACCAATAGAGAACACTGATAGGCACTAGTTAATCTGTAGGCTATACAGGAATAGATGATTTTAGAAAGTGTATTGTATAGTGTTTTATTCTAGTCAATATGTAATTCTACCAGAATTGGAGCCAATAGGCTAAAAAGTTTCTGTCCTTCAGCTCATATAAAATATAGTACTTTGATTTTAAAAGATTAGTAATATAATTTATTATGTTAATGTGAATGCAAAAATGTGAATTTCCAAAAGCATATAATATCTTAAATCTGAAATACTTATATAATAGATGTGTATACGTGGAATCCATGGTCCTTATGCTTAGAGGGTGTATTTCTTAGAATTAAGGTATAACAAAGATTTTTTAAAATGTTGTGTATCACATACAATTCAAAGCATTGATTTCTTCACTTGATAATCACTTTTTAGTGATCCAAAATATCACCAAACTAAAAGTAGAAAACACCTACAAAGCGATGATATGCAATGCTCATTTAAGAGGGCAACATTCAATTAAATTGATAAATGTTTTATATTCTTAACTAAAATCATATAGACATATCATTGCTCACTGGTAAATATGTGGAATAGAGTATTTAGCTATTATTCAGAATCCAAATGAGATTTAGAAATATATTTCAACAGTTTGCAGCTTGGAGAAAGTGACTATTGGATGCTTTACACAGTTTGAATTTATGCCAGATTAACAAAGTTATATTTTCTTTGCTGTGATTATTTGTTGCTATTCTCCAAATGTAATAATATTCTAGAAGATTAGAGGGAAGAAATTAGGGAACTTTAGAGAACCACATTAAACATTTTCCAAATATATTTTCTGGGGCCATTTTAAGCTTTCTCTAATGTATTTAAAATATAAAGGGGGTGACTGGGTGGCTCAGTTGGTTAAGCATATGATTCTTGGTTTCAGCTCAGATCCTGATCTCGTGGTTCCTGAGACCAAGCCCCACGTTGGGCTCCACACTCAGTGGAAGTCTGCTTGGATATTCTCTCCCTTTGCCCCTTCCCACACTCTCTTTCTCCCTTTCTATCTCTGTCCCTTTATCTCTCTTCTCTCAAACAAATACATTTTAAGAAATAAAATAAAATATAAAGAATAAGAGTATTTTGGAAAGTAACACAAAGAGAAGAGAAATTCCTGTCAGCAAATGTCAGAATATGTAAAGCTTTAACAATAAAAGGTGGTAGCTGTGCAGAAATTGACAGATCAATGTAGTAAAATAATACTGAAACTGAACATAATGCATATCTGAAGTTAATAAATGGTCCAAAAATAATCAAAATGAGCGATGAAGTTTCAGTGCTGGGAAAACTTTCAAAGTATTTGGAAAATGATCTTTGCTCCAAACTACAGATTCAAGAAAATTATAGTAGATCAAAGATATGACTATAAACCTGAAACCATACAATTTAGAAGAAAATATAAGTGGATATTAACCAATCAAAGAAATATGCCTCATTTACATTTTTATTCTTGAATATCTGTATAATTAGTTGCAAAGCTAGTCCCAAACAGTTCTAATAAAAATATTTATTTGGATTGAATTACTGAAATTAATTTGTATAGTAGGCTATGGAAATTACTGTTACTTCTGGTTAGTTTTACCAAAAGTTTCAACTCTAGAATCGTTCTGTTGTCATTAATTTAGACAGCTCTTGAAAGGAAGGATGATTATAAAAGGCAAGGTATAAGTAAGTTATTTTGCTTTTTAATATTGATGATAATGACAACAATAATCACCAACTTTTTAATGAGCAGGTGTAAAACATTATTCATTATTCATATTTGAAAACAACAACAAATGAAGTGAGTCGCTTTCAAATGATGGATTATTTTTAAATAGTGGTTGCATAATTTCTTTTAATAATATTTGATCAAATTAGCTTGCATTTGTACATGGAACTCTATTGTTTCTTTAATGCTAATATAGCTTGAGTGTAAAGTTTTCTAAAAGCCTTGCACAATCCTCTTTTCCTCTCTAACATTTCCTTATAAAGACCTCTTGACAACTCTCTTTCCCTTTAGCTTCATTTTATTCAATAATCTTTTTTGGGTACAATGGGATGTGCCAGGTACTATACTAAGTTCTTGTCCTTCATGCTCTAATTGCTGTCCAATAGGCAAGGGATAACAGGAGAGAAAATTGGTAGTATATACATAGTTCTAGGTGGAAGTAAGATAGAGGTAGACAAGTTATTTATTAATAAATAGCTGAAAATAAGATTTTTAATATTAATGTTTCATGATATTTTATGTAAGAAGATTTGATATACTCTAACCTTGTTTCAGTAAAACATAGAGATAAATCTTGAATGGGATTTCTAGAAAAAAAAAACTATATCATAATTTTTAACACTTTCCCAAAATATTCAGAAGCAGAAGGTATAAGCCAAAGAGTCTGCCTGACTGGATCACTTGAGAATGTATTTTTGCATGCCTGCTATACGATTGCATTTCAGTTTTTAAAAATATTTATTTATCTGAGAGAGAGAGAGAGAGAGAGAGAGAGAGATAGCACAAGGGGGAGGGGCAGAGGGAGAGGGAGAGAGAATCTTAAGCAGACTCTGCAGAGTGTGGAGCCCCACACAAGGCTTGATCCCAGGACCTTGAGATCATGACCTGAGCAAAAACCAAGAGTCAGATGCTCAACCAACTGTGTCACCCAGGTACCCCAGATTGCATTTCAGTTTTAAAATCAAAATGGTATATGAAGAGCTCCAACAAAAGAGTGCATTTGTAATGAACACCAGGAGTTGTATGTAAGTGTTAAATCACTAAATTTTACACCTGAAACTAATATTACACTGTATGTTAACTGGCATTTAAATAAAAACTTTAAAATAGATAAATAAAAATTAAAAATAAAAAAATAAAAAATGATACTATTGGAATTTCATTTAAAACTGTATAGAGGTGCCTGGGTGCCTTAGTCGGTTGAGAATCTGACTCTTAATTTCAGCTTGGGTCATGATCTCAAGGTCCTGGGATCCAGCCCTGTGTCAGGCACTATATTCAGGTTGGAGTCTGCTCATGCCTTACATTCTTCTCCTGTCCCCACTCATGCTCTTTCTCTCTCTCAAATAAACAATAAAATTTGAAAAAAAAAACACAAAACCTTAAAGCTGTATAAACAAAACTACTTTTTAAATTACATAAACTTTTGTATATTCTTCCACATGTTTCAAGTCCCTAAAAGCATCAGGATTGTTTGAGAGTCAGATAATAGAACTACTTGTTTGGGTAATCTAATTGCTCAAGTATAAAAACGTTTACTTCTCTTGGCTATCGCTAATTGTTCTGTCTAATTTAATTCATTTTTGTGGTTAGTGCTATGACCCTAAACTTAATATTTTACTGTAATTACTTGATGCTCAACAAAACAAGGTTGGTATGAAGGAAAAATTGTACCAACGTTTTATTTATTCCATCTATTTGCTTAGGTTTTCAAGTTAAAAATCTGAATTTCCATTTTTCTACAGTAATATTATAATAATGATTTTTATTTACAGTCTAATGGGAATTCAATATCAACATTGTATGATGTAAAATTTGCTTACTTTTAGGACTTAACAAATATTATCCATTTAAGTGATACTCTGTTTAAAAGACTCTACAAGAAATTGTGAAATCTTTTCTACTAAATAATTTACAGATCCAACTTTTAAGGATTTGTTGCATTGGTATGGGATTTAGTTGTAGTGTGAATTGCAATTTCTTCAGTTTTCCTGTTTTCCCTTGAATACAACTGCTGTAAAATTTTCACTTTGAAAGCTTATACAGCAGATAGTGTTTTTATTGAGATATAATTCACATAACATATGATTTACTATTTTAGAGTGTGAAGTTCTGTAATTTTAATTATATTTATAAATTTGTGCAATCTTCATTACTATTGAAATCCACAATATTTTCATCATCCACACAAAAAAAATCACATAACCATTACCAGTCACTCCCTAATCTTCCATATTCCTATGCTTTCAACTAATATTCTCACTTTTGTCTTTATAGATTTGCCTATACAAGAAATTTCATAAAGTTGAGTCACATGCTATATGGTCTTTTGTGTCTGGCTTCTTTTACATGGAATAATGTTTTCAAAATTCATCTATACTATAGCATACATCAACACTTCATTAGATTGTACGGTCAAATAATATGTCATTGTATGATATGACAAATTTTGATTATCCATCACATGATAGACATCAGGATTTTTATCATTAAAATGAGAGCTCTTGCAAAAAAATGCTGAAGTGAACGTTGGTGTGTAAGTTTTTGTGTGGACATAAGTTTTCAGTTCTTTTGGGTGTATACTCAAGAATAGAATTGCTAGTCCATAAGGTAACCTTGTGTTTAATATTTTAAGAAACTGTCACACTGTTTTCCAGGTAACTATACCATTTAACATTCCCAGCAGCACTGTATGAGAGTGCAGGTTAGTTCTATTTTTTTTTTTAATTTGGTCATGGTTTGTTAGACCATTTGTAAATAGTTACAGACATGTGTTTGAATGATGAGAGTAACATAATCATTTTCTTTTTTTGTTTTAGCTTCACGTTTTTATATAAATTCCAGTTAGTTAACATACAATGTAATATTAGTTTCAGGTATAGAATTTGGTTATTCATTATTTACATACAAAACCTGGTGCTAATAACAACCAATGCCCTCCTTAATGTCCATCACCCATTTAAACCAACCCTCCTCATACCTCCCATCCAGCAATCATCTATATGTTCTCTACACTTAAGAGTCTGTTTTGTGGTTTGCCTCTCTCTTTTATCACTACTTTCATTCGTTTTAATTCATAATTCCACTTATGAGTGAAATCGTATGGTATTTGGCTTTCTCTGAATGACTTATTTTGCTTAGCAAAATACTCTCTAGTTCCATCCATGTCATTGCAAATGGCAAGATTTCATTCTTTTTATGCCAAGGTAATATTCCATTGTATATATATACCACCTCTTCTTTATCCATTCATTAGCCAATGGACATATGGGATAATTCCATAATTTGGCTATTGTTGATAATGCTGCTATAAGCATCGGGGTGGATGTATTCCTTTGAATCTGTGTTTTTGTATCCTTAGGTAAATACCTAATAGTGCAATTGCTGGACTGTAGGGTAGATATATTTTTAACTCTTTGAGGAACCTCCGTACTGTCTTCCAGAATCCCTATACTGGTTCACATCCCCATTAACACTGTAATAGTGTTCCCTTTTTTCTGCATCATGCCAACATCTGTTGTTTCCTGTTTGTTAATTTTAGGCATTCTGACAGGTATGAGGTATTATCTCATTGTAGCTTTGATTTGTATTTCCCTGACGATGAGTGATGTTGAGCATCATTTCATGTGTCTGTTAGCCACCTGTATCTCCTCTTTGGAAAAATGTCTATTCACATAATTTGTCCATTTTTCAACAGGGTTATTTGCTTTTTGGGTGTGGAGTTTGATAAATTCTTCATATATTTTTGGATATAAACCCTTTGTCAAACATGTAATTTGAAAATACACTGTCCCATTCTGAAGGTTGCCTTACAGTTTTGTTGATTGTTTCTTTCACTGTGCAGAAGCTATTCATTTTGATGAAATACAATAGTTCAGGGGCGCCTGGGTGGCACAGCGGTTAAGCATCTGCCTTCGGCTCAGGGCGTGATCCCGGCGTTATGGGATCGAGCCCCACATCAGGCTCTTCTGCTATGAGCCTGCTTCTTCCTCTCGCACTCCCCCTACTTGTGTTCCCTCTCTCGCTGGCTGTCTCTATCTCTGTCCAATAAATAAATAAAATCTTTAAAAAAAAGAAATACAATAGTTCATTTTTCCTTTGGTTTCCCTTGCCTCCAGAGACATGTTTAGTAAGAAGTTGCTATGGCTGAGGCAAAGGTTTCTGCCTGTGTTCTCTAGGATTTTGATGGTTTCCTCTCTCACATTTAGGTCCTTCATCAATTTCAATTTATTTTTGTGTATGGTGTAAGAAAGTGATCCAATTTCATTCTTTTGCATGTTGCAGTTCAGTTTCCCCAAAATCGTTTGTTAAAGAGACATTCTTTTTTTCTATTGGATACCCTTTCCTGCTTTGTTAAAGATTAGTTGACCATATAGTTGTGCATCTACTTCTAGGATTTCAATTCTGCTCTATTAATCAATGTGCCTATTTTTGTGCAGATACCATACTGTCTTGATCACTACAGCTTTGTAATATAACTAGAAGTCCAGAGTTGTGATGCCTTCAGCTTTAGTTTTCTTTTTCAAGAATACTTTGGCAGTTCAACATCTCTTCTGGTTCCATAGAAATTTTAGCATTGTTTGTTCCAGCTCTGTGAAAAATGCTGGTGGTATTTTGATAGGGATTCCCTTAAATGTGTAGATTGCTTTGGGTAATATAGACATTTGAACAATATTTGTTTTTCCATCCCATGAGCATGGAATATTCTTTTTCATTTCTTTGTGCCATCTTCGATTTATTTCAGCAGTGTTCTATAATTTTCAGAGTACAGATCTTTTACCTCTTTGGTTGGGTTTATTCCTAGGTATCTTATGGGTTATATTGCAACTGTAAATGGCATCAATTCCTTGATTTGTCTTCCTGCCACTTTATTATTGCAGTAGAGAAATGCAACAGATTTCTGGACATTGATCTTGTAATCTGAAAATTTACTATATTCGCTTATCAGTTCCTTTTTTTATGCTGTTAGTCACCATACAGTACATCATTAGTGTCTGATGTACTGTTCCATGATTCATTGTTTGTGTATAACACCCAGTGCTCCATGCAAGATGTGCCCTCCTTAATATCCATCACTGGGCTAACCATCCTCCCAGCCCCTCACTTCTAAACCCTCAGATAGTTTTCTGTGGTCCACAGTCTCTCATGGTTCATCTCTCCTTCTGATTTCCCACACTTCATTTTCCCTTCCTTCTCTTAATGTCCTCCATGCTATTCCTTATGTTCCACAAATAAGAGAAATCATATGACAATTGTGTTCTCTGTTTTACTTATTTTACTTACCATAATCTCCTCCAGTTCCATCCATGTTGATGCAAATGTTGGGTAATCATCCTTTCTGATGGCTGAGTAATATTCCATTGTATATATGGACCACAGCTTCTTAATCCAGTCATCTGTTGAAGGGCATCTTGGCTCCTTCCACAATTTAGCTGCTGTGGACGATGCTGCTATGAACATTGGGGTGCATACGGCCCTTCTCTTCACTATGTCTGTATCTTTGGGGTAAATACCTAGTAGTGCAATTGCTGGATCATAGGTTATTCCTATTTTTAACTTTTTGAGGGACCTCCACACTGTTTTCCATAGTGGCTGTACCAACTTGCATTCCCACCAACAATGTAAGAAGATTCCTCTTTCTCCACATCCTCTCCAGCATTTGCTCTTTCCTGATTTGTCAATTTTTGCCATTGTAACTGGCATAAGGTGGTATCTCAAGGTGGTGTTGATTTGAATTTCCCTGATGGCTAGTGATGTTGAACATTTTTTCATGTGTCTCTTAGCCACTTGTGCATCTTCTTTGGAAAGTGTCTCTTCATGTCTTCTGCCCATTTTTTGACTTGATTATTTGTTTTGTGGGTGTTGAGTTTGAGAAGTTCTTTATAGGTCTTAGATACCAGCCTTTTATCTGTAGTGTCATTTGCAAATATCTTCTCCCATTCCGTGGGTTGCTTCTTAGTTTTTTTGACTTCTTTCTTTGCTGTGCAGAAGCTTTTTATCTTGATGAAGTCCCAAAAGTTCATTTTTGCTTTTGTTTCCCTTGCCTTTGGATACATGTCTTGAGAACAGTTCCTGTGGCTGGTGTTAAAGAGGTTAATGCCTATGTTCTCCTCTAGGATTTTGATGGATTCCTGTCTCAAATTGAGGTCTTTCATCCATTTAGAGTTTATCTTTGTGTATGGTGTAAGAGAATGATTGAGTTTCTTCTGTATATGGCTGTCCAATTTTCCCAGCACCATTTATTGAAGAGACTGTCTTTTTTCTGTTGGATATTTTTTCCTGATTTCTCAAAGATTAGTTGACCATAGAGTTCAGGGTCCATTTCTGGAGTCTGTAGTCTGTTCCACTGATCTATGTTTCTATTTTTCTGCCAGTGCCATGCTGTACTGGTGATCACAGCTTTGTAATACAGCTTGAAATCAGGCAACGTGATGCCCCCAGCTTTGTTTTTCTATTTCAACATTTTCTTGGCAATTCGGGGTCTTTTCTGATTCCACACAAATATTACGATAGTTTGTTCTAGCACTTTGAAAAATGGCATTGGTATTTTGAGTGATATGGTGTTGAAAGTATAGATTGCTCTAGGCATCATAGACATTTTAACTGTGATTATTCTTCCAATCCATAAACATGGAATGCTTTCCCATCTTTTTGTGTCTTCTTCAATTTCTTTCATAAGTGTTCTGTAGTTTCTAGGGTATAGATCATTTACCTCTTTGGTTAGATTTATCCCAAGCTATCTTACAGTGTTTGGTGCTGTTGTAAATGGAACCAATTCCCTATACTCTCTTTCTACAGTTACATTGTTAGTGTATAGAAAAGCAACTGAGTTCTGTGCATTGATTTTTTTATCCTGCCACATTGCTGAATTGCTGTATGAGTTCTAGTATTCTGGGGGTGGAGTCTTTTGGGTTTTCCACATAAAGTATCATGTCATCTGCGAAGAGAGAGAGTTTGACTTCTTCTTTTCCAATTAGAATACCTTTTACTTCTTTTGTTGTCTGATTGCTGAGGCTAGGACTTCTAGTACTACGTTGAACAATAGTGGTGAGAGTGGGCATCCTTGTCGTGTTCCTGACCTTAAGGGAAATGCTCTCAGCTTTTACTCACTGGGAATGATATTTCTGTGGTCTTTCCATAGATTTTTTTTTTATGAAATTGGGGAATGTACCCTCTATCCCTACACTCTGAGGAGTTTTAATCAGGAAAGGATGTTGTATTTGTTGAATGCTTTTTCGGCACAAATTGAGAGGACCATATGTTTCTTGTCTCTTCTCTTATTGATATGTTCTCTTATGTTGATTGATTTGTGTTGAACCACCCTTGCATACCAGGGATGTATCCCAAGTCATCATGATGGATCATCGTTTTAATGTAATGTTGGATCCTATTAGCTAGCATCTTGTTGAGAATTTTGGCATCCATACTCATCAGGGATCGGTCTGTAATTCTCCTTTTTGATGGGGTCTTTGTCTGGTTTTGGGATCAAGGTAATCCTGGCCTCATAGAATGAGTTTGGAAGTTTTCCTTCTGTTTCTATTTTTTGAAACAGCTTCTGGAGAATAAGTATTATTTCTTCTTTGAATGTTTGATAGAATTACTCAGGGAATCCATCAGGCCCTGGACTTATTTTTGGGAGGTTTTTGATCACTGCTTCAATCTTCTTACTGAATATTGGTCTGTTCAGGTTGTCAATTTCTTCCTGTTTCAGTCTTGGTAGTTTATAGTTTTCCAGGAAGGAATCCATTTCTTCCACATTGCTTAATTTATTGGCATATAGTTGTTGATTATAATTTCTAATAATTGTTTTATTTCTTTGGTGTTAGTTGTGATCTTTCCCCTTTCATTCATAATTTTATTCATTTGGAACCCTTCTCTTTTCTTTTGGATAAGTCTGGCCAGTGGTTTATCAATCTTATTAATTCTTTCAAAGAACCAGCTTTTAGTTTCATTGAACTGCTCTACTGTATTTCTGGTTTCTAATTCATTGATCTCTATGCTAATCTTAATTATTTCTTTTCTCGTGCATGGCTTACTCCTTCTTTGTTGTTCCCCATCCAATTCTTTAAGGTGTAAAGATAGTTTGTGTATTCTGGATTATTCTTTCTTTTTCTTTTCTTTTCTTTCTTTTTTTTTTGAGTAAGGCTTGGATGACCATGTATTTCCCTCTTAGGACTGCCTTTGCAGTATCCCAAATGTTTTGGACCAATGTGTTTTCATTCTCAGTGGTTTCCATAAATTGTTTAAGTTCTTTGATTTCATGGTTGACCCAAATATTCTTAAGCAGATGCTCTTTAGCTTCCACGTGTTTGGATTTATTCCAAATTTTTTCTTGTGATTTAGTTCCAGTTTCAAACATTGTTGTCTGAGAATATGCAGGCAATAATCTCAATCAATTGGTATCCATGTGCATTTGAGAATGAGTATTCTGTTGATTTAAGGTGGAATGTTCTGTATATATCTATGAGGTCCATCTGGTCCAGTGTGTCATTCAATGCTCTTGTTTCTTTGTTGATTTTCTGCTTAGATCACCTGTCTATTGCTGAGAGTGGAGTGTTGAGGTCCCCTACTATTAACATATTATTATCTAGATGTTTCTTTATTTTCGGTTAACAGTTGGCTTATGTAGTTGGCTGCTCCCATGTTGGGGGTATAGATATTTATAAGTGTTAGATTCTCTTGTTGGATAGACCCTTTAGGAATGGTATAGTGTCCTTCTGTATCTCTAACTACAGTATTTAGCTTAAAATCTAATTTGTCTGATATAAGAGTTGCTACCCCAGCTTTCTTTTGAGGTCTGTTGGCATGAAAATTGTTCTCCATACATTCACTTTCAGTCTGGATGTATCTTTAGGTTCAAATTGAGTCTCCTGTAGACAGCACATGGATAAGTCATGTCTTTTTATCCAATCTGCAACTCTGTAGCGTTTTATAGGAGCATTTTGGCAATTCACATTGAGAGTGATTATTGAGAGATATGATTTTAATGTTGTCATGTAGCTTGTGAAGTCCTTGTTTGTATAGATAGTCTCTGTAAATTTCTGTTCTGTATCACTCTTGGGGTCTTTTTACTTTTATAGAACCCCCCTAAATATTTCTTGTAGGGCCAACTTGGTGTTCACATAATCTTTCAGTTTCTGTCAGTCTTGGAAATTCTTTGTCTCTCCATCCATTCTGAATGACAGCCTTGCTGGATAAAGTAGCATTGGCTGTCATGTTGTCGGTCTATTCTCATTGGTTTTGGGAGGGGTCCTCTCTGCCTCTTGGACATGAATGCTTGTTTCCTTCCCCAGATTAGGGGAATTCTCAGCTATGCTTTGCTCAAATATACCTTCTAGATCTCTCTCTTTCTCCACCCCCTCGGGGATCCCATTAATTCTGATATGGAACATTTCATTGAGTCACTTATCTTTCTCAGTTTGATTCTTTGGCTTTTAATTTGTTTTTCCCATGCCACCTCGGTTTCCTTCTTTTTTATTATCTCATCCTCTAACTCCTTAATTTGTTCTTCTCCCTTGTTTAACCTGGTAAGCAGAGTATCCAGTTTAGACTGTGTTTCATTGATAGCACTTTTAAGCTCGGCCTGATTAGATCTCATTTCTGCCCTAAGAGATTCTGTATTGTCATTTTAATATTTTTATCGAGTCTAGATATCACTTGATAACTGTTTCTCTGATATCTATTTCTGACATCTTGCTTCTATCCATATCCATTAGTTCTGTGGCAGAGGCCACAGTCTGTGATTCTTTCTTTTTGGGGGGTTCCTCCTCCTAGTCATTCTGTTGAGGGGTGGTTGAGGGAATGTACAAGGTCCAAATTATTGACCAGGACCCAAACAAGATGCACCTGTTTTACAGGGACTTCAGGGTTCTGGGCCTCTTGCTCTTCTGGTCTGTCTTCTGGATGGGGGCCTGCCACACTGTTACTCAGGCAAACTGTTTGGGCAGAGTTTCCCTGCCCCCTGTGGGGGAGGGATGGGGTCAATGAGAAACATTTTGGGGGCGCTTTTGTTCTCTGGTGGATTTCCCTGGCAGTTTTCAGCATCTCTTCTGAGAGTCAGAGCAGAATTGACCATATCCAAACCTCTGTCTCAGGACAGATAGACCACAGTCTGTTCTTCACAGAGCTCTCCAGCCCACACTGTCTCCATTCCTTTCTTGCTGCTAAAAACCCACAGTGTCCTGGGTTGTGGGCACCAAAGCAGGTCTCCCAATCCTTGCTCCAAGGGCCAAGCACGTATCTGCTCTTTGTGCTTCTAAATCCACCAGCCTCCCCCACTCACACATGTGCCCCTGTAGTTCCAGGTTACAGTCTGGGGGGCTGTCTTAAAGTCTTTTCCAAGTTGCTACAGGTCTGACAGTTTGTGCCATGTCCCCAGTATGGGAGATTTTTGCCTTCCCAGGGCAAGTTCACAGAGGCTCCCTCCCCTTCCATTTATCTTCCAGTATGTACCCACAAAATCTTGGCTCCCCGCTTCATAACTTAAGACCAACTGACAAAGGCATTCTGTTTGTAGAGATCCAGATATATCTTCTTACATCTCACGCTGATTTCTTGGATATTCAGAATGGCCTGGTAGATACACAGCTCAATTCAAGGGACCTTTTGAAATGAGGTTTTCTACTCCTACACCATCTTTTTCCAATCTCCCGATTATCGGTTCAATTTTTTTACTGCATTTTAAAAAATATATGTTTATTATATTGTGTTAGTCACCATACAGTACATCCCTGGTTTTTGATGTAAAGTTTGATGATTCATTAGTTGTGTATAACACCCAGTACACCATGCAATACGTGCCCTCCTTACTACCCATCAGCAGCCTATCCCATTCCCCCACTCCCCTCCCCTCTGAAGCCCTCAGTTTGTTTCTCAGAGTGCATAGTCCCTCATGCTTCATTCCCCCTTCTGATTACCCCCCCTTTCTTAATCCCTTTCTTCTCCTACCAATCTTCCTACTTCTTATGTTCCATACATGACTGAAACCATATGAAAATTGTCCTTCTCTGTTTGGCTTATTTCACTTAACATTATCTCCTCCAGTGCCGTCCGTGTTGCAGCAAATGTTGAGAAATCTTTCTTTCTGATAGCTGAGTAATATTCCAGTCCACACTTCTTAATCCAGTCTTCTGTTGAAGGGCATCTCGGCTCCTTCCACGATTTAGCTATTGTGGACAAAGCTGCTGTGAACATTGGGGTGCATATGGGCCTTCTCTTCACTACGTCTGTATCTTTGGGGTAAATACCCAGTAGTGCAATGGCTGGGTCATAGGGTAGCTCAATTTTTAACTTTTCAAGGGACCTCCACACTGTTTTCCAGAGTGGCTGTACCAACTTGCATTCCCACCAACAATGTAGGAGGGACCCCCTTTCTCCACATCCTCTGGTGTAATGTGATATCTTAGTGTGGTTTTGATTTGAATTTCCCTGATGGCTAATGATTTTGAGCATTTTTTCATGTGTCTGTTAGCCATTTGTATGTCTTCATTGGAAAGGTGTCTGTTCATAACTTCTGCCCATTTTTTGATATGATTATTTGTTTCCTGTGTATTGAGTTTGAGAAGTTCCTTGTAGATCTTGGATACCAGTCTTTTATCTACAGTATCATTTGCAAATATATTCTCCCATTCCGTGTGCTGCCTCTTAGTTTTTTTGACTGTTTCCTTGGCTGTGCAGAAGCTTTTGATCTTGATGAAGTTGCAGAAGTTCATTTTATCTTTTGTTTCTCTTGCCTTTGGAGATGTGTCATGAAAAACGTTGCTGTGCCCGATGTCATAGAGGTTGCTGCTTATGCTCACCTCTAGGATTTTGATGGATTCCTGTGTCATATTGAGGTCTTTCATCCATTTAGAGTTTATCTTTGTGTATGGTGTGAGAGAGGTCAAGATTCATTCTTTTGCATGTAGCTGTCCAATTATCCCAGCATCATTTATTGAAAAGACTGTCTTTTTTCCACTGGATGTTTTTCCTGTTTTGTCAAAAACTAGTTGCTCAAGGAGCTGAGGATCCATTTCTGGGTTCTCTGTTCTGTTCCATTGGTCTATGTGTCTGTTTTTGTGCCAGTACTATGCTGTCTTTGTGATCAGCTTTGTAGTACAGATTGAAATCGCCATTGTGATGCCCCCAGCTTTGTTTTTCCTTTTCAACAGTTCCTTGGCGATTCGGGGCCTTTTCTGGATCCACACAAATTTAAGGGCTGTTTGTTCCAGTTCTTTGAAAAATGTCATTGGTATTTTGATCGGGATAGCATTGAAAGTGTAGATTGCTCTGGGTACCACAGATATTTTAACTATGTTAATTCTGCCGATCCATGAGCATGGAATATTTTTCCATCTCTTTGTGTCTTCTTCAATGTCTTTCAAGAGTGATTTGTAGTTTCTAGAATATAGATCCTTTACATCTCCAGTTAAGTTAATTCCACGGTAATGTATGATTTTTGGTGCTATTGTAAATGGGGTGGATTCCCTAATTTCTCTTTCTTCAGTCTCATTATTCGTGTATAGAAATGCAACTAATTTCTGAGCATTGATTTTGTATCCTGCCACATTACTCAATTGCTCTATAACTTCTAATATTTTGGGAGTGGATTCTTTTGGGTTTTCCATATAGGGTATCATGTCATCTGCATAGAGAGACAGTTTGACTTCTTTGCCGAATTGGGTACATTTTATCCCTTTTTGTTGTCTGATTGATGTTGCAAGGACTTCTAGTACTATGTTGAATAATAACGGCAAGAGTGGGCATCCTTGTTGTGTTTCTGATCTTAAGGGAAAGGCTTCCAGCTTTTCCCCATTGAAAATGATATTTGCTGTAGGCTTTTCATAGATGGTTTTTATGANAGGCTTTTCATAGATGGTTTTCATGAGATTGAGGAATGTACGCTCTATCCCTACACTCTGAAGGGTTTTAATCAGGAAGGGATGCTGTATTTTGTCAAATGCTTTTTCTGCATCAATTGAGAGAATCATATGATTTTTGGCAGTTTTCTTCTGGATAAAATCTATGACACTGATATATTTCCAAATGTTGAACCACCCTTGCATCCAGGGGATGAATCCCACTTGGTCATGATGGATAATCCTTTTAATGTACTGTTGGATTTTATTAGCAAGGATCTTGTTGAGGATTTTAGCATCCATATTCATTAGGGAAATCGGTGTAATTGTCTTTTTTGATGGGGTCTTTGCCTGGTTTGGGGATCAAGGTAATATTGGCCTCATATATTGAGTTTGGTAGCATTGGTCAATGACTGGCAATTCTGGAAGGTCTTTATCTCTCCATCAATTCTGAATGACAGCCTTGCTGGATAAAGGATCCTTCGCTGAATGTTTTTCTCTGAAAGAGCTTTAAAAATACCCCCCCAACCATTTCTCTCATTCCAGGTGTGTAGACAGTTCTGACGTAATCCTGATACCTTTGCCTTGGTATGTGAGAAATTTCTTTGCCCTGGCTGCTTTCAATACTGTATCCTTGGATCTAATATTTGGGAATTGTACTATGAGGTGAGGTGGCGTAGATTTGTCATGGTTGAGCTTCGGAGGGGTCCTCTCTGCCTCTTGGACACTAATGCTTGTTTCCTTTTCTAGATTAGGGATGTTTTCAGCTGCAATTTGTTCAAATATCTCTTCTAGACCTCTATTTTTCTCCAACCCCTCAGGGATGCCAATGATTCTGACATTGGAATGTTTCATTGCATCAGTAATCTCCTGTAACCTACATTCTTGAGATTGGATTTTTTTGAGCCAAGTTTCTATTTTAGCTTTCTCTTCTACTAACCCATCCTCCAATCCACCGATACTTTCTTCTGCCTCATTCACCCTGGCCTTCAGAGCCTATAGTTTTGACAGCATTTGATTCATAGCATTTTTAATTTCTACCAGGTTTGCTCTCATTTCTGCTTTTAGAGATTCTATATTCTCATCAACATTTTCGTAAATACTTTTTCAAGTCTACACATCATCTTGACCATTGTTACTCTGAACTTCATTTCTGATAATTTGGTTATATCCATATTCATTAGTTCTGTGGCAGAGGCCATAGACTCATTGTCTTTTCTTTGCTGGGGGGGATTTCTCCTTCTCGTCATTCTGATGATGAGAGGTTGTGTGGTTGCCCAGAGCCCAAATTATTGACCAGGACCCAGGCAGTGTACACTTGTTTTATAGGGACCTTAGGGATGTGGGTTTCTTGATTTTTCAGCCTGCCTTCTGGGGGAGGGGCCAGCTGCTCTAATACTCAGGCAATCCTGTTTGGGTAGAGTCTCTGAGTCCCCTGTGAGGGGGGATGGGGATGGGCACACTGTGAGCCAGTATCCAGG
This sequence comes from Ailuropoda melanoleuca, assembly GCF_002007445.2. Taxonomy (NCBI): domain Eukaryota; kingdom Metazoa; phylum Chordata; class Mammalia; order Carnivora; family Ursidae; genus Ailuropoda; species Ailuropoda melanoleuca. Next base: position 65,566,638 of record NC_048238.1, read on the forward strand.
CTTTTGTTCTCTGGCAGGTTTCCCTGGTTGTTTGCTGTGCCTCTTCATAGAGTCAGAGCAGCCGTGGCTGAATCTCAGCCTTCGTCTAAGAACAGAGGGATCGTGGACCGTTCTCAACTGATGTTCTGGCCACTTTAACTCTGTTTCTGTTGGTGCTGCTCAGCCCTGCAGCATCCCGGGATGTGCGCCCCACAGCCAGCGTCCCGGCCCTCACTTCCAGGGCCAGCGCGTCTCTGTCCTTTGTGTTTCTAACACCGCCAGCCACCAGCTGTCCCCGCGTTCTCCAGAGCTCCTGGTCTCAGTCTGGTTCCAGTGAATGCACCAGAGCTCCGTTTCAGTCTGGGCACATGTGTTTCCCAGCTCACAGTCCCTGTCCGCTCGCTCTTGTGGGTGCCGGTCCGTGAGTCCACCTGCTCCCCCATGCATGTGGCTACCACTTCCCGGCACCCAAACATAGTGGCTCCCTCCCCTTTCTGTTTATCTTCCGATATCTGTGTGTGGTTTCACGGCTCCCTGCTTCATACCTCAATACTCATCGCTGGAGATGTTCATTTGTAGAGATCCAGATGTATCTTCCTGCATCTCAGGCTGATTCCATGGATGTTCAGGATGATCTGGTACCTATCCAGCTCGACTCAGGAGACCAGCTGAAAAAGGGGTCCCCTACTCCTCCACCATCTAAACTCCTCCGTGTATCAGTTCTAGCAAGTTTTTGTGTAGTTTTTCAGGTTTCCTACATAGAGTCTCATGTCATCTGCAAATAGTAACAGTTTGTTTTCTTCCTTGCCAATTTGGATATCTTTTATATCTTTTTGTTGTCTGATTGATGAGGGTAGGACTTCCAGTACTACGTTAAACAACAATGGTGAGAATGGACATCCCTGTCTTGCTCCTGACCATAGAGGAAAAGCTCTCAGTTTTTCCCCATTGAGGTTGATATTAACTTCTGGGAATTCATATATGATCCTTATAATGTTGAGTTATGTTCCCCCTATCCCTAATTTTTCGAGGGTTTTTATCAATAATGGATGCTCTACTTTGTCAAATGGTTTCTCTGCTTCTATTGAGAGGATCATATTGTTCTTATTCTTTGTTTTATCAATGTGGTTTGTCACATTGATTGATTTGTGACTATTAAACTACCATTCCAACCAAAGAATAAATCCCACTTGATTGTAGTAAATGATTCTTTTAATGTACTGTTGTATTTGATTTGCTAGTATTTTGCTGAAACTTTTTGCACTCATGTTCATCAGGGATATTGGCCTGTAGTCTCTTTTTTGGTGGGGTCTTTTTCTGGGTTTAGAATCAGAGTAATGCTGGCCTTCTAGAATGAGTTTGGAAGTTTTCCTTCCATTTTGATTTTAGGGAATATTTTGAGGAGAACAGGTCTTTCAGCATTTGGTAGCATTCCCCTGTGAAACCATCTAGATCTGGACTTTCTTTTTCAGATTTTTGATTAATAATGCAGGTCCTTTCCTGGTTGTCAATCTGTTCATGATTTCTATTTCTTCCTTTTTCAGTTTTTGTAGTTTGTGTGATTCTAGGAATTTATCCATTTATTCCAGGTTGTCCAATTTGTTGCATGTAATTTTTCATAATATTCTTTTGTAATTGTTTGTATTATTGTGGTGTTGGTTGTGATTTATCCTCTCTCATTAGTGATTTTATTTATTTGGGTCCATTCTCTTTTCTTTTTGATTAGTTTGGCTAGGCAATTATCAATTTATTTAATTTTTTTCAAAGAAGCAGCTCCTTTTATTGATCTGCTTTAGTGGGGGTTTCTTCATTGTTGTTTCTTTACAATTTATTTCTGTTCTAATCTTTATTATTTCCTTTATTCTGCTGGCTTTAGACTTCATTTGTTGTACTTCTTCTAGCTCCTTTAGATATAAGGTTAGGTTGTGTATTTGATATTTTTCTTGCTTCTTGAAGTAGGCTTGTATTGCTATATACTTCTCTCTTAGGACCACTTTTGTTGTATCCCAAAGGTTTTGGACCATCTTGTTTTCATTTTCATTTGTTTCCATTTATTTCTTTTGTTTTTCTTTCATTTCCTGCTTGACCATTCTTTCTTTATTGGGTGTTCTTTTTTTTTAAAAAAAGATTTTATTTATTTGTTGAGAGAGATTGAGCATGAGCAAGGAGGAGGGGCAGAGGGAGAGGGAGAAGACTCCCCACTGAGCAGGGAACCTGACATGAGGCTCCATCCCAGGACTCTAAGATCATGACCTGAGCCAAAGAAAGATGCTTAAGCAACTGAGCCACCCAGGCACCCCTAGTAAGATCTTCTTTAACCTCCATGTATTTGTAGTCATCCCCCAATTTTTGTGTTGTGTTGTGTGTGTGTGTGTGTGATTGATTTCAAGTTTCATAGCATTGTGATTGGAAAATATGCATGGTATGATTTCCATCTTTTTGTACTTTTTGAGATCTGATTTGTGACCTATGACGTGATGTATTCTGGAGAATGCCCCATGAGCACTTGAAAAGAATGTGTATTGTGCTGCTTTAGGATAAAGTGTTCTGAATATATATGTTAAGTCCATCTGTCTCAGTGTTTCATTTAAAGCCATTGCCTCCTGGTTGATTTTCTGCTTAGATGATCTCTCCATTGATGTAAGTGGGTTGTTACAGTTCCTTACTATAATTGTATTATGATCAATGAGTTCCTTTATGTTTGCTATTAATTGTTTTATATAGTTGTGTGCTTGCATGCTGGTGGCATAAATACTTAAGTACGTCATATCTTCTTGATGAATAGACCCCTTTATTATGATGTATTACCTTCTTCATCTCTTGTTACAATATTTGGCTTGGTATCTCTGATGTAAGTTTTTCTGCTCCAGCTTTCTTCTGACCTCCATTTGCATGATAAATGTTTTTTCCATCCCTTAACTTTCAATCTGCATGTGTCTTGAGGTCTAAAATGAGTCTCTGGTAGGCAGCATATAGATGGATCTTGTTTATTTATCTATTCTGACACCCTATATCTTTATATTGGGGCATTTAGTCTATTTACTTTCAGAATGATTATTGATAGATATGAATTTAGATCAATTTTATTGTTTTGGCATTGTTTCTAGAGATTGGAGATTTTTCTCTGTTCCTTTCTTGTGTTTGTTGCTTTAGGTTTTTCTTTCCCACTCAAACAGTCCCCATTAATATTTCTTGAAGGGCTGGTTTAGTGATCATAAAACTTTAGTTTGTGTTTGTCTGGGAAACTCTTTATCACTCCTTCTATTCTGAATGATAGTCTTGCTGGGTAGAGTATTCTTGGTGGCATATTTTTCCTATTCAGCACGTTGAATATATCATGCCACTGTCTTCTTGCCTGTCAAGTTTCTGTGGGAAGATCTGCTGCTAATCTTATTGGTCTTCCCTTGTAAGTTAGGGACCCCTTTACTCTTTGTCCTTTTAGGATTTTTTTTCTTTAACTCTATATTTTTCAAACTTAACTATGATATATCTTGGTGTTGGCCTGCTTTTATTGAGTTCAATGAGAGTTCTCTGTGCCTCCTGGATTTGCATGTCTGTTTCCTTCCCCAGATTAGGGAAGTTTTAAGCTATAATTTTCTCAAATAAACCTTCTGCCCATTTCCCTCTCTCTTCTTCTCCTGGCAGTCCTATGATATGAATGTTATTATGATTTATGGAATCACAGAGTTCCACAAGTCTATATTCATAATCCAGTTTTTTTCCTTTCCCTCTTTTTTTCATCTTCATTATTTTCCATAATTATCTTCCCTATCACTGATTCAGTCCTCTGCTTCTTCCATCCTTGTGGTAATTACATGTGAACATTTCAAACCTTGTTTATTGCATTTTTCATTTCAGCCTGACTAGTTTTTAAGTCTTCTATCTATGTGGTAAGGGACTTCCTGGTGTCTTCTTTGCTTTTTTGCAAGACCGGCTAGTATCCTTATCATCGTTGCTTTAAATTCTGAATCAGGCATATTACTTAAATCTGTTTCAATCAGATCCTTGTCCATGACCTTTTCTTGTGCTTTCTTTTGGATGAATTCCTCCATCTTGGCATTTTGTCTAGGTTTCTGTCTCCTTCTCTGTGTTAGGAAAGCCTGTTATATTTCCTGATCCTGAGATTAATGGCTTTATGAAGAAGAGATCATATAATATTCAGGGCCTCATCTTTCAGAAACTGTCTCTGGTGTATACTGTGTGCACTCTGATGCTGTGTTTTGCCTGCTTTTTCCCTCAGGTCAGTCCTCTCCAGAGGTTCTCCTTGCCTGCAGTGGGGAGTTCTTTGAACTGTTGCCAAAGTTTGGTGAGTTTTAATTAAGTGGGCTCTGGTCTGATTGTTAAATTGGTCAGATCCTATTTCCACTAGGGCTGAAACTTTGCAGAACTCTATGGTCAGTGGACATGGTGTCTGCATGGATTTGTGCTGTCTTCCAGGGGAGGGGGCATTTTCCTGGTTCTCAGGCACACTTGCCTGTGGAAAGAAGCATGAGGGACAGGGAAGGGAAATGGGACCAGCTTGCACCCAGGACCCTGGAGAGGGGAGTTTGAGCCTGCCACTGTCCAGGAAGTGCTCCCAGAAGAGCAAACACCTCTCCTTTGTGCATCCCAGGCATCCTTCAGATTGCTGTCTTCACCCTGTGTCCCAGACACCTGCCTGCCTAACAACACTTTGCACCTTGGACTCTATCCCAGGGAGGATGGCTGAGTTTTAAAACTCTAGACTTTTGGGACATGGTGTGGAAGGTACCCATGCTGGTCCTCTGGGGGAGGGTCTTGCCATACTGGACTGATGCAGATTTTTCCCAGAAGGATGGTTGCACCAAAGCACCAGAGTGTGGTATTCGGAGTAAAGAATAGCAGAGGACAAGTGTCCAAGTTGGCCACCCTCAGCAGCTATCCCTGCAGCTATGGTGAGGGAGTGGGTGGAAAAAAGTGCTCACTGGCTCTTTTGCCTCCAGAGAGGTAATGCCATCTCTCCCAGATGCATTCCAAGAAGCAGGGACTGTCTCTCCCAGTGTGTCCCAGTAGATCCTCAGATTGCTTGTCCTCTGCCCCCAGGCTATCTGACCTCTTTCTTCTTAGAAGCACTGTAGCACCCTTAGGGCTCCACACCATCCACACCACAGACCTCTAAAACTCCAGTCTTTGAGCCCCACTGGTTGTAAAATCTCATGAAAATCAGCCTCTCTCATTTTCCAAGTCAATGACTTTAGGGAAGTATTTTCCTTATGAGGCCCCTGTGCGCTTCTCTCTCTGTCTTGCCTCTCTCCATGACCAGGGCTTGTTCTCCCTGGCAGCCCTTGAGATTCATTTCTCCCCAAAACTACATCTCTATACCTCCTACCTTCTACAATGTGGTTTGTTCTTTCCTTTTAGTTGTGTACTTTGTTCTGTCAGTCCTTGGATCAATTTCTTGGGTATTCAGACATATTTGATATTTATATAGTTGTTTTCTAGGGAGGAGGCAAGCCTAGGGTCCTCCTACTAATCCACCACCTTGGGATCCAGTTTTTCAAATTTTCAGCAACATTTGTTAATATCTGTCATTTTAATTGTAACCATAAGAGTGGGTATGAAGTGTTATCTCATTATGCCTTTGATTTACATTTCTCTAATGATTAATGATGCTAAAAAGTTTTACGTGTGTTTATTGGCCATTTTATGTCTTCTTTGGAGAAAAGTTTGACTATTTTGGTCATTTTTCATTGGTATTTTTGTTTTTTTATTATTAAGTTTTAAATAATTCCTCTCATTTTATAGACTGTCTTTTCATTTTCTTGATAGTAACCTCTGAAGCACAAAAGTTTTTATTTTGATAAAGTCTTACTTGGCTATTTTTAATTTGGTTGTTTGTACTTTATGTCTTTTATCGAGAAATAGCTGCCCAACACATGGTCTTTAAGATTTGCATCCTAGTTTTCTTGTACAAATTTTATAGTCTTAGCTCTTAGATTTAGATTTAGCTCTTAGATTTAGATCTTTGACATTTTGAGCTAATGTTTGTATACGGTGTGAAATAAGGATCCAACTCTATTTTTCTGCATGTGGAAATGAAGTTTTTTCAACAGCATTTGTCAAAAAGACTAGCCCTTATCCCTGAACTGTCTTGGCACCCATGTCAAAAATTGATCAAAATGAATGGGTTTATTACTGGACTATCAATTGTGGTCCATTAATTTAAGCCTATCCTCATGATTGTACCACAGTCTTGGTTATTGTAATTTTGTGGTAAGTTTTGAAATCAGAAATCCTGTTACCTCCAAATTTCTTCTTCCTCTTCAAGATAGTTTTGGCTAGATTTTCATAAGAATATTAGGAGCAACTAGTCAATTTCTTAAAAGAATAACCTCAGATTTTAATAACAATTATCTTTGTACTGTAGAATGTTTTGGGGAGTATTGCCATCTTAATAATAACTGTTCCAATACATGAACACAAATGTCTTTGAATTTATTTAGATTTTCCTTAATTTCTTGATTTACACAAGTGTTTTATAGTTTTAGTGAACAAATTTTGCACTTCTTTTCCTAAAAATATTTCAAAATATTTTAAAAATGTGAATAGTATTTTTAACATGAATTTTCAAATTAATCATGGCTATTGAATTAAACATTAATTTTTCTATATTGATTTTTCTCCTGCAATCTTACTAAACTGTTTATCAACTTTTATAGGTTTTAAGTGTATTTCTTTAGATTTTCTGTATACAAGGTAATCTCATCTGTGAATAGAGATAGTTTTACTTCTTACACTTCAGTATGGATGTATTTTATCTCTTTTTCTTGCCTAATATTCTTCCTTTTCTCTAGTAGAATTGTTTGTCTTAATGTTTTGCTTTTGTTTTTTGGTTTTTTTGTCTCATGTTAATATAATTACTCCACCAGTCCTCTGTTTTTTTTTTTTTGAAGGTCAGAGTATACCCAGTGTAGGTTTTTTTTAATTTTTAATTTAAATTCCAGTTAGTTAACATAGAGTACAATATTAGTTTCATGTGTAGAATTTAGTGCTTAATCACTTCAATACACACAGTGCTTCAACTCTTTTTTCATTACTGTTTGCATAATATCTACTTTTTTATCTTTTTACTTTCAACCTGTTTGTGTTTTTGAATCTAAATTTTTTCTCTTTTGGACAGCACATAGTTGAATCATTTTTGAATTTATTCTATCAATCTATACCTTTTGATTGAGGCATTTAATCTGTTTACTTTTAATTAATTACTGAGTTAGGGTCTACATTTTTTCATTTTTCTATTTGTTTTCTACTTGTCATGTCTTTTTTCCTCCTTTATTCCTCCATTGCTCCCCTCATTTTTGTTAAGTAAATATTTTCCAGTGCATCATTTTAATTCTTTTGTTATTTCTTTTATTATATTTTTAGTCATTTTCTTAATGGTTAACCAGGAGATTACAATTAACAATTTAACTTTTAAAATCTAGTTCTGATTAATACAAGCATAATTTCAATAGTACACAAAAACTTTGTTTCTAGATAACTCTATTCTCTCTCCCTTCCATTTTGCTATTATGTCGTAGAAATTATGTCTTTATGCATTGTGTCTCAACAAAAATATTTATAATTATTGTTTTATGAAGCTTTATTTCAAATCAGATAAGAGAAAAAATTACAAATGAAAACTATTATCTTTTATATTTATCTATGTATTTATTTTACTAGTTTTTTTAAAAATATGGATTTGTGTTACTCTCTAATGTCCACTTATGTCAGTCCAAAGACATCCCTTAATTATTTTTTGTAGGGCAGATTTTCTAGCAATGGAATTTCTCATTTTGTTTTAAAAAATCTGGGAATGTCTTAATTACTTGTTCATTGTTGAATGGTAGTTTTATGGGATAAAGAATTCTTAAAGTGTTTTTTTTCTTTTAATAATTTGAGTATATTATCCCACTGCCCTCTGGACTTCATAGCTTCTGATGGGAAGTCAGCTGTAAATTTTATTAAAATTATTTTTGTAAGAATTAGCCCCATTTCTCTTGCTACTTTCAAGTTATCTCTACTTTTGTGTTTCAAGAGTTTGATTATGTTGTGTCTGGGTGTTTATCAGAGTTTATTGACATTCTAAAATGTGTGCATTAATGTATTTTACCAAATTTGGGGGTGGTTTTGGTGATTATTTCTTCAAATATTATTTTTCCCCTTTCACTCTTTCCTCTGGATTTAAGACTCCCGTTATTCATATATTGTTCCATCTGGTGGTGTGCCACAGGTCTCTGAAACTCTTCACCTTTTTTTGTTTTTATTTTAATTCCAGTTACATAATGCACAGTATTATATTAGTTTCAGGTGTACAATATAATAATTTAACACTTCTTTACTTCATCCTATGCTCTTCACAAGTGTACTCCTTAACTCCTGTCACATATTTAGCACATCTTTAAACACACCACCCCTCTGGTAACCATCAATTTGTTCTCCATAGTTAAGAATGTCTTTCTTGGTTTGTCTCTATCACTCTTTTTATTCCCCTTAGCTCATTTCTTTAGTTTCTAAAATTAAACATATTAGTGAGATCATAGGGTATCTGTCTTTCTCTGGCTGACTTATTTTGTTTAGCATAATATTCTCTAGCTCCCAACATGTTGCTGCAAATGACAACGTTTCACTCTTTTTTATGGATGAGTAATATTCCATAGTATACATAAATACAGTCTCTTCTTTATCCATTCATCAGTCAATGGACACTTGGGCCACTTCCATATCTTGCCTCTTGTAAATAATCCTACTATAAACATAGTGGTGAATGCACCCTATGAATTAGTGTATTCATATTATTTGGGGAAATACCCAGAAGTATGAATGTAGGATATTTTATTTTTAACTTCTTGAGGAACCTGCATATAGTTTTTCACAGTGGTTGCACCACTTTGCATTCCAACCAACAGTACAGGGGGGCTCCTTTTCCTCCACATCCTTGGCAACACCAATTGTTTCTTGTGTTGTTGATTTTAACCATTTGGATAGGTGTGAGATTTTATTGTATTTTTGATTTGCATTTTCCCGATTATAATTGATGTTGAGCATATTTTCATGTGTCTGTTCGCCATCTGGATATCATTAGAGAAATGTCTGTTCATGACTACTGACCATTTTTAAATTGGATTATTTGTTTTTTGGGTGTTGAGTTGTATAAATTCTTTATGCATTTTAGACACTAACCCTTTATCAGATATGTAATTTGTAAATATTTTCTTCCATTCAATAAGTTGTCTTTTAGTTTTATTGACTGTTTTCTTTGCCATGCAGAAGATTTTTATTTTGATGTCATCACAATACATTATTTTTGCTTTTGTTTCTCTTGCTTCAGGAGACATCTAGAAAACAGCTGTTATGGCTGATATCAAAGAAGTTACTGGCTGTGTTTTGTTCTAGGATTTTTGTGGTTTCACGTCTCACGTTTAGGCCTTTCATCCATTTTGAATTTATTTTTGTGTATGGTGTATGAAGTGGTCCAGTTTTGTTCTTTTGCATGTACCTGTACAGTTGTCCCAACAACATTTGTTGAAGAGACTGATCTTTTCCCAAATGGATAGTCTTTCCTTTGTCAAAAATTAATTGAACAGATAGTTGTGGGACTACTTCTAGATTTTCTATTCTCTTCTAGTGATTTATGGGGTTTTTATTGTGCCAGTAACATTATTTTGCCTACTACAGCTTTGTAGTATAACTAGAAGTCCGGAATTGTGATGTCTTCAGGCTTGTTTTTGTTTTTCAGGATTGCTTTGGCTGTTCAGGGACTTTCATGGTTTCACACAAGTTTTAGGATTATTTGTTTCAGTTATGTGAGTGATGCTGTTTGTATTTTGATAGGGATTGTCATTTAATCTGTAGATTGCTTTGGTAATACAGATATTTTAACAATATTTGTTCTTCCATTCTATGACTGCGGAATGTCTTTCCATTTCTTTGTGTGGTCTTCAGCTTCTTTCTTTTGTTTTTAAAGATTTTGTTTATTTATTTGAGAGAAAGAGAGAGAGAGAGAGAGAGAGATCATGAGTTAGGGGGAAGGATAGAGGGAGAAGCAGACTCCACACTGAGCAGGGAGCCCAATGTGGGACTCGATCCCAGGACCCTGGGATAATGAACTGAGCTGAAGGCAAGTGCTTAACCAATTCAGCCACCCAAGTGCCCATTAAACTTCTTTCAGCAGTGTTTTATAGTTTTCAGATTATAGATCTTTCACAGCTTTGGTTAGGCTTATTCCTGTATTTTTGATGTAATTGTAAATTGGATTGTTTTCTTAATTTCTTTCTGCTGTTTTATCATTGGCATATAGAAATGCAAACTGATGCTTTATCATTGGTGCATAAAAATTCAAAGGATTTTTGTATATTAATTTTGTATCCTGTAAATTTATTGAATTCATTTATCTATTCTAGCAATTTTCTCGGTGGAGTCTTCTGGGCATTCTATATATGGTATCATGTCATGTGCAAATAGTTTCAGTTTGAATTCTTCCTTACCTATTTGGATGCTTTCTTTTTCTTTTTGTGTTCTGATTCCTGCAGCTAGGATTTACAGCACTATGTTGAAAAAAACAGTGGTGAGAGTATATTTCCTTCTATTGTTGGTAACCTTAGGGGGAAAGTCCTCATTTTTCCCCATTGAGGATGATGTTCACTGTAAGTTTTTCATATGTGGTCTTTATTATGTTGAGGTATTTTCCCTCTAAACCTACTTTGTTGAAGGTCTTTATCATGAATGGGGGTTGTACATTGTGAAATGTTATTCTGCATCTATTGAAAGGATCATAAGGTTCTTATCCTTTCTTTTGCTAATGTGGTCTATCACATTGATTCATTTGCAAATATTAAACCTCCCTTGAAGCCCAGAAATAAATCCCATTTGATCGTGGTGAATCATTCTTTTAATGTACTGTTGGATTCAGTTTGCTAGTATTTTATTGAGAATTCTTGCATCCATCAGGCATTTGGGTCTGCAGTACTCTTTTTTATTGCAGTCTTTCTTTGGTTTTGGTATCATGGTAATGCTGTCCCCATAGAATGAATTTGGAAGTTTTCCTTTTCTCTTTTGGAATCATTTGAGATTAGGTACTAACTCTTCTTTAATGTTTTGTTGAATTCACCTGTTAAGCCATCTGACTCTGGACTCTTGATTATTGGGATATTTTTTTCATTAATGATTCAATTTCTCTATTGGTTTGAGTTTGTTGAAATTTTCCTTTTCTTCCTGCTTCGTTTTTGTACTTTATATGTTTCTAGAAACTTATCCATTTTTTCCAGGTTCCCAATTTTTTCTCATATAATTTTTCATAATATTCTCTTATAATTGTTTTTATTTCTTTGGTATTGTTATTCTCCATTCTCATTTGTTATTTTACTTAAGTCTTTCCCCCTTTTTTCTCCTTGATAATTCAGATGTTTATCAATTTTATTAATTTTTTTTGAAGAACCAGTTACTAGTTTCATTGACCTTTTCTATTTTCTTGTTTGCTTGTATATCATTTATTTCTGCTCCAATCTTTATTATTTCTAACCTTCTGTTAGTTTTATGTTTTGTATGTTGTTCTTTTTCTAGTTCTCTTATGTCTAAGATTAAGTTGTTTACTTGAGACTTTTATTGCTTCCTGAGGAAGGCCTGTATTGCTATAAACCTCCCTCTTACTACAACTTTTACTGCATCCCAAAAGTTTTGGACTATTCTGTTTTCATTTTCATTTGTTTCTACATATTATTTTTATTTCTTCTTTGATTTATTGGTTAACCTATTCATTTTTTTTAGTTGCATGTTATTTAACCCCCATGTATTTGTGGTTTTTCCAGATGTTATCTTGTGGTTGAATTCTAGTTTCCTGGTCTTGTGTTCACAAAAGTTTTGTGATATGACATAGATATTTTTGGATTCTTTGAGGCTTGTTTTATGGGATGATACATGGTTTATTATGGAAAAATGTTCAATGTGTAAATGAAAATGATATGTATCTGCTGTTTCAGAATGCAATGTTCTGAATACCATCTGTTCTAGTGTGTCATTCAAACCATTGTTTCCTTGTTTATTTTCTGTTTGGATAATCATCCCATTGATATAAGTGTGTTTAAAGACACTTAATATTATTATCCTCAATTATTTCCTTTATTTTCAATATTAACTACTTTATCTATTTGGGTGTTTATAGGTTGGGTGCATAAATATTTCCAGTTGTTATATATTCTGTTGGACTGTCCCCTCTATTATTATTTAGTGTCCTTCCTTATCTCTTGTTACAGTTTTGTTTAAAGTATATTTTGTCCTAGGGCGCCTGGGTGGCTCAGTTGGTTAAGTGACCTACTCTTGGTTTCAGCTCAATTTGTGATCTCAGGGTCATGGAATCAAGCTCCACATTGGGCTCCATGCTTAGCTTGTAGTCATTTTGGGACTTTCTTTCCCTGTCATTCTGCACTTCCTTCCAGCTCTCATTCTCTCTCTCTCTGTCTTTCTCTGTCTCCCTCTAAAAACCTCCTGTGCTGGGGACAGGGCACAGACTGGCAGATCGGTAGTGGTGGGGAAAGGTCTTTAGAGCACCACCCCAGACTGAAACCTGGAACTCGGGGGTGCACGTGTGAACTGGGACAGCTGATGGTTTTAGGGCACAAAGGACAAACACATGCCCGGTCCTGGGAGAGAGGACTGGGAAAGCATCTGTGGGGTGCACAAACCAGGATGCTGAGGGGTTTTAGCAGTACAGAGAGAAATGAAGTCAGTGTGGCCTGGAGAGCTCAGTGAAGAGCAGACTGCGATCTTCCTGTTCTGAGACAGAGATTTGGATATGGTCACTTCTGCTCTGACTCTCAGGAGAGACACAAAGCTGTCAGGGAAAGCAGCCAGAGAACAAAAGACTGGAAAAACCGGTTCTCACTGTGCCCATCCACCCCCACAGGGGTTATTACTTTGGACTCTGTACATTCCCTCAACCACACCTCATCAGAATGATAAAGAGGAATCCTTAACAAAAGAAAGAAACAGAGACTGTGGTCTCTGCCATAGAACTAATGGATATGGATATAACCAAGATATCAGAAATGGATTTCAGAGTAACAATTATCAAGATGATATCTAGGCTTGAGAAAAATATTAACGAAAATATAGAATCTCTAAGGGCTGAAATGAGATCTAATCTGGCCAAACTTAAAAATGCTATGACTGAAATGCAGTCTAAACTGGATGCTCTGCCTGCCAGGTTAAACGAGGCAGAAGAATGAATTAGCAAGTTAGAAGATAAGATGATAGAAAAGAAAGAAACTGAGGATGTTGGAGAAAAGCATATTAAAGCCCAAGAGATCACACTGAGAGAGATTAATGAAGCCAGGAAGCATTCTAATGTCAGAATTATTGGGATCCCTGAAAGGGTGGAAAGAAAGAGGTCTAGAAGATATATTTGAGCAAATTGTAGCTGAGAACTTCCCTAACCTGGGGAAGGAAACAAACATTCATGCCCAAGAGGTAAAGAGGACCCCTCCCAAGATCAATGAGAACAGACCAATGGCCCAACATATAATAGTACAATTTGCAAATCTTAGATACAAGGAAACAATTTTGAAAGCAGTGAGGAAAATAATTTCTTACATACAGGGGGAGGAATATTAGAATAACATCAGACTTATCCACAGAGACCAGAAAGACATATTTAGGGTACTAAATGAGAAGAACATGCAGCCAAGGATACTTTACCCAGAGAGGCTGTCATTCAGAAAGGATGGAGAGATAAGGAGCTTCCAAGACTGGCAGAAACTGAAAGAATATGTGACCACTAAGCCGGCCCTGCAAGAAATATTAAGGGGGGTTCTATAAAAGGCGAAAGACACCCAGAACAGAAATTTACAGACACTATATAGAAACAAGGACTTCACAGGCAACATGACAATATTGAAATCATATCTCTCAATAATCACTCTCAAAGTGAATGGCCTAAACGTTCCCATAAAATGTCACAGAGTTGCAGATTGGATAAAAAGACATGACTTAGCCATGCACTGTCTACAGGAGACTCAATTTGAACCTAAAGATACAACCAGACTGAAAGTGAAGTGATGGAGAAAAATTTTTTATGCCAATGGACTACAAAAATAGCTGGGGTAGGAATTCTCATATCAGACAAATTAGATTTTAAGCTAAAGACTGTAGTAAGAGATACAGAAGGACACTATATCATTCTTAAAGGGTCTATCTAATAAGAAAATCTAACAATTGTAAATATCTATGCCCCTAACATGGAAGCAGCCAACTACACAAGCCAATTGTTAGCCAAACAAAAAATCATATTGATAATAATACTTTAATAGTAGAAGAGCTCAACACTCCACTCACAGCAATAGACAGATCATCTAACCAGAAGATCAATAAAGAAACAAGAGCTTTAAAGGACACACTGGTCCAGATGGACTTTATAAATATATATGGAATATTCCACCCTAAAACAGTAGAATACTCATTCTTCTTGAAAGCACATGAAACTTTTTCCATAATGGACCAAATACTGGGTCACTAATCAGGTCTCAACCAATACCAAAAGACTGAAATTATCCCCTGCATGTTCTCAGACCACAGTGCTTTGAAACTGGAACTCAATCACAAGAAAATAATTGGAAGGAATTCAAACAGTTGGAAGATAAAGAGCATCCTGCTCTTGGGTCAACCAGGAAATTAAAGAAGAACTTAAACAATTCATGGAAACCAATGAGAACAAAAACACATCAGTCCAAAACCTCTAGGATGCTGCAAAAGTTGTCCTAAAGGGGAAATACATAGCCATCCGAGACTCACTCAAAAACAGAAATTCTGAAAACACAAGCTAAGCTTACACCTTAAGGAACTGGGGAAAAAAAAACAGCAAATAAATCCTAAACCAAGCATGAGAAGAGAAATAATAATGATTAGAGCAGAGATCAAGGAATAGAAACCAGAAATACAGTAGAGCAGATCAATGAAACTAAAAGCTGGTTCTTTGAAATAAATAATAAGATTGATAAACCTCTGCTCAGATTTATCAAAAAAAAAAAGAGAGAGAGAGAGAGGTCCCAAATTAATAAAATTATGACTGAAAGGGGAGAGACCACAACTTTCACCAAGGAAATAGAAACAATTATTAGAAACTATTATCAATAACTATTGCCAATAAATTAAGCAACCTGGAAGAAATGGATGCATTCCTGGAAACCTATAAACCAGCAAGACTGAAACAAGAAGAATTGGCAATTGGAATAGATCAATAACTGTAATGCAATTGAAGCAGTGGTTAAAAACCTCCCAAAAAACAAGAGTCCAGGCCATGATAGCTTTCCAGAGGAATTCTAACAAACACTTAAAGAAGAAATAATACCTATTCTCCTGAAGCTGTACCAAAAAATAGAAATAGAAGGAAAACTTTCAGACTTGTTCTATGAGGCCAGCATTACCCTGATCCCCAAACCAGGAAAAGACCTCATCAAAAAATGATAATTACAGACCAGTATCCCTGAAGAACATTGGATGCCATTTACAATACCACCCAAAACAATAAGATATGTAGGAAAACCCAACCAAAGAGGTAAAGTATCTATACTCTAGAAACTCCAGAACACTTATGAAAGAAATTTATGAAGACACAAAAAGTTAGAAAATGTTCCTTGCTCATGTATTGGAAGAATGAACATTGTTAAAATGTCTATGCTTCTTAGAGCAATCTACACTTTCAATTCCATCCCTATTAAAATACCATTGGCTTTCTTCAAAGAGATGGAAGAAATAATCCTAAAATCTGTATGGAAGTATAAAAGGCTCTGAATCATCAAGGGAATGTTTAAAAAGAGAAACGAGGGGCGCCTGGGTGGCACAGCGGTTAAGCGTCTGCCATCGACTCAGGGCGTGATCCCGGCGTTATGGGATCGAGCCCCACATCAGGCTCCTTCCCTATGAGCCTGCTTCTTCCTCTCACACTCCCCCTGCTTGTGTTCCCTCTCTCACTGGCTATCTCTATCTCTGTTGAATAAATAAATTAAAAAAAAAATCTTAAAAAAAAAAAGAGAAACGAAGCTGGGGGCATCACGTTGCCTGATTTTAAGCTATATTACAAATCTGTGATCACCAATACAGCATGATACTGGCAGAAAAACGAACACATAGATCAATGGAACAGAATAGAGAGTCCAGATATGGACCCTCACTCATTGGTCAACTAATCTTAAATCAGGAAAAAGCATCCCATGGAAAAAAGACAGTCTCTTCAATAAATGGTGCTGGGAAAATTGGACAGCTATATACAGAAGAATGAAACTTGACCATTCTCTTACACCATACACAAAGATAAACCCTAAATGGATGAAAGACCTCAATGTGAGGCAGGAATCCATCAAAATCCTAGAGGAGAACATAGGCAGTGACCTCTTCAACATCAGCTACAGCAACCTCTTTCAAGACACGTCTCCATAGGTGAGTGAAACAAAAGCAAAAATGAACTTTTGAGACTTCATCAAGATAAAAAGATAAAAAGCTTCTAAACAGCAAACAGTCATCAAAACTAAGAAGCAACCCACAGCATGGGAGAAGATATTTGCAAATGAAATTACAGATAAATGGCTGATATCCAAGATCTATAAAGAACTTCTCAAACTCAACACCAAAAAACAAATAATCAAGTAAAAAATGGGTAGAAGACATGAACAGACACTTCTCCAAAGAAGACATACAAATGGCTAACAGACACATGAAAAAATGTTCAATATCATTAGCCATCAGGGAAATTCAAATTAAAACCACATTGAGATACCACCTTATACCAGTTAGAATAGCAAACATTAACAAGGCTGGAAACAACAAATGTTGGTGAGGATGTGGAGAAAGGGGAACCCTCTTATACTGTGGGTGGGAATGCAAGCTGGCACAGCTACTTTGGAAAACAATATGGAGGTTCCTCAAAAAGTTAAAAATAGAGCTACCCTATGACCTAGCAATTACACTGCTAGGTATTTACCCCAATGATACAGATCTAGTGAAAAGAAGGGGCACATGCACCCCAATGTTCATAGCAGCATTGTTCACAATAGCCAAACTGTGGGAGGAGCCGAGATGCCCTTCAAGAGATTAATGGAAAAAGAAGATGTGATCCATATATACAATGGAATATTACTTAGCCTTCAGAAAGGATGAATGCCCACCATTTGCATCAACATGGATGGAACTGGAGATGATTATGCTAAGTGAAGTAAGTCAAGCAGAGAAAGACTATTATCATATTTTTCCACTTATATTTGGAACATAAGGAATAGCACAGGGCATTAGGAGAAGGAGGGGAAAAATGAAGGGGGGGAAATCAGAGGAGGAGCCGAACCATGAGAGGTTCTGGACTCCAGGAAACGGAGAGCTTCAGAGAGGAGGGTGTGGGGGATGGGTTAGCCCCGTGATGGGCATTATGGAGGGTATGTATTGCAATGAGCACTGGGTGTTATATGCAAACAATGAATCATTGAACAGTACATCAAATACTAATGATGTACTACTGTATGGTGACTAAGATAACATAATAAAAAAATAATAAATACAGTATATTTTGTCCTGTATATTTATTGCTCCTTTGACTTTCTTTTTACATCCATTTGCATGACAAATATTTCTCCATCCCCTCACTTTCAATATGCAGGTGTCTTTAGGTCTAAATACATACATTCTGTCACCTTATGTCTTTTGAATGGAGCATTTGTGCATTTATATTCAATGTAATTATTTATAGATATGCTTTTATTGTCATTTTAATAGTTGTTTTTTTGTTATTTTTTCTGAAGTTTTTCTCTGATCCTTGTTTTCTTTTTCTTTCTTTCATTGCTTTCTGGTTTTCTTTAGTGATATATTTAGATTTCTTTCTCTTTATTCTTTGCATATTAGTGGTTTTCATTATTTTTACCATTAGGCTTGTATATAACCTCTTCTGTATATAGGAGTCTATATTATGTTGATGGTCACCTAAGTTTGAACCCTGATTGAGCAAGATGGTGGTTGCTGAAGGTTAGGGTGGCTGTGGTAATTTCTTAAAATAACAATGAAGTTTGCCTCATCAATTGACTCTTCCTTTTACTTGAACATGTAGAAGACCGCGTACAGTTGATTGACCTAAGTATAGTATTGCTGTGTCTCAGGGAATAGGAAGACCCAAGGAGAGGGAGGGTCATGGGGAAATATCACTGATCACAGATCACTATAACAAATAGAATAATAATGAAAAATTTTCAAATATTTTGAGAATCACCAAAATCTGACACAGAAACAGAAAGTGAGTAAATTTTGTTGGAAAAATGACACCGATAGACTTGCTTGACACAAGGTTGCCACAAATCTTCATTTTGTAAAAAATGCAATACCTATGAAGTGCAATAAAGTGACCACATATGCCTGTACACTTGGATATATAGATATAAAGGGTATAGATATAGATAGATGGGTATAAATTTTCTCAATCTTTTCAAGTATTGCATATCTTCTGTTTTCAAAGTTAATTTGTTAACGTGTTTTTAAGAAATATTTGTAACCAGCATTTTGGATAGCACCTAGAATACTAGTATAATAATCAAGCAGTTTAGAAGAATTTTCCTCTTGTATTAGAGTCTTATTTATCCTGTGACAAATTACCACAAGTTTAGTCCCTTAAAACGGCATAAATTTGTTGTTTTACAGTTCTGGAGGGCAGATGTCTGAATAAAATCAAGGCATTGGTGGGACTGTGTTGCATTCTGGAAGCTTTAGAGGAGAATCCATTTTCTTGCTTTTTGCCAGTTACTACAGCCTGCCAGAATTCCTTGATTAATTACCCCTCTCCATTTTAAAAGCCAGAAAGGGCTAGCTGAGTTTTTACAATGTAATCTTTCTAGTTTTTACTCTACTTTTTCCTTCTTCCCCAATTAAGGACCTTATGACTACACTGTGTCCACTAGGAACATCCAGATAGTTTCCTTATCTTAATATCATGTGATTAGGCATCTTAATTCCACCCTCAAATGTATTTACCTCTTGCTATATAACATAATATATATAAACATTTCAAGGATTAGGATTTAGACATTTTGGGGTATTCTGCTTACCACACAATATTTTGCTTTTTGAAAAGCAAAGTTTAATACTATAACTATGCTTAAAAGATCTCTAAACATATTTTATTAAAGTGGTTTCAACAACTTTGACCTTTGATATTTATCCAAGAAAGTCAAGAACTATCTTGGAAATTAAGGTAATTTCTGGGGCGCCTGGGTGGCACGGCAGTTAAGCGTCTGCCTTCGGCTCAGGGCGTGATCCTGGCGTTATGGGATCGAGCCCCACATCAGGCTCCTCTGCTATGAGCCTGCTTCTTCCTCTCCCACTCCCCCGCTTGTGTTCCCTCTCTCACTGGCTATCTCTGTCTCTGTCGCATAAATAAATAAAATCTTTAAAAAAAATTGTTAAGGTAATTTCTGACATACTAGGTTCATTCAGGCTTTTAGGATACTAAATTCTGGTCAATGTTAAGTGACTCATTCCACAAGTTAGAATCTGACTTGATGTAAAAATATTTCTTGTTTTCTCATTTCAAATTATAAAGACTCATCTTCTTAGTAAAGACCCACTTATGCTCTTACAATCTCGGTTTCTCATTTGCAAGATATAAATATCAAAAGCAACTACCTCATAGAGTGTGGTGAGGATTTAATGGATTAATGCATACAAAGAATTTAGCACTGTCCTTTGGACATCATAGATGTTTAATATTACGCTGATATAGGGGCGCCTGGGTGGCACAGCGGTTAAGCATCTGCCTTCGGCTCAGGGCGTGATCCCGGTGTAACGGGATCGAGCCCCACATCAGGCTCTTCTGGTGTAACGCTGCTTCTTCCTCTCCCACTCCCTCTGCTTGTGTTCCCTCTCTCGCTGGCTGTCTCTATCTCTGTCAAATAAATAAATTTAAAAAATCTTTAAAAAATTATGCTGATATAATAGCATTATTATTTTCCTATTTTTATTATTTTTTAGATGCAAATTTTACTGGAGGCCTTCTTAGCCTTTAGACAAACTCATTTTTATTCCAAATTGAAATAAATAAGAGTTGTCCCTTGTTTCCATTAATCTATGAAATTTTCTATGAAATCGAAAAATAAAGGTACAGGTGTAATTCTGTTCTGTTATCATTGTTAGTATCTTAAGGCATACAAATATTAAGTTAAAAAAATGAGAGATACTTTTTGGTGAGTTTATCAAAGAAGTTTATAACTTTTTTTAATAATAATTTTTTATTATGTTATGCTAGTCACCATGCGGTAGATCCTTAGTTTTTGATGTACTGTTCCATGATTCATTCTTTGCATTTAACACCCAGAGCACCATGAAATACGTGCCCTCCTTAATACCCATCACTGGCCCATTCCAGTCCCTCACACCACTCCCCTCTGAAGCTCTCTGTTTGTTCCCCAGAGTTCATAGTTTCTCATATTTCATTCCCCCTTCTCTTTACCCCCCCTTCATTCTTCCCTTCCTTCTCCTATGGACCCTCCTGCTATTTCTTTTGTTCCATAGATGAGAGAAGCCATATGATAATTGTCTTTCTTTGCTAGACTTATTTCACTTAGCATAATCTCCTCCAGTCTGTCCATGTTGCTGCAAATGTTAGGTAATTGTTCTTTCTGATGGCTGAGTAATATTCCATTGTATATATGGACCACATCTTCTTAATCCAGTCATCTGTTGAAGGGCATCTCGGCTCCTTCCACAATTTAGCTATTGTGGACAATGCTGCTATGAACATTGGGGTGCATATGGCCCTTCTCTTCACTACGTCTATATCTTTAGGGTAAATACCTAGTAGTGTAATTGCTGGATCATAGGTTAGTCCTATTTTTAACTTTTTGAGGGACCTCCACACTGTTTTCCAAACTGCCTGTATCAACTTGCATTCCCACCAAAAATGTAAGAGGGATCCTCTTTCTTCACATCTTCTCCAACATTTGTTGTTTCCTGCCTTGTCAATTTTTGCCATTCTAACTGGCATTAGGTGGTATCTCAAGGTGGTGTTGATTTGAATTTCCCTGATGGCTAGTGATTTTAAACATTTTTTAATGCTTTTTTTTTGCCATTTGTATGTCTTCATTGGAAAAATGTCTGTTCATATCTTCTGCCCATTTTTTGATGTGATTATTTGTTTCTCGTATATTGAGTTTGAGAAGTTCTTCGTAGATCTTAGATACCAGTCTTTAATCTGTACTGTCATTTGCAAATATCTTCTCCCATTCTGTGGGCTGCCTTTTAGATTTTTTGACTGTTTCCTTGGTGTGCAGAAGCTTTTTATCTTGATGAAGTCCCACAAGTTCATTTTATCTTTCGTTTCTCTTGCCTTTGGAGATGTGTCATGAAAAAAAGTTGCTGTGACCGATGTCAAAGAGGTTGCAGCCTATGTTCCCCTCTATGATTTTGATGGATTACTTTCTCACATCGTGGTCTTTCATTCATTTGGAGTTCATCATTGTGTATGGTGTGAGAGAGTGCTCATGTATCATTCTTTTGCATATAGCTGTCCAATAATCCCAGCACCATTTATTGGAGAGACCATCTTTTTTCCACTGGATGTTTTTTCCTGCTTTATCAAAGATTAGTTGTCCAAAGAGCCGAAGGTCCATTCTGGGTTCTCTATTCTGCTCCATTGGTCTATGTGTCTGTTTTTGTGCCAGTACCATGCTGTCTTGGTGATCACAGCTTTGTAGTATATCTTGAAATCTGGCAAAGTGATGCCACCAGCTTTGATTTTCCTTTTGAACAATTCCTTGGTGATTCAGGGCCTTTTCTGGTTCCACCCAAATTTAAGAGCTGTTTGTTCCAGCTCTTTGAAAAAATGTCATTGGTTTTTTGATTGGGATGGCATTGAAAGTGTTGATTGCTCTGTGTAGTATAGACAGATTAACTATGTTTCTCTTCCGATCCATGAGCATGGAATATTTTTCCATCTTTTTGTGTCTTCTTCAGTGTTTTTCATGAGTGATCTGTAGTTTGTAGAATATAGATCCTTTATGTCTCTGGTTAAGTTAATTTGGAGATAACGTATGATTTTTGGTGCTATTGTAAATGGGATGGATTCCCTAATTTCTTTTTCTTCAGTCTCATTGTTCGTGTATAGAAATGCAACTGATTTCTGAGCATTGATTTTGTATCCCGCCACATTACTCAATTGCTCTATAAGTTCTAGTAATTTGAGGGTGGATTCTTTTGGGTTTTCCATATAGAATATCATGTCATCTGCGAAGAGAGACAGTTTGACTTCTTCCTTGCTGATTTGGATACTTTTTATCCCTTTTTGTGGTCTGATTGCTGGTTGCAAGGACTTCTAGTACTATGTTGAATAATAATGGCGAGAGTGGGCATCCTTGTTGTGTTCCTGATCTTAAGGGAAAAGCTTTCAGCTTTTCCCCACTGAGAATGATATTCACTGTAGGTTTCTCATACATGGGTTTTTATGAAATTGAGGAACGTGCCCTCTATCCCTGCACTCTGAAGGGTTTTAATCAGGAGAGGATCCTGTATTTTTTTGAAAGCTTTTTCTGCATCATTTGAGAGGATCATATGGTTCTTGACTCTTTTCTTGTTGATATGATGTATCACACTGATAGATTTGTGAATGTTGAACCACCGTTGCATCCCAGGGATGAATCCCACTTTGCCATGATGGATAATACTTTTAATGTACTTTTGGATCCTATTAGCTAGGATCTTGTTGAGAATTTTGGCATCCATATTCATCAGGGAAATCAGTCTGTAGTTCTCCTTTTTGATGGTGTCTATGCCTGGTTGGAGATCAAGGTAATACTGGCCTCATAGAATGAGTTTAGTAGTTTTCCTTCTGTTTCTATTTTTTTGAAACAGCTTCAGGAGAAGAGGCATTATTTCTTCTTTGAATGTTTGGTAGAATTCCATGGGGAATCTGTCAGGCCCTGGACTCTTGTTTTTGGGGAGGTTTTTGATCACTGTCTCATCTCTTCATAATTAATCGGTCTGTTTAAATAATCAATTTCTTACTGTTTCAGTCTTGGTAGTTTATAGGTTTCCAGGAAGGCATCCATTTCTTCCAGGTTGTTTAATTTGTTGGCATAAAGCTGTTGATAAAGTTTCTAATGATCCTTTCTATTTCATTGGTGTTGGTCATGATCTCTCCCCTTTTAATCATAATTTTATTACTTGGGTACTTTCTCTATTCTTTTGAATAAGTCTTGCCAGTGGCTTATCTTTCTTATTTATTCTTTCAAAGAACCAGCCTCTAGTTCTGTTGATCTCCTCTTCTGTGCTCCTGGTTTCTATTTCATTGATCTCCGCTCTAATCTTGATCAATTTTCTTCTTGTGCATGGATTAGGACTGTTCTTCTGTTCTAGCTGCAGCTTCTTGAGGTGAGAATATAAGGACTGCATTGTAGATTTTTCTATTCTTTTGAGTGAGGCTTGGATGGCTATTTATTTTCCCCTTAGGACTGCCTTTGCAGTGTACCATAGGTTTTGGACCGATGTGTTTTCATTTTCATTGGTCTCCAAAAATTGTTTGATCTCCTTCTTAATTATCTGGTTTACCCAATCATTCTTGAGCAGGGTGGTTCTTAGTTACCAAGTGTTTGAATTTCTTCCAAAATTTTCCTTGTGATTGTGTTCCGATTTCAAAGCATTGTGGTCTGAGAATATGCAGGGAAAACTCTTAGTCTTTTGGTATCGATCGAGACTTGTTTTGTGACCCAGTAGTATTTTGCTTATTTTTTTCATTCTTGGAATAGGCTTTCTCTCAAAGCAAAAATTATTTAATTTGATAAAATCCAATTTTGTTGTTTGTATTTTCATTGGCATTTCTAAGAAACCATTGCCAAACACAAGATCACAGTTTGTTCCATTGTTTTCTTCTAAGTTATTATCAGGCATACCTCGAAGATTTTTCAGGTTTGGTCCCAACTGCAATAAAGTGAGTATTATAACAAAACAATTCATTTTTTTCCTACTATATATAAATATAATGTTTGCACTAAATTGTAGTTTATTAAGTATGCAATAGCATTATGTCTCAGAAAATAATGTACATACCTTAATTTAAAATATTTTGTTGCTAAAAATGTTAAACATTTTCTCAGCGTTCAGTTGGTCATAATCTTTTCTGGTGGATGTCTTTCTTCAATGTTGATGGCAGCTGACTGCTCAGGATGGTGGTTGTTGAAGGTTAGTGTGGCTGTGGCAATTTCTTTAAAGTAGACAACAGTGAAGTTTGCCACATTTACCTTTCCTTTCACAAACCATTTCTGTGTAACATGCAATGCTGTTTGGTAGCATTTTACTCGAAGTGGAACTTCTTTCAAAATGGAAGTCAATCATCTCAAACCCTGTTGTTATCAACTTTATCAATATCAATGTAATATTGTAAATTCTTTAATGCCATTTCAACAATCTTCAGAGCATGTTCACCAGGTGTAAGTTCCATCTCAGGAAACTATTTTCTTTGCTAATCCATAAGAAGCAACTCCTCATCAATTAAAGTTTTATCATGAGATTACAATAATTCAGTTACCACTTTAGGCTCTCCTTCTAATTATAGTTTTCCTGTAATTTCCATCACATCTGCAATTACTGCCCCCATGGAAGTCTTGAATCCCTCAAAGTCATCCAAGAGGGTTGGAATCAACTTCTTCCAACTCCTGTTAGTATTGATATTTTCAACTCTTCCTATGAATAATGAATGTTCTTAATAACATCTAGAATGGTGAATCCTTTGCACATGATTTTCAATTTATTTTGCCCAGATCCATCATTGGAATCACTATGGCAGCTCTAGCTTTACAAAATGTATTTCTAAACAATAAAATTTTAAAGTCAAAATGGCTCCTTGATCCACAGGCTGAAGAATGAACGTTGTGTTAGCTGGCATACAAACAACATTAGTTTCATTGTACATCTCCATCAGAGCTCTTGGGTGACCAGGTACATTGTCATTGACCAGTAATATTTTGAAATAAATATTTTTCTGAGCAGTAGGTCTCAACACTGGGCTTAAATATTTAGTAAACCACATTATAAAAAGATGTGCTGTCATCTAGGCTTTATTTTTCAATTTATAGAAGACAGGCAGAGTAAAAATAGCATAATTCTTAAGGGTCCTAGGATTTCTGGAATGGTAAATGAGAATTGGTTCAACTTAAAGTCACCAGGTGTATTAGCCCCTAACAATATAGTCGACCTATCCTTTGAAGTTTTGAAGTCAGGCATTCACTCCTTTTCTCTAGTTGTGAAATTCCAAAATAGCATCTTCTTCCAATAGCAGGCTGTTTCATCTATATTGGAAATCTATTATTTAGTATAGCCACCTTCACTAATTATTTTAGCTAGATCTTCTAGATAACTTGTTGCAGTTTCTACATCAGCACTTGTCACCTCACCTTACTCTTTTGTGTTATGGAGATGGCTTCTATCCTTAAACCTTATGAACCAACCTCTGCTAGTTTCAAACTTTTATTCTGTAGCTTCCTTACCTCTCTCAGCTTTCACAGAATTGAAGAGAGTTAGGGCATTGCTCTGGGTTATGTTTTAGCTTAAGGGAATATTGTGGGTGGTTTGATCTATCCAGACCACTAAAACATTCTTCATATTAGCAAAAATGCTGTTTTACTCTTTTATTATCCATGTATATACTGGAGTAGTACTTTTAATTTCCTTCAAGAACTTTTCCTTTGCATTCACAGCTTGGCTAACTGCTTAGCAGAAGATGCTAGCTTTCAGCATATCTTGTTTTTCAACATGCCTTTCACACTAAGATTAATCATTTTTAGCTTTGGATTTAAAGTGAGAGTTGTGTGACTCTAACTTGAACACTTAGAAGTCATTGTAAGGTTATTAATTGGCCTAAATTCAATATTGATGTGTTTTAGGGAATAGGTATGCTCAACGAGAGGAAGAGAGACAAGGGAACAGCCAGTAGGTGGAGCTGTCAGAACACACACAACTTCAATTAAGTTTGCTATCACACATGGGCATGGTTTGTTGTGCCACCAATTACAATAGTAACAACAAAGATCACTAATCACATCATCATAACAAATATAATAATTATGAAAATGTTTAAAATATTGTGAGAATTAACAAAATGTGGCACAGAAACAAGATAGAAATGCTGTCAAAAAATAATACCAATAGACTTGCTCAATGCAGGTTGCCACAATGCTTCAATATGTAAAAAATACAATATCTGTGAATAATAATGGAGTGAAGCATATAAAATAAGGTGTGCTTATATAGGTTTAGATCTCATGTTTAAATCTATAATATAGTTTGAACTAACTGTAAATGATGTAAAGTAGGGTTCAGTTTTCAACCTTCTGCTTGTGGATATCTAGCAGAATTTGTTGAAAAGACTATTCTTTTCCCCCACTGAATTGATTGACATAACATTATACTTTAAACCATATCAAAAGATTAAATACCTCTAAAATCTGCATTCTATTACAATTTTTTGATTGGTCAGCTGTACACATTTGAGGCTTAAAATATTGGACTTGAACAGTGAGTTAGAAAGGTACATGAAAATATGCACACAAAAAAGTGGGGGCTTGCTGTAAAAACAATCAGGACTGAACAATTACCCTGTTTGGTGCTCTGGGGTAGTATGGAGAGGACAGTGATTTTCAGTGACATATTCATTTGGTAACCTATAGGAACATACAGAGAAATGGATTTTACCTCAATCTCAAATCAACCTCAAAATCAAGAATTGTATTTTCTTTTGCTCTGTTCTTCACTTTCTAACTAGAACTCTACAACATATTCCAACTTTCTATAAAGTACTACAGCATGGTATTTTTTAACTAGTATTTTTTTAACTCTCTGTACCTGCCAGGTACTTTGCCATATAATTTGCATAATTCCATGTTCTGATTACATGAATATAATAATTTTTAAAGTGTGAAGTAGTAGGTATGGAACATTTACCATAAAGATAAAGAATATATATATATTATTATTATCTATTATTTTTCACTATATCAACATATATTAGTCACTCTATGACTTGTGGACATTTTTGGGAATGATATTTGATAGGTAATGGTACTTACTGTACAAGTCACTTAATTTATCTGCCTCCAGGCTTTACATAGCAGTCTCACAGTTTAAACTCAGTCAACTTTACTACAAATCCCTTTCTCATTCTACTATACCCTTTCCAAAAGACATAATAAATGATACAGCAAATGTAAATAATATAATAATTTGCAATGTCATCTTCTTTAAAAGCAAAAGCATGTCTGGTTTTCAAATTATTTCACATAATTTTGATTATTTAGAAATTAAGAAATTCTTGGTTCCATGTCGTATCAAACAGAATAACCACCTTTGAATAAATAAACTTTACATAAGCAATGTTACAAATAAGTTTAATACTAGCATTTTATTATTGTCTATAGCTTGAGAAAGAACGGACTGCATTGTCTTGAGTGTTTTCATTTTATGGTTTCCTCTAAACTCATATGGCAAGTATCTATGGAAACTCTGAGTCAGAGTTAGAAGGGTAGATCAAATGACTGTACACTGCATGAAGCCATATCACAAGTGGGTGTCAATTTGGAATATGTTCCAAGATGAAAGTAGCTCCACAGTACTTTGGACATATAATGATAGTATCTGAAACAAGTATCTTTGAGGAACTACAATTCAAATTAGTGGGTGGATTGAAGGAAAAAGAGATGTGAAGACATACAGTAGGGAAGTGATACACTATTAAAAGTAGGTATTTTTTGTCATCAGAGGTTATCCCTAACATTAAAAATTGCATTTAATGGTTTAAAAGGATTGTGTTCATGATTACATGAGAAACTCACTTATAGATGATTTAGAGGATGATTCAGAATTGTTTATAAGGTAAATGCTACTTGCATTTTATAACAGCATATTTTACAAAAAGGATTTATCACAAAATATTTAAGTACCCCACTTCTATTTTATCAAATATGATTCAGTGCATATTTATATACATATTTTTATTCATTCTGTTTTCCCTCGGTAATATAAACTTTAAAGAATACCCCTGTAAATTTTATTTGTTTTATTTTGAAATTTTACTTAGATGGAGAAACAAAGCATTTAACTTGAGATTTTCATTCAATATAATGCTAATTTCATTTATAAACTTTCTGTTTATATATTAGATCTGCCAGGATAATTGAAGGATATATCCATCTATATCTATATCTATATCTATCTATCTATCTATCTATCTATATATATATATATATATATATATAAATTCAGTCTGCATTGCTGTTGACTCCAGCTATTCTTGTAAAAAGGCAATAGACAAAGTAGATAAAATCTAGGAAACTTGAAACTCATTGGGAATTCAAACACTTCATTGTAATATCCTCAGCCCTGTGTGCATATAAGTGTTAGTAAAATCCTTAACCTCAGAAAGAAAAAATTTATCTTTTATTTTATTCTTTCATAATCCATTTCATAAGACAAATGACTTCTTTATAGATAGTTGGCTTTGAACATTTAAGCAATATTTTACATTTGACATGTTACCTATGAATCAAAGTCTCTATCCTGGTGTGAGGTCATTTCTGAGTTTATATCATTTCTGCTAAAGAATGTGAATTGCTGAGGAAGCAGTGGTATAGCACAGTTATATGTAACTTCACTCCCCTGAATATTACTGGTTAGGGAAGGAGAATAATTCTATGGAAAGAACACTAAAGTAGATTTGAGAGATAATGGCTATATGCACAATTAAGAAAATACTTGAATTACCTGAGCCAGGTTTGATGCTTGTAAAAAGTAATGTATAAGCCACAAGGCACCATTGAAATATAAGGAATCAGGGATGACTGATTTAAAAGTATCAATCATTTGTTAGAAAAGTTTCTGCTGTGCCCAGTTATTAAAAGTTATATTGATATTAATATGTTTTTGTTTTGTTTTGTTTTCCATGCCCTGCATGTTGATATTCAGATTTCCTTAAGATGAGAAATACTGGGGTGATAATCTATGTTGAGAAAGTTTATCTTCATTCATATATAGATTCTTTCTACCAAATTAGTACTTCAGATTGTCAATAACTAGAGTTAAAGTGATGAATCTTAATTTAGTTGGCTTTTCCCTTATGTTGGTCATCACAGTTAAGTTCAGAGAGTAGTTTAGTTATAATAATTTTGTACAGTTTCTGTACACTTTCTTTTCTCATTGACTAATAAAGATCAAAACTTGGAATGTTTTGTGCTGATACATATAAAAATAAATGACTTCATCAAGATAAAAAGCTTCTGCACAGCAAAGGAAACAGTCAACAAACTAAAAGGCCACCTATGGAATGAGAGAAGATATTTGCAAATGACATATAAGATAAAGGACTGATATCAAAGATCTATAAAGAACTTAACAAACTCAACACCCAAAAAAAACAAAGAATCCAGTCAAGAAATGGGTAGAAGACATGAACAGACATTTCTCCAAAGAAGACATACAAATGGCCAACACATGAAAAAAATGTTCAAATCACTTGTCCTCAGGGAAAAAGAAATTAAAACCACGATGAGATACCACCTTACACTAGTTAGAATGGCAAAACTTAACAAGATAGGAAACAACAAATGTTGGTGAGGATGTAGAAAAAGGGGAACCCTCTTGCACAACTGGTGGGAATGAAAGTTGGTATAGCCAATTTGGAAAACAGTGTGGAGGTTCCACAAAAAGTTAAAAATAGAATTACCCTACAACCCAGCAATTGCACTACTGGGTATTTAAACCAAAGACGCAGATTTAGTGAAATGAAGGGGCACCTGCACCCCAATGTTCATAGCAGCAATGTCCACAATAGTCAAACTGTAGAAGGAGCCTAGATGTCTGTCAACAGATTAATGGATAAAGAAGATGTGGTCGAGGATCTGGATAGGAAGATGGCGGAGGAGTAGGGGACCCCATTTCCAGCCAGTCCCCTGAGTCGAGTTGGATAGGTACCAGACCAGCCTGAACATCCACAGAATCAGCCTGAGATGTAGGAAGATACATCTGGATCTCTACAAATGAACATCTCCAGCACTGAGTATTGAGGTATGAAGTGGGAAGCCGTGAAACTGTGCACAGATATCAGAATATAAATGGAAGGGGGAGGGAGCTGCTGCGTTCGGGCGTTGGGAAGTGGTAGCCACCTACACGGGGGAGTGGGCGGACTCGCAGACAGGTGCCCATGAGAGAACAGACTGGGACCGTGAGTGGGGAGCGCATGCCACCAGACTTTTCATGGAGCTCTAGTGTGCTCACTGGAATCAGACTGAGACAGGGAGCTCCAGGAGTGCACGGGGGCAGCTGGCGGCTGGCTGCTGGCGGTGTTAGAAACACAAAGGACAGAGACATGCCGGCCCTGGAAGTGAGGGCTGGGACACCGGTTGTGGGGCGCACATCCCGGGATGTTGCAGGGTTGAGCAGCACCAACAGAAACAGTGTTAAAGTGGCCAGAACATCAGTGGAGAATGGTCTGCGAACCCTCTGTTCTGAGACAGAGGCTGGGATTCAGCTACTGCTGCTCTGACTCTCAGAAGAGGCACAGCAAACAGCCAGGGAAAGCAACCAGAGAACGAAAGCCTGGAAATACCAGCTCACAGTGTGCCAAAACCCTTCTGCCCTCGAAGGGGACAGGGAGACTCTACCAAAAGAGGGTTGCCTGAGTATCAGAGTGGCAGGCCCTTCCCCCAGAAGGCAGACTGAAAATTCAAGAAGCCCACATCCTTAAGATCCCTATAAAACAAGTGCACACTGCATGGGTTCTGGTCAATAATTTGGGCTCTGGAAAACCCCAAAACCTCTCCTCCTAAGAATAACGAGAAGGAGAAATCCCCCCTGCCCCAGCAGAGAAAAGAGAAAGAGTCTGTGGCCTCTGCCACAGAACAAATGGATATGGGTATAACCAAATTATCAGGAATAGAATTCAGAGTAACAATGGTCAAGATGATGTGTAGACTTGAAAAAAGTATTAACGAAAATGTTAATGAGAATATAGAATCTCTAAGGGCAGAAATTAAAAATTCTATGAGCGAAATGCAGTCAAAACTAGAAGCTCTGATGGCCAGGGTCACTGAGGCAGAACATATTAGCAAATTGGAGGATGGGTTAGTAGAAGAAAAAGCCAAAATAGAATCTGGACTCAAAAAAATCCACACTCATGAAAGTAGGTTACGGGAGAACACTGACTTAATGAAACGATCCAATGACAGAATCATCTGCATCCACGAGGGGGTGGAGAAAGAGAGAGGTCTAGAGGAGATATTTGAACAAATTGTAGCTGAAAACTTCCCTAATCAAGCAAGGGAAACAAACATTCGTGTCCAAGAGGCAGAGAGATCCCTCCCAAGCTCAACCACGACAAACCTACGCCACATCACATCATAGCGCAATTCGCAAATATTAAATCCAAGGATACAGTATTGAAAGTGGCCAGGGGAAAGAAATTTCTCATGTACCAAGGCAAAGGTATCAGAATTACGTCAGACCTGTCTACACAGACCTGGAATGAGAGAATTAAAGCGGGGGGCATTTTTAAAGCTCTTTCAGAGAAAAACATGCAGGCAAGGATCCTTTATCCAGCAAGGCTGTCATTCAGAATTAATGGAGAAATAAAGGCCTTCCAGAATCACCAGTCATTGACCAATTTTGTAACTATGAAACCAGCCCTACAGGAGATATTAAGGGGGGGGTTCTATAAAGGTAAATAGGCCCCAAGAGTGATACAGAACAGAAAGTCACAACCGATGCAAACAAAGACTTTCCTGGCAACATGGCATCATTAAAATCATATCTCTCAATACTCAGTCTCAACGTAAATGGCCTGAATGCTCCCATAAAACGCGACAGGGCTGCAGATTGGATAAAAAGACATGACCCATCCATTTGCTGTCTACAAGAGACTCATTTTGAACCCAAAGACATATTCAAACTGAAAGTAAAGGGATGGAATACCATCTTTCATGCAAACGGACCTCAAATGAAAGCTGGGGTAGCAATTGTTATATCAGATAGACTGGATTTTAAACTAAAGACTATAGTTAGAGACACAGAAGGGCACTATATTATTCTTAAAGGATGTATCCAACAAGTGGAGATGACTATTATAAATATATATGCCCCCAACAGGGGAGCAGCAAGATACACAAGCCAACTCTTAACCAGAATGAAGAGACATATAGATAAAAACACATTAATAGTAGGGGACCTCAACACCCCACTATCAGAAATAGACAGAACACCCTTGCAAAATCTCAGTAAAGGAACAAAGGCTTTGAATGCCATACTCGACGAGTTGGACCTCATAGATATATATAGAACACTATACCCCAGAACCAAAGAATACTCATTCTATTCTTTTTTTTTTATTTATTTTTTATTTTTTTTATAATTTTTTTTTTTAAGATTTTATTTATTTGACAGAGATAGAGACAGCCAGCGAGAGAGGGAACACAAGCAGGGGGAGTGGGAGAGGAAGAAGCAGGCTCATAGCAGAAGAGCCTGACGTGGGGCTCGATCCCATAACACCGGGATCACGCCCTGAGCTGAAGGCAGACGCTTAACCGCTGTGCCACCCAGGCGCCCCTCCTCATTCTATTCTAATGCCCATGGAACATTCTCAAGAATAGACCATGCTCTGGGTCACAAAACAGGTCTCAACTGATACAAAAAGACTCAAATTATTCCCTGCATATTCTCAGACCACAATGCTTTGAAATTGGAAATCAACCACAAGGAAAAACCTGGAAGAAACTCAAACTCTTGGAGACTAAGAACCATCCTGCTTAGGAATGATTCGATAAACCTGGAAATCAAAAATCAATTTAAACCATTTATGGAGACCAACAAGAATGAAAACACAATGATCCAAAACCTTTGGGATACTACAAAGACAGTCTTAAGGGGAAAATACGTAGCCATCCAAGCCTCACTCAAAAGAATAGAAAAAGCTAAAATGCAGTTTTTATATTCTTACCTCAAGAAACTGGAACAGCAACAGAGGGACAGGCCTAATCCATGCACGAGGAAGTGGTTGACCAAGATTAGAGCAGAGATCAACAAATTAGAAACCAAGAGTAAAGTAGAGCAGATCAACAGAACTAGAAGCTGGTTCTCTGAGAGAATTAAGAAAATTGACAGACCTCTCACAAGACTAATCCAAAAGAATAGAGAAAGGACTCAAATTAATAAAATTATGAATGAAAAAAGAGAGGTCACAACCAACACCAATGAAATTGGAAGTATTATTGGAAACTTTTATGAACAGCTTTATGCCAATAAATTAAGCAATCTGGAAGAGAAGGAGGCCTTTCTGGAAAACCATAAACTACCAAGACTGAAACAGGAAGAAATTGACTTTTTAAACAGGCCAGTTAATTATGAAGAGATTGAGTCAGTGATAAACAATCTTCCAAAAAATAAAACTCCAGGCCCAGACGATTTTCCTGGGGAATTCTACCAAACACTCAAAGAAGAAATAATACCTATTCTCCTAAAGCTATTTCAAAAAATAGAAAGAAGGAAAGCTACCAAACTCATTCTATGAGGCCAATATTACCTTGATCCCCAAACCAGGCAAAGACCCCATCAAAAAGGAGAATTACAGACCACTTTCCCTAATGAACATGGATGCCAAAATCCTCAACAAGCTCCTGGCTAATATAATCCAACTGTACATTAAAAGGTTTATTCATCACGAACAAGTGGGATTCATCCCTGGGATGCAGGGGTGGTACAACATTTGCAAATCTATCAGTGTCTTAGATTTTATCCAGAAACAAAAATTCAGAGATCATATGATTCTCTCAATAGATGCAGAAAAAACATTTGACAAAATACAGCATCCTTTCCTGACTAAAACCCTTCAAAGTGTAGGAATAGATAGTACATTTCTCAAGATCTTAAAAGCCATCTATGAAAAACTTACAGCAAATATTATTCTCAATGGGAAAAACTGGAAGCCTTTCCCTTAAGATCAGAAACATGACAAGAATGCCCACTCTCGCAACTATTATTCAACATAGTACTAGAAGTCCTTGCAACAGCAATCAGGCAACAAAAAGTTATAAAAGGTATCCAAATTGGCAAAGAAGAAGTCAAACTGTCTGTCTTTACAGATGACATGATACTCTATATGGAAAACCCAAAAGAATCCACTCCCAAACTATTAGAAGTTATAGAGCAATTCAGTAATGTGGCGGGATACTAAATAAATGCTCAGAAATCAGTTGCATTTCTATACATAAATAATGAGACAGAAGAAAGAGAAATTAGGGAATCCATCCCATTTACAATAGCACCAAAAACCATACATAAACTTAGAATTAACTTAACCGGAGACATAAAGGATCTATATTCTAGAAACTATAAATCACTCTTGAAAGACATTGAAGAAGACACAAAAAGATGGAAAAATATTCCATGCTCATGAATCGGAATCATTAACATAGTTAAAATGTCCATGGTACCCAGAGCAATCTACCCTTTCAATGCTGTATAAAATACCGATGACATTTTTCAAAGAACTGGAAGAAATAGTCCTTAAATTTGAATGGTACCAGAAAAGGCCCCGAATCACCAAGGAATGTTGAAAAGGAAAAACAAAGCTGGGGGTATCACAATGCCGGATTTCAAGCTGTGCTACAAAGCTGTGATCACAAAGACAGCATGGTACTGGCACAAAAACAGACACATCGACCAATGGAACAGAATAGAGAACCCAGAAATGGACCCTCGGCTCTTTGGGCAACTAATCTTTGATAAAGCAGGAAAAAACAGCCAGTGGAAAAAAGACAGTCTCTTCAATAAATGGTGCTGGGGAAAATTGGACAGCTACATGCAAAAGAATGAAACTTGACCACTCTCTCACACCATACTCAAAAATAAACTCCAAATGGATGAAAGACTTCAATGCGAGACAGGAATCCATCAAATCCTAGAGAAGAACATAGGCAACAACCTCTATGACAATGGCCAAAGCATCCTTTTTAATGACACATCTCCAAAGACAAGAGAAACAAAAGATAAAATGGGCATGTGGGACTGCATCAAGATCAAAAGCTTCTGCACAGCCAAGGAAACAATCAAAAATCTAAGAAGCAGCTCATGGAATGGGAGCATATATTTGCAAATGATCCTACAGGTAAAAGACTGGTATCCTAGATCTACAAAGAACTTCTCAAACTCAATACATGAGAAACAAATAAACAAATCAAGAAATGGGCAGAAGATATGAACAAACACTTTTCCAATGAGGACATATAAATGGCCATCAGACACATGAAAAAGTGTTCAAAATCATTAGCCATCAGGGAAATTCAAATCAAAACCACACTAAGATACCACCTTAAGCCAGTTAGAATGGCAAAAATTAACAAGGCAGGAAACAGCAATTGCTGGAGAGGATGTGGAGAAAGGGGATCCCTCCTACATTGTTGGTGTGAATGCAGGTTGGTACAGCCACTCTGGAAAACTGTGTGGAGGTCCCTTATTAAGTTAAAAATTGAGCTACCTTTATGACCCAGCCATTGCAATACTGGGTATGTACCTCAACGATACATACGTAGTGAAGAGAAGGGCCATATGCACCCCAATGTTCATAGAAGCATTGTCCACAATACCAAATTGTGGAAGGAGCCAAGATGCCCTTCAACAGATAACTGGATTAAGAAGCTGTGGTCCATATATACAATGGAATGTTACTCAGCTATCAAAAAGAATGATTTCTCAACATTTGCTGCAACTTAAGAAGCTGTGGTCCATATATACAATGGAATGTTACTCAGCTATCAAAAAGAATGATTTCTCAACATTTGCTGCAACACGGACGCAGTGGAGGAGATAATGCTAAGTGAAATAAGTCAAGCAGAGAAAGGGGGGGTAATCAGAAGGGGGAATGAAGCATGAGAGACTATGGACTCTGGGAAACAAACTGAGGGCTTCAGAGGGAAGGGGGGTGGGAAAATGGTATAGACTGGTGATGGGTAGTAAGGAGGGCACGTATTGCGTGGTGCACTGGGTGTTATATGCAACTAATTAATCATCGAACTTTGCATCAGAAACCAGGGTTGTACTGTATGGCCACTAACATAATATAATGAAAAAACATTAAAAGATAATTCCCAGACCCCACTCCATATCTACTGAATCAAATCTGGAAGAGGCAGGCAGGCAGATATCTATTTTACCATAATAAAATTAAAAAAAAAAGATGTGGTCCATAGAGACAATGGAATATTACTCAACCATCAGAAAGGATGAGTTCCTACCATTTAAATCAACATGGATGGAACTGGAGGGTATTGTGCTAAGTGAAATAAGTCAGGCAGAGAAAGAGAATTATCGTACAGTTTCACTCATATGTGGAACATAAGGAATAACACAGAGGACCACAGGGGAAGGGAGGGAAAACTCAATGGGAAGAAATCAGAGAGAGAGACAAACCGTGAGAGACCCTTAACTCTGGGAAACAAATTGAGGGTTGTTCAAGTGAAGGTGGGTGGAGAGATGGGCCAACTGCATGATGGGCATTAAGGAAAGCGTATGATGTGATGAGCACTGGGTGTTATATGCAACTGATGAATTATTGAACTCTACATCTGAAACTAATGATGTACTATATGGTGGCTAATTGAATTTAAATAAAAAATATGAGAGAAATTCCATATTTTAATAAACTAGTACTTTAAAAAGAGATTACTGTATAAAATGAAGAAGAGACATTGTATATAAAAAACTACATGTATACAATTTAAGACATACTTTAGATGAGTATCTTTGAATTATTTTAAAACTGTGTGATTTTCATCAATGGCCAATATAAATTTTCAACCAAAAAAAATTGGTTGATGAATATTTATTTGTAAAATTAGAAATTTCTTAATAAGTTTTAGAGTTATTTTATAATTATTATAATAAAAATCATAAATATTATAGACATTCATTTTTGAGCATTTTTTCATTGGTCATATTCTTAAAATTGTCCAATCTTAAAAAAAATAACTAACATAAGCATACATTTATCCCAGAAAAAAGTAACTGATGATAATAACATAGGAAAAGTTCAGGAAGTCTTCACCTATTATACCAAAAACTATATATTTTTCATGTACCATAAAAAGTACATTTGCTATGAAGAATATTTCTGTCTTTAATAAGGAAAGGGTTAGGGAAGCCTGGGTGGTTCAGATGATTAAGTGTCTGCCTTTGGCTCAGGTCATGATCCCAGGGTCCCAGAATTGAGTCCTGCATCAGGATCCCTGCTCAGCAGGTATCCTGCTTCTCCCTCTCCCTCTGCTGTTCTCTCTGCTTGCGCTCTCTTGCTCTCTCGGATAAATAAATAAAATCTTTTAAAAAAAGGAAAGGGTTAATAATGTAACAAGATGACATAATCTATTTAAATATAAATTGTATCTATAAAGGCAATAAAATATGGAGCTATTTTTAAGGCTTAAAAACATGAATTAATTTATTATTTTTAATAATCAATAAAGTTTCAATTACTTGTGATAATAAAGTTGACATTATAATCCCCCAATATATAAACTTACATAATACTAAAAGGATTGACAAAATGGTCAGCAGTTTTAAACTTAGAAGAAACATATATTTTGAAAGAAGAAAGTCTTGCTGTAGTTCTCAAAATATTTTTCTGTCAACAAAGCAAAAATCAAAAATATGTATATTGCCTTATTAATCCATTAAATGTACAGCTGAAAGCCTTTTCAGGCTGCCTATTGAATTAGCAGGTAAAAAATCAAGTACTTTGATTGATGTACCACCCTGCCAAAGATTCAGCCAAATGTTTTGGGTAGTTTTATTAAAATTGGGTTGGATGCAGACGCTGAATGCTATTTTTTTTTATGTAGTAGAACACAAGGTCAAAACCTGCTTTTAAAAAAATTATTTAAATTCAACATAGTTAACAAAAGCTTGTCTTCCAAGACTTCTTTTTCTTTGCATTAGATTAACAAATTGAAAAGTACTGTCAGAATACAGAATTTATCATAGAACCAAGTGCTAACTATCTAGATGCACTTTCACCAGTTTAACAGAAAGGAAAATAAAGTATTGCAATTGTTACTATTACTAAATAAAGTGACATTAATTCTCCCAAGTATTCAAGGTTTAGGAAAATATAAATTACCTATTTTAACTGTTAAATGGAATTTGGAAGTGGTCAAAATTCAATGACTGAATGATATAGAAACCATTATATTTAACATGGCAAATATTGTAAATTTATTAAAATCTTATTAATAAATCTCTGCCAAACTTTCATGAAAAGAATCCTGTATAAATGTATTAAATAATAAGCAGGATGAATGAAACTTATTTATCTCCCATTAATGTTTATAGCTTGAAAATCTAATAGGTTTGATTTTTTCCTCAGAAAATGTGGGAGAGTACTGTGTTAAAAAATATTTCAAAAACATTTTTCATATACAAATTCCTAGAAACTTATAAACCAAAACTGAAACAGGAAGAAATAGATAATTTGAACAGACCCAAAGCCAGAAAGTAATTGAACCAGTAATCAAAAATTTCCCCCAAAACAAAAGTCCAGAGCCATATGGCTTCACAGAATTCTACCAAACATTTAAAGAAGAATTAATACCTCTTCTTCTCAAACTATTCCCAAAAATAAGAATGGAAGGAAAATTTCCAAACTCATTCCATGAGGCCAGCATTACCTTGATCCTAAAAGCAGAAAAGACCCCAATAAAAAAAGAATTACAGTCCAATATCCCTGATGAACATGATGCAAAAATTCTCAACAAAATAACAAATTAAAAAAAAAAAAGCAAACTGAATCCAAAAGTACATTAAAAAAAATCATTCATGATGATCAAGTGAGATTTACTCCTGGGATGCAAGGGTGGTACAATATTCACAAATCAATCAATGTGATACACCACTTTAATAAAAGAAAGGATATGAACCTTATGATTCTTTCAATAGTTGCAGAAAAAGCATTTGACAAAGTACAGCATACATTCATGATAAAAATCCTTAATGAAGGAGGGCTAGAGGGAACCTACCTAAATATCATAAAGGCCATATATGAAAGTCCCACAGGTAATATAATCCTCAATGGGGAAAAGATGCAAACTTTTTTCTCTGTGGTCAGGGAGAAAACAGGGATGTCCACTCTCATCATTTTTATTTAACATAGTCTTAGCCTCAGAAATCAAACAACAAAAAGAAATAAAAGGCATCCAAATCAGCAAGGAAGAAGTCAAACTTTCACTACTAGCAGAGGACATGATATTTTATGTAGAAAACCCAAAAGACTCCACCAAGAAATTGCTAGAAATGATGCATGAAGTCAGTAGAGTCACAGAATAAGAAATTAATTTACAGAAATCTGGTGCCTTTCGTACACCAGTAATGAAGCAGCAAAAAGAGATATCAAGGAATCAATCCTATTTACAATTGCACAAAAAACCATAAGATACTTAGGAATAAACCTAACCAAAGAAGGAAAAGTTCTGTACTTTGAAAACTATAGACCACTTATGAAAGGAATGAAAAGAAAAATCCATGCTCTTGGATTGGAAAAGCAAATATTGTTAAAATGTCTGTACTACCCAAAACAATCTACACATCTAGCGCAGTTCCAATAAACATACCAAGAGCATTTTTCAGAGTTAGAACAAACAATCCTATCATTTGTATGGAACCATAAAAGACCCCAAACAGTCAAAGCAATGTTGAAAAAGAAAAGCAAAGCTGGAGGCATCACAATTCTAGACTTCAAGTTGTATTACAAAGCTGTAGTGATCAAAACAGTATGGTACTGGCACAAAGATAGATATGTAGGTCATTCTAACAGAATAGAAAACCCAGAAACGAACCCACAATTATATGGTTAATTAATCTTTTTAAAAAAATATTTATTTATTTATTTATTTATTTATTTATTTGATAGAGAGAGAGTATGAGCAGGAGGATGGGCAAAGAGAGAGGGTGAAGCAGATTCCCTGCTGAGCAGGGAGTCCAATGTGGAGAGCAATCCCAGGACCTCAAGATCATGACTTGAGCCAAAGACATATGCTTACCTGACTGAGCCACACAAGTGCCCCAATATGTTTAGTTAATCTTTGATAAAGCAGGAAAGAATATCCAATGGGAAAAAAAAGACAGTCTCTTCAACAATTGGTGTTGGGAAAATTGGACAGCAACATGCAAAAGAATGAAACTGGACCACTTTCTTATACCATACACAAAAATAAACTTAATATGGATGAAAGATCTAAATGTGAGACAGAAACCCATGAAAGTCCTAGAGGAGAACACAGGCAGTAACCTCTTTGACACTGGCCATAGCAACTTCTTTTTGATATGTCTCCTGAGACAATGGAAACCATAACAAAAATAAACTACTGAACTTCATCAAAATAAAAAGTGTCTGACATGAAAGGAAACAATCAACAAAACTAAAAAGGAAATCTGCAGAATGGGAGAAGATATTTGCAAATGACCTATCTGATAAAGTGCTAGTATTCAAAACCTATAAAGAATTTTTCAAACTCAACACCCTCCAAAACAAATAATCCAATTAAGAATGGGTAGAAGAAATGAATAGATATTTTTCCAAAAAGACATACAGATGGCCAGTAGTCATAGGAATAGAAATTCAATATCACTCATCATCAGGGAAATACAAAACAACAATGAGATATGCCCTCACACCTGGCAGAATGTCTAAAATTAGCAATACAAGAAAACACTAAGTGTTGACAAGGATGTGGAGAAAGGAGAACCCTCTCACACTGTTGGTGGAAATGCAGCTACTCTAGAAAAACAGTATGGTTATTCCTCAAAAATTTAAAAATAATACTACCTTAAAATCCAGCAATTGCAATACTAGATATTAAACCAAGTGTACAAAAATACCAATTCAAAGGGATACATGCACCTCAATGTTTATAGCACCATAATGTACAGTAGCCAAATTATGGAATATATATCATGGAATATTACTAAGCCATAAAAAAGAATGCAGTCTCCCCATTTGCAATGACATGGATGGAGCTAGAGTCAGAGAAAATCAAATACCATATGACTTCACTCATATGTGGAATTTAAGAAACAAAACAAATGATCATAGAGGAAAAAAGAGACAGACAAACCAAGAAACAGACTCTTATCTATAAAGAACAAACTGTTATTAGAGGGGAAGTGGGTGGGTGGATGGGTTAAATAGGTGATGGGGATTAAGGAGTACACTTGTGATGAGCACAGAGTATTGTATATAAGTATTGAGTCACATAATTATACACCTGAAACTAATATTACCACTGTATCGAAACTAACTGGAATTTAAATAAGCACTGGTTGTTGTATGTAAATGATGAATCAGTAAATTCTACACCTGAAACCAATTTTTTTAAAGACTTTTATTTATTTATTTGAGAGAAAGAGAGAGAGTGAGAGGAGAGAGGGACAGAGAAAGAGGGAGAGGAAGGCTCAGCAGGCTCCTCAGGACCTGAGCCGAAAGCAGACACTTAACCGACTGAGCCACCCAGGCACACTACACCTGACACCAATATTACTCTATATGTTAACTAACTAGAATTTACTTGAAACAAACAAACAAACAAACAGAAATACTTCAAAAAAGAAATAAAATAAAGCTTTTACCATATCAAACCATTTTTTTCAGTAGTGATATTCACTGGAATGTTTACTTACCACAGCTATTCTAATGCATTTATCTAATGCTGGGTTTTCTTCTTTGACACTATTAATATTTTGAGCTGAAAAATCGTTTGTTTTGTAAGGCTTTCCTGTACATTGTGGGATGTTAAGCAGCATCCCCAGCCTCTATTTCCCATCAAGTGATGACAGTAGTAAACACACCCACCTCCTTAGTTGTGAAAAACAAAAATGTATCTACACATTACCACATGTTCCCCTGGGGACAAAGTTACTTTCTGTTGAGATCACTGATCAAATGTCCTTTCATCTTTTATTTGAGCTAATACAAGATAGAATGCAGTTTTCTACCACTTTTATAACATATTAAATATTTCAGTACTCAATTATTCATTACTTCTGCATCACAGAAAAAAATAACAGGAAAAAGGTAACGTTTTCAAATATTTGTAGTTGTAAATGGTAT
Organism: Ailuropoda melanoleuca; assembly: GCF_002007445.2. Lineage (NCBI taxonomy): Eukaryota > Metazoa > Chordata > Mammalia > Carnivora > Ursidae > Ailuropoda > Ailuropoda melanoleuca. Next base: position 65,608,747 of record NC_048238.1, read on the forward strand.
TTTAAAATCTTCATTATTAAAAAAGTGTATGATTGTTCTTCAGTAATAGTTATGCCACCAACTTTGCTTTTCTTTTTCAATACTCCTCCGGCTATTCAGGGTCTTTTCTGGTTCCATACAAATTTTAGGATTGTTTGTTCCAGCTCTTTGAAAAATACCATTGGTATTTTGATTGGGATGGCATTGAATGTGTAGATTGCTCTGGATACCATAGATATTTTAACAACATTTGTTCTTCCAATCCATGAGCATGGGATGTTTTTCCATTTCTTTTTGTCTTCCTCAATTTCTTTTGTAAGTGTTCTGTAGTTTCTAGAGTACAGATCATTACCTCTTTTGTTAGGGTTATTCCTACGCATCTTATGGTTTTGGGTACAATTGTAAATGGGATCAATTCCTTAATTTCTATTTCTTCTGTCTCATTGTTAGTGTATAGAAATGCAACTGAATTCTGTCCATTGATTTTATAACCTACCATGCTGTTGAATTCCTGTATGAGTTCTAGCAATTTGGGGGGGGGAGTTCTTTGGGTTTTCCACATAAAGTATCATGTGATCTGTGAAGAGTGAGGGTTCGACTTCTTCTTTGCAAATTTAGATTCATTTTATTTCTTTTTGTTGTCTGAGGCTAGGACTTCTAGTACTGTGTTGAACAACAGTGGTGTGTTTACATTCCTGTCATGTTTCTGACCTTAGGGGAAAAGCTCTCAGTTTTTCCCCACTGAGAATGATATTCACCCATTGATATGCTACTATAAGAGACTCATTTTAGACCCTAAGTAACCTGCAGATTGAAAGTGAGAGGGTGAAGAAATATTAATTATGCTAATGGATGTCAAAAAAAAGTCAAAGTAGCTATATTTACATCAGAAAAACTAGATTTTAAACAAAAGACTTTAGAGGAGAAGAGGCAAGATGGCAGAAGAGTAGGGGACCCCGTTTCAACTCTAAGTATATATATATATATATATATATCTACACACACACATATATATGTGTATATACACACACACACACACATATATATATCTACACACACACATATATATATATCTACAAGCAGAAAAACACTGCCTGTCTAGAGAAAGGAAGGCAGAGTAGTGTAGCTGCAGGGAGATATTGGAAGGTAAACAGAAGGGGGAGGGATCACCCATAAGCTGGATCTGGAAACTGATATAACACTGGAGCACAAAAGTGTCCTACACCAGGGACCAGGCAAAAACTCGTAGAGTGGTAGCGGTTGGGAAAGGGCTTTAGAGCAGTGGTCAGGCAGGATCCAAGAGCTGTGGCTGCTCGTGGTTTTAGAATCACAAAGGCCAGGGATATGCCCAGGTCCATGCCACAACCTCTGAGAGAGTCACTGTGGGTGCACACTGCAGGAGGCATCAGTTTTCAATGGTGCCTACAGAAATGGAGACTGTTCATTCTGGAGGGTTTAGTGAACAGAACAGACTGCAATTTCTCTGCTATGGGACAGAGGTTTGGGTGAAGCCATTTTTCCTCTGACCCTCTAAAGAGGCACAGAAAGCCACCAGGGAACAAAAACTCAAAAAACCAGTTTCCATGCAGCCCATCCTCCTGACAGGGGGCAAGATAACTCTGCCCAAGCAGGGTTGCCTGAGAAACAGCACGGCAGGCCCCTCGTCCAGAAGACAGCCTGGAAAAACAAGAAGACAACAACCATATGGTCCCCATAAAACTGTAAAATCCCAACACTGGGGCAAATAGTATACTGAGCCCCAGTTGTTGCTTCACAACTTATTTTTCAGATACAACTCTCTTTTTCCTTTTATTCTTTCTCTTATGCTTCTTCTCTGTTTTTTTCTTTTTACCATTTTCTCATTTCAACTAGATATTTAATACAGCAACCTATATTTCATAGTAGCTTTTTAACTTGTACTTTTTCACACCTGTATTTTTTCTATAGATATGTGCTTTAATGTAGTCCTTTTTTTCCCTATTCAATATTACCTTTATATATATACATGTTTTACTTTTCCTGTAATTTTCGAAAGTAGTATCCTCTAACTGTGTTCCAAACAGAATACAATACACCCAGGAACAACTGAAACACCCTACTTCATCCACACAGTGAGATTATAGCCCCTATTCCCCTCAACTCCCACACTTTTATTTTAAAGTTTTAATTATTTCTAATTTTTTTTTAATTTTTATAAATTTTAAGCTTGTGTTTGATTTTGGCTTTGTCTTTTTGGTGGTGGCTTCCAACCACTCTGGATTGTCCTAGGGTGCATCTTGTTAGGGTAGTGGATGATATTTTCTACTCTGTACATTCCTTCAAACCTCCCTGAACAGAATGACTAGGAGAAGGATTCCCAACAAAGAAAAGATCCAGAGACAATGGCCTCTGCCACAGATCTAATGGATATAGCTATAAACAAGATTCAGAGATAGATTTCAGGGTAACAATTATGAAGTCAATAGCAAGGTTTGAGAAAACCATTAGTGACAATATAGAATCTCTAAGGACAGACATGAGATCTCATCAGGCCAGATTTCAAATGCTATGAATAAGATGCCATCTAAACTGTATACTGTAAGAGCCAGAGTAAATGAGGTAGAAGAATGAATTAGTGATCTAGAAGATAATCTGAGAAAAAGGAAGGAAGCTGAGGAGGATAGGGATAAACAGCTAAAAGCCCATGGATCAGACTTAGAGAGATCAATCATGCCATGAAAAGTTCTAATGTAAGAATTATTGAGATCCCTGAGTGACTGGAGAGAGAGAGGACTGAAAGGTATATTGGAGCAAATCATAGCTGAGAACTTCCCTAATCTGGGGAAGGAAACAAGCATTCATGTCCAAGAGGCATAGAGGACCCCTCCCAAGATCAATGAGAACAGACAAGTACCCCAGCATATAATAGTAAATCTTTCAAATCTTAGAGCCAAGGAAGCTATTGTGAGAGCAGCTGGGGGAAGAGATTTCTTACATAAAGATGGAGGAACATCAGAATATGTCAGACCTGTCCACAGAGACCTGGCAAGCCAGAAAGGGATAGCAAGACATATTCAAGGCACTAAATGAGAAGAACAAGCATCCAAGAATACTTATCCAGAAAGGTTATCATTCAGAATGGATAGGGAGACAAGTAGCTTCCAAGACCAGCAGAAACTGAAAGAATATGTGCCCACCAAGCCAGCTTTGTGAGAAATTTTAAGGGGGATTTTATAAAAGAAGAAAGACCCCAAGAGTAACACAGACCAGAAATTTAGAGAGGCAATCTGTAGAAATGGGGACTTTATAGACAATATGATGGAATTAAATTCATATCTTTCAATACTTATTCTCAATGTGAATGGCCTAAATGCTCCAGTGAAATGGCAGAGGGTTGCAGATTGGATAAAAAGACACGACCCATCCATATGCTGTCTACAAGAGACTCATTTTGAACCTAAAAATGCATCCAGATTGAAAGTGAGGGGATGAAGAACCATCTGTCATGTCAATGGACCTCAAAAGACAGCAGGGGCAGCAGTTTCTCATATCAGACAAATTAGATTTTAAACCAAAGACTGTAGTAAGAGATGTAGAGGGACACTATATCATATTTGAAGGGGCTATCCAACAACAAAATCTAACAATTGTAAATATCTATGCACCAACATGGGAGCAGCCAACTACACAAGCCAACTGTTAACCAAAATAAAGAATCATACTGATAATAATACATTAATAGTAGGAGACCTCAACACTCAACTCTGAGCAATAGACAGATCATCTAAGCAGAAGATCAACAAAGAAACAAGAGCTTTGAATGATACATTGCACCAGATGGACTTTGTAAATACATACAGAACATTCCACCCTAAAACAAAAAAACCTCATTCTTCTCAAATGCACACAGAACTTTTGCCAGAATAGACCACATACTGGGTCACAAATCAGGTCTAAGCTGATGCCAAAAGATTGAGATTATTTCCTGCATGTTATCAGACCACAGCATTTGAAACTGGAACTCAAATAAAAAAAATTGGATGGAATTCAAACACTTGGAAGTTAAGGGGCATCCTGCTAAAGAACGATTGGGTCAACTAGGAAATTTAAGAAAAACTTAAACAATTCATGGAAACCAATGAGAATGAAAGCACATTGGTCTAAAACCTCTGGGATACTGTAAAGGCAATCCTAAGGGGGAAATACATAGCCATCCAAACCTCTCTCAATAAAGTAGAAAAATCCCAAATGAACAAGCTAACCTTACACCTAAAGGAGCTGGAGAAAGAACAGCAAATAAAACCTAAACCAAGCAGGAGAAGAGAAATCATAAAGATTAGAGCAGAGATCAATGAAATAGAAACCAGAAATATAGTAGAATAGATATGAAACTAGAAGCTGGTTCTTTGAAGGAATTAATAAGATAGATAAACCTGTGGGCAGCATTATTCAAAAGAAAAGAGAAAGGACCCAAATTAATAAAATCATGAATAAAAGAGGAGAGATTAGGACTAACAACAAGGAAATAGAAACAATCATTAAAAATTATTACCAGTAACTATATGCCAACAAATTAAGCAACCTGGAAGGAAAGGATGCATTCTTGGAACTTATAAACTACCAAGACTGAAACAGGAAGAAATAGATCTGAATATACCAATAACCAGTAACAAAATTGAAGCAGTAATAAAAAGTTTCCCAAAAACCAAAAGTCCAGGGCCAGGTGGCTTCCCAGGGGAATTCTACCAAATGCTTAAGGAAGAAATAATAACTGTTCTACTGATGCTTTTTCAAAAAAATAGAAACAGAAGGAAAATTTCCAAACTCGTTCTATAAGGCCAGCATTACGTAGATGCCAAAACCAGGCAAAGACTCCACCAAAAGGGAGAATTACAGACCAATATCCATGATGAACATTGAATGCCAAAATACTCAATAAGATCTGAGCCAATAAGATCCACCAGTACATTCAAAGGATTTTCCATCACAACCAGGTAGGATTTATTCCTGGGATGCAAGGGTGGTTCAACATTAGAAAATCAATCAACATAATAGAGCACATTAATAAAGGAAAAGACAAGAATTATGTGATCCTCTCAATTGATGCAGAAAAAGCATTTGACAAAATACAGCATACTTTCCCGATTAAAATTCCTTAGGGTGTAGGGATAGAGGGAACATTTCTTAATATCATAAAAACGATCTATGAAAAGCCCACAGCAAATATCCTTCTCAATGGAGAAAAGCTGAGAGCTTTTTCCTTGAGGTCAGGAAAACGACAAGGATGCCCACTCTCACCACTATTATTCAACATAGTACTAGATGTTCTAACATCAGCAATCAGACAACAAAAAGAAATAAAAGGCATTCAAATTGGCAAAGAAGTCAAACTCTCTCTCTTTGCAGATGACACGATACTATGCGGAAAACGCAAAAGGCTCCACCCCGGAATACTAAAACTAGCACAGCAATTCAGCAATGTGGCAGGATACAAAATCAATGCACAGAAATCAGTTGCTTTTCTATACAGTAACAATGTAACTGTAGAAAGAGGAATTAAGGAATCAATTCCATTTACAATACCACCAAAAACAATAAGATACCTAGGAATAAACCTAACCAAAGAGGTAAAGGATCTATGCTCTAGAAACTCCAGAACACTTATGAAAGAAATTTATGAAGACACAAAAAGTTGGAAAAATGTTCCTTCCTCAGGTACTGGAAGAATGAACATTGTTAAAATGTCTATGCTTCTTAGAGCAATCTACACTTTCAATTCCATCCCTATTAAAATACCATTGGCATTCTTCAAAGAGACGGAACAAACAATCCTAAAATCTGTATGAAACTATAAAAGACCCCAAATCACCAAGGAAATGTTAAAAAAGAAAACAAAGCCTGAGGCATCACGTTGGCCTGACTTCATGCTATATTACAAAGCTGTGATCACCAAGACAGCATGGTATTGGCACAAAAACAGACACATAGATCAATGGAACAGAATAGAGACTCCACAAAAGGATCCTCAACTCTATGGTCAAGTAATCTTTGACAAATTACAAAAAAAAAATTCCAATGGAAAAAAGACAGTCTCTTTAAAAAATGGTGCTTGGAAAATTGGACAGCTACATACAGAAGAATGAAATTGGACCATTCTTTTACAGCATACACAAAGATAAACTCAAAATGGATGAAAGACCTAAATGTAATACAGGAAACCATCAAAATCCTAGAGGAGAGCATAGGCAGTCACGTCTTCGACATTGGCCACAGTAGCTTCTTTCAAGACACATCCCCAAAGGCAATGGAAACAAAAACAAAAATGAACTTTTGGGACTTCATCAAGATATAGCAAAGGAAACAGTTAACAAAACAAGAGGTGACCTACAGATATGAACAGACACTTCTCCAAAGAAGATATACAAATGGCTAAGAGACATATGAAAAAAATATTCAACATCATTAGCCATTGGGAAAACCACACTGAGATACTACATTACACCAGTTAGAATGGCAATAATTAACAAGGCAGGAAACAACAAATGTTGGTGAAGATGTGGAGAAAGGGAATCCCTCTTATATTGTTGGTAGGAATGCAAGTTGGTACAGACACTTTGGAAACCAGTATAGAGGTTCCTCAAGATGTTAAGAATAGAGCTATCCTATGACCCAGAAAGTGCACTACTAGGTATTCACCCCAAAGATACAGATGTAGCGGAAAGAGGGGGCATGTGCACCCCAATATTTATAGCAGCAATCTCTACAATAGCCAAACTGTGGAAGGAGCCAAAATACCCTTCAACGAATAAATCAATAAAGAAGATGTGTTCCATACATACAATGGGATATTACTCAGCCATCCGAAAAGATGAATGCCCACCATTTGCATCCACATGGATTTAACTAGAGGGGATTAGGCTAAATGAAATAAGTCAAGCAGAGAAAGACAATTATCATATGGTTTTACTCCTGTGTGGAACATAAGGAATAGCATGGAGGACTGTAAGGGAATGGAGGAAAAACTGAAGATGGGGAAATCAGAGGGGGAGACAAACCATGAGAGATTATGGGGTCTGGGAAACAAACTGAGGGTTTCAGAGGGGAGAGCATTGGGGGAACTGGATAGCCTGCTTATGGGTACTGGGGGGTGGGCATGTGTTGTGATGAGCACTGGATGTTGTATGCAGCTATTGAATCATTCAACACTGCATCAAAAACTAATGGTTTACTATATGGTGGCTAACTGAACATAATAAAGAAAGTAATAAAAAATAAAAGACTTTAACAAGTGATTAACAAGAACACTATATCATAATAAAGGAGTCTATCCAACAAGAAGACCTAAATATTGTACATATTTATGCGCCCAACTTGGGAGCACCCACATATATAAATAAATGGAAATAAACTCTTTGATAATAATACAAAAATAATAGGAGCCTTAACACCCCACTTAGCATCAATGGGACAGTTCATCTAATCAGAATATGAACAAGGAAACAATGGCTTTGAATGACACTTGCACCAGATGGACTTAACCTATATATTCAGAACATTTCATCCTAAAGCTGCAGAAAGAATGTGTTTTTTTTTTTAAAGATTTTATTTATTTATTTGACAGAGATAGAGACAGCCAGCGAGAGAGGGAACACAAGCAGGGTTATTCGACAGAGATAGAGACAGCCAGCGAGAGAGGGAGCACAGGCAGGGGTCGATCCCACAACGCCGGGATCACGCCCTGAGCCGAAGGCAGATGCTTAACCGCTGTGCCACCCAGGCGCCCCAGAATGTTGTTTTTGAGTGCACATGGAACGTTCTCCAGAATAGGTTACATACTGCATCACAAATCAAGCCTCAACAAATACAGAAGGTTTGAGATCATATCATGCATATTTTCTTTTTTTTTTTAAAGATTTTATTTATTTATTCGACAGAGATAGAGACAGCCAGCGAGAGAGGGAGCACAGGCAGGGGGAGTGGGAGAGGAAGAAGCAGGCTCATAGCAGAGGAGCCTGATGTGGGGTTCGATCCCATAATGCGGGATCACGCCTTGAGCCGAAGGCAGACGCTTAACCGCTGTGCCACCCAGGCGCCCCCATGCATATTTTCTGATCAAAACGTTATGAAACTTGAGTTCAACCCAAAGAAAAACTCTGGAATGACTGCAAATACATGGATGTTTAAGAAGATCTTTCTAAAGAATGAATTGGTTCACCAGGAAATTAAAAAGGAAATAAAAATATGCATAAGAGCAAATGAAAATGGAAACATGCCAGTCCAAAATCTTTTGGATGCAGCAAAGGCAGCCCTAAGAGGGAAGTATATTGTAATACAGGCCTCCCTTAAGAAGCAAAAAAGGCTCAAATACACAACCTGTCTTTACACCTAAAAAAGCTAGAAAAAGAGCAGGAAATGAAGCCTAAAGCCAGCAGATGAAGGGAAAAATTAAGATTAGGGCAAAAATAAATGATATAGAAACAACAGTAACAACAATAAAAAACAGTAGAACAGATAAAAGAAAGTAGGAGGTGATCCATTGAAAGAATTAATAAAATTGATAAACCCTTATCCAGACTTGTCAAAAGGAAGAGAAAGGACCCAAATAAATGAAATCAGTAATGACAGTGGAGAAATCACAATCAATGCCACAGAAATACAAATAAGAATATTATGGAAAAACTGTATACAAAAAAATTGGGCAATTTGGAAGAAATGCATGCATTCTTAGAAACATGCAAATTACCAAAATTAAAACAGGAAAAAATAGAAAGCTTGAACAGACTGATAACCAGCAAAGAAATGGAATTAGTAATAAAAAAAACCCTCAGCTCTTAATAATAAAAAGTCCAGGACCAGAAAGCTTCCCAGTGGAATTCTACCAAAGTTTTAAGAAATAATTAATACCTATTCTTCTCAAACTGTTCCAAAAACTAGAAATGGAAGGAAAACTTCCAAACTCATTCTATGAGGTCAGCATTACCTTGATTCCAAAATCAGACAAAGACCCCACTAAAAAGGAGAATTACAGGCCAGTATCCCTCGTGAACATGGGCACAGAAACATTCATCAAGATACTAGCAAACTGAATCGAACAGTACATTAAATGAATTATTCACTGTGATGAAGTGAGACTTATTTCTGGGCCGCAAGTATGGTGCAATATTCACAAATCAATCAATGTACTACACAACATTAATAAAAGAAAGAATAAGAACTATATGGTCCTCTTAATAGATGCAGAAGAAACATTTCACAAAATACATCCATTCTTGAGAAAAACCCCTCAAAATTAGGGATAGAGGGAACATATCTCAACATCGAAAAGGACATAGATGAAAGACCCACAGGGAAGATCATCCTCAATGGGGAAAAACTAAGAGCTTTTCCTCTAAGGTCAGGAACAAGGTGGGGATGTTCACTCATGCCACTGTTATTTAACATTGCGCTGGAAGTCCTAGCCTCAGCATGACAACAAAGAGAAATAAAAGGCATAGAAATTGGCAGGGAAGAAGTGAAATTTCCCCATTCTCAGATGATGTGATGCTCTATGTCAAAAACTCAAAAGATTCCACCAAAAAATTACTAGAATGAATACATGAATTAATCTGTGGCATTTCTATGCACCAATAATGAAGCACCAGAAAACAAATCAAGTAATTGATCCTATTTACAATTGTACTAATTCCCTAAGATAGCTAGGAATAAACCTAACAGAGGAGGTAAAAGATCTGTACTCTGAAATCTATAGATGAGCTATGAAAGAAATTGAAGATGTCACAAAATTGAGAAAAAATATTCCATGGTCCTGTAATGGAAGAACAAATTATTGTTAAAATATCTATACCACCCAAAGCAATCTACACATTTAATATGATCCCTAATAAAATACCAATGCATGTTTCACACAGCTAGAACAAACAATCTTGAAATTTGTATGGAACCAGAAAAGGCCCTGAATAACCAAAGCGATCTCGAAAAAGCAAAGCAAAGCTGGAGACCTCACAATTCTGGACTTCAAGCTATTTACAAAGCTTTATTCATCAAAACAGAATGGTACTGGCACAAAAACAGACACAGAGTTCAATGGAACAGAGGGAAAATCCAGAAATTGACCAACAACTATTGTCACTTATCTTCAAAAAAACAGGAAAGAATATCTTTTGGATAAAAAACAGTCTCTTTAAAAAATGGTGTTGGGAAAACTGCAGCTACATGAAAAAGAATGAAACCGGAACACTTTCTTACACCATACACCAAGATAAATTAAAAATGGATTATAGGCCAAAATGTGAAACAAGAAGCCATCAAATCCTAGAGGAAAACAGCGGCAACCTCTTTGGCATTGGCCATAGCAACTTCTTACTAGATACATCTCCCAAGGCAAGGTAAACAAAAGCAAAAATGAACTATTGGGACTTCATCAAGATAAAAAGCTCTGCACAGTGAAGGAAATAATCAACAAAACAAAAAGACAACCTATAGAATGGGAGAAGATATTTTCAAATAGCATATCTGATAAAGGGATAGTATCCAAAATCTATAAGGAATTAATCAAACTCAACACCCCAAAAGCAATAATCCAGTCAAGATATGGGCAGAAGATATGAATAGACTTTTTCCAATGACATACAGTTGTCTAATCATCCTGTAAAAAGATGCTCAACATCACTTATCATCAGGGAAATACAAACCAAAACTACAATGTGATATCACCTCATACCCGTCAGAATAGCTAAAATTAACAACACAGAAAACAACAGGTGTGGCAAGGATGTGGTAAAAGGGGAACCCTCTTACACTTTGGTGGGGATGCAAACTGGTGCAGCCCCTCTGGAAAACAGTATGGAGTTTCCTCAAGAAGCTAAATATAGATATAACCTATGACCAAGCAATTGCACTATTGGTATTTACCCAAAGTATACAAAAATACTGACTTGAAGGGGCACATGCACCCCCAATGTTTATAGCAGCATTATCTACAATTGACAAAATATGGAAAGAGCCAAAATGTCCATTGACTAATGAATGGATAAAGAAGTGACTATATATATATATATATATATATATAACCATATATATTCATATATACATATTCATATATACACACACATATATATTATCCTGCAACATTATATATTTGTGTATATATATAATATATATATATTACTTAGCTATCAAAAAATGAAATCTTGTGATTTACAATGACCTGGATGGAGCTTGATTGTATTATGCTAAGTGAAATAAGTCAGTCAGAAATAGACAAATACCATATTATTTCACTCATACGTGAAATTTAAAAACAAAACATAGGGGAAGGGGAAAATAGAAAGGGAGGAACACCATAAGTTAAGAGACTCTTAACTATAGAGAATAAACTGAGAGCTGCTGGAGGGGAGGTGGGCAAGTGTGGGGCAAAATGGGTGATGGGTTTTAAGGAAGGCATTTGTCTTGTTGAGCACTGGGTGTTATATGTAAGGGTTGAGTCACTAAATTATATTCCTGAAACCAATATTCCACTATATGTTAACTAACTAGAATTGAAATAAAATTTTAAAAAACTGAATTCTCCAGGCATGTTAGTTATATCTGTTTTTCTTAGATCTCTGGCTATGTCCTTATCCTTTTCTTTCATTTAGGATACATTTCTCCATCTTGGCATTTTGTCTAAGTCACTGGTTTATTCTCTGTGTTAGAAGAGACCTTAAAACAAACACTTAAAAAGAGACAAAGAAGAGTATTATATAAACATAAAGGGGACAATTCAACAAGAAGATAAAACAACTGTAAATGTTATGCACTCACGCTGGAGCACCCATATATATGAAATAATTAAAAACAAGCACAAAGGAATTAATTGATAATAAGACAATAATAGTAGGGGACTTTAACAACCCATTTACATCAAGGGACAGATCATGTAAACAGAAAATCAACAAGGAAACCTGGCTTTTGATGACGTATTGGCACAGATGGAGTTAACAGATATATTCAGAAGATTCAAACCTAACACAGCTGAATACACATTTTTTTTTCAATTACAAACAGGACGTTCTCCAGAAGAGATCACATATTTGGTCACAAAACAAACTTGAACAAACACAAAAGTTTGAAATCACATCTTGCACATTTTCTGACTACAGGAGTATGAAACTAGAAGTCAACCACAAGAAAAAAAAATAGAAAGAGCACAAATACACGAAGGCTAAGGATCATGCTACTAAACAATGAACAGATCAACCAGGAAATCAAAGAATAAATTTTAAAAAATACATACAAATAAATTAAAATGGACATGGGGGGCATTTGGGTGGCTCAGTCATTTAAACATCTGCCTTTGGTTCAGGTCATGATCTTGGGGTCCTGGGATGGAGCCCTTCATTGGGCTCCTTGCTCAGCAGGGAGTCTGCTTCTCTCTCTGTCCCTCTCCCTGATCATGCTCTCTCTCTCTCTCAAATAAATAAATAAATAGAATCTTTAAAAAAATGAAAATAGACACATGGCAGTCTAAAACCTTTGGGATGTAGCAAGATGGGTCCAAAGAGGGAAGTATAAAGTAATACAGGCCAACCTCAAGAAGCAAGAAACATCTCAAATAAACATCCTATCCTTACGCTTAAAAGAGGCTAAAAAAGAAAAAAAGAAAAAAAAAACTAAGCCAGAACAGCAGAAGGAAGGAAATAATAAAAATTACAGCAGAAATAAATGATATAGAAACAAAACAAAACAAAACACTAGAAAAGATCAATGAAACCAGGAGCTAATTTTTTGAAAAAAAAACTAATAAATTTAATAAACCTCTAGCCAGACTTATTAAAAAGAAAATGGAAAGGACCAAACAAATAAAATTCAAAAAATGAGAGAGGAGAAATACAATCAACACCACAGAAATACATTCAATAACACTATGAAAAACTATACACTGACAACTTGGAAAACTTAGGTGAAATGCACAAATTTCTATAAACATTTAAACTACCAAAACTGAAGCAGGAAGAAATAGAAACTTGAACAGACCAATAACCAACAATTAAATGGAATCAGTAGTCAAAAAATCCCAACAAACACAAGTGTAGGGCCAGATGGCTTCACAGGTGAATTCTACCTGTGGAAGAAGAGTTAATACCTATTCTAAAAAAAAAAAAAAAAAAAAAAAAAACCTCAAAAAATTATTTGGAAGCTGCTGAGCAAGGTGCTTACCCACCNAACACCAAAACCAGATGAAGACTCCACTAAAAAAAATACAGGCCAAATTCTCTGGTGAACATGAATGCAAAAACTCTCAATAAAATTACTAACAAACAGAATTCAACAATGAATTAAAAAATATAATACACCATGATCAAGTGGGATTTATTTCTGGGCTGCAAGTGTGGTTCAATATTTGCAAAATGATCAACATGATACACCACATTAATAAAAGAAAGGATAAAAACCATGTGATAACTTCAATAGTTGCTGAAAAGCATTGGAAAAAGTAAAGCATCCATTCATGATAAAAGCCCTCAGCAAAGTAGTTTTAGAGGGAACATGTTTCAATATAATAAAGTCCATATATGAAAAACTCAGAGCTAATATTATCCACCATGGGGGAATACTGAGACCTTTTTCTCTTCAGTCAGGAACAAGACAAGGATGTACATACTCACTACTGTTATTTAACATAGTACTAGAAGTCCTAGCCATAGCAGTCAGACAAAAAAGAAAGAGAAGACATAGAAATCAGCAATGAAGAGGTCACACTTTTACTATATGCAGATGATGTGATACTCTATATGAAAAACCTGGGATGCCTGGGTAGCTCATTTGGTTAAGCATCTGCCTTCAGCTCAGGTCATGATCCCAGGGTTCTGGGATTGAGCCCCATGTCAGGCTCCTGGCTCAGCAGAGAGCCTACTTCTCCCTTTCCTTCCCACTCATGATCTCTCACTATCTCTGTCGCTATCTCTGTCTTTCTCTCTCAAATAAATAAATAAAATCTTAAAAAAAGAAAAATCTGAAAGACTACACCAAAAACTGCTAGAACCAATATACAATTTCAATAATGTTTCAGGATACACAATGTACAGAAATCCATTGCATTACTATACAGCAATAATTAAGAAGCAGAAATGGGAATTAAGGAATCAATCCCATTTACAATTATCTATCATCTATCTATCTATCATCTATCTATCTATCATCATCTCCTAGGGGTGTCTGGATGGCTCAGTCAGTTAAATGTCTGCCTTCAGCTCAGGTCATGATCCCAGGGTCCTGGGATCGAATCTGGCATTGAGCTCCTTGCTCAGCAGGGAGCCTGTTTCTCCCTCTGCCTCTGCTCCCACTGCCTGTGCACGCTTTCTCTCTCTTCCTCTGACAAATAAATAAATAAAATCTTTTTAAAATATATCCTAGGAATAAACCTAACCAAAGTGGTGAAAAGAACTATACTTTGAAAGTTATAAAACTCTGATGAAGGAATTTGAAAATTACACAAAGAAATGCAAAATTATTCCATACTCATGGATTAGAAGAACAAATATTGTTAAAATGCTCATACTGTCCAAAATAAAAAAAAAAGTCTATACTACCCAACATAATCTACACATTTAATTCAATCCCTGTGAAAATACCCACAGCATTTTTCATGGAGCATTTTTTTCCAGTGGGAAAAATACAGTCTTTTCAACAAATTGTGTTGGGAAAACAGGACAGCAACATGCAAAAAATAAAACTGGACCACTTTCTTACACCATATGTAAAAATAAATTCAAACAGGTTAAAGACCTAAATGTAAGACAGGAAACCATCAAAATCCTAGAGGAGAACACAGCCCATAACTTATTTGACATTGGCCATAACTACTTCTTTTAGATATATCTCCATAGGCAAGGGAAACAAAAGCAAAAATAAACTATTAGGATTTTATCAAAATAAAAACTTCTGGGGTGCCTGGGTGGCTCAGTTGGTTAAATGTCTGACTCTAGATTTTGGCTCAGGTCATGATCTTAGTGTTGCGAGATTGAGCCCGAAGTCACGCTCCACACTCAGAGGGATTCTGCTTGAGATTCTTTCCCTGAGCCCCTCCCCTGACTCTTGATCTCTAAAATAAATAAATATATCTTTAAAGAATAAAATCAAATAAAAGTAAAAAAAAAACAACTTCTGTATAGCAAAGGAAAAGAAAGCAAAACTAAAAGGCAACCTATGGAATTGGAGAAGATATTTTCAAATGACATCTCTGATGAAGGGTTAGTATCCAAAATCTATAAAAACCTTATCAAGCTCAACACACAAAAAACAAAGAATCAAATTTTTTTTAAAAAATGGGCAGAAGATATAAGTAGATATTTTTCCAGAGAAGACATCCCAATGACCAACAGCACATGCAAATATGTTCAACATCACGCATTCATCAATGAAACACAAATCAAAACTACAATGAGGTATCACCTCACACTTGTCAAATGGTTAAAATCAACAACACAGGAAACAACAGGTGTTGGCAAGGATGTGGAGAAAGGGGAACCCTCTTACATTGTTGGTGAAAATGCGAACTGGTGCATCCACTGTAGAAAACAGTTTGGAAGTTCCTTAAAAAGTTAAGTACAGAAGTACCCTATGATCTAGCAATTGCATGATTAGGTATTTACCCAAAGAACACAAAAATACTAATTCAAAGGGATACACATATCCTAATGTTTATAGCAGCATTATCTCCAATAGCTAAATTATCTAAACAGCCCAAATGTTCATTGTTTTATGAACAGACAAAGAAGAACAAAGTATGGTATATACATACAATGGAATAGTACACAGCCATAAAAAATAATGAGATATTTCCATTTGTAAATACATGATGGAGCTAAAGTGTATTATGCTAAGTTAAATAAGTCAGTCTGAGAAAGTCAAACACCATATATTTTCACCCACATGTGGAATTTAATAATGAAAACAAATGAACAAGGGAATAAAATAGAGAGATAGGCAATCTAAGAGAGAGACTCTCAACTACATAGAGCAAACTAATGGTTACCAGAAGAGAGGTGTGTGGGTGGATGGATGAGATAGGTGATGGGGATTAAGGAGTTCACTTGTGGTGCACACCAGGTGTTGTATAGAATTGTTGATTTACTATATTATATACCTGAAACAAATATTACTCTGTTTGTTAACTACCTGGAATTTATATAAAAACAAAAAAAAGTGAACTCATTAAATATTATTTTTGCATTAATATTAGGAAATCCTGAGAAGTAATGATTCATGAGGAAATGCATAAGCTCTGTGTGCTGCTTGTGATTCTGCTATAAATAAGTCTTAATTCAGATGATTCCCAAAGTACTTTGTCTTTAAAAGTGTTCTGTAATGCCTTACTCTGTATTTCATTGTTTGGCTAAAAGAACTATTAGCACCTTTGAAAGTGTCCAGTGAATTACAAGATTGCAGTAAAAAACATTGTTTTTATATATTTTAAGAGCTCAACAGGGGGCGCCTGCATGGCGCAGTGGTTAAGTGTCTGCCTTCGGCCCAGGGCATGATCCCAGCGTTCTGGGATCGAGCCCCACATCAGGCTCCTCTGCTAGGAGCCTGCTTCTTCCTCTACCACTCCCCCTGCTTATGTCCCTCTCTCACTGGCTGTCTCTCTCTGTCAAATAAATAAATAAAATCTTAAAAAAAAAGAGAGATCAACAGAGCCAAAATTTTGTGGCTCCACATGTTTTAGGAAAAAAAAATTATAAGAAATGATTTGAAGCCAACCTATACATGAAATACATAATATTCTCCTTTTAGATAAAATAATAAAACATTGTTTTCTGTGAAAATAGAAAAAAAATAGCATCAACATGTGGAATCTTTGTACCATTAAAATATTTATCATTTATTTTCTGGTGACTAGTATAGACTATGAAAAATCTAAAACCTCACAAGAGGCAGAAATCTACAAAGTTCAGTGAGGTTCTAATAAAAAGAATACATCATCTTTAAGAAAAAAATGAAATAAAGGCAGCTCTTTCTGCCCATGGCTCCTGTCACTGTGCTTTAATAAAGCCACCTTTTTTGCACTAAAACATCTCAAGAATTCTTTCTTGCCCATTTGCTCCTGGACCTCACATCAAATCACATCATTTTTGTGTGCAAAGTGGGGCCTGAGTCTTCTCATCTGGACTCAGAGCCTTGGTGCAAACTTGGTGAGTACTTCCTCTTTTCTTCCTTTACTTTCATTTCATGGGCTCTTCAAGGAGTACAGTTGTACTGGAATGCTCTCATGTCAATTGCTCAGGTTGCAATCCTGTAGCTGTTGGCTACTCTATGGAAAGGAATAAAAAGGCTGTCTTTTGGCTGGAAGCTATTACCCTGGCCAGAATGGTAATAAGACCCAGAAACTTGATGTCTTCTTTTTATTCATAGTCTTATACAAAGTTGTCTTTCCAAGGCACAGGACAGCTACCTAAGCCACTAGGATGGCTGCCAGTCTTAAGACCTCTATGTGAATTTTCCTCCTTATTGGTCTAATGTGGTCAACTTCAATCTCTGGTCTAACCACTTCTGGCCACAAGACCTCCACTCAGAGCTGTCTGAAACCAGTACCCAATTGAATTAAAACCTAACCAGGGATAATTTCCTAGGGAAGTTGGCTGTAAGGAGTAGGTGTGTTAGAACATCACTCAGACCATTATGGATTTCTATCTTAACTGCTTTGGCAATGTCCCCTACTAACTACTTAAATTACAAAATTGGGTAATTTCCCCTTATAAAACTTTTCTAGTGTTTTCCATAGGTTAAAACAGTGGATTCTTCATGGCACACCACAGCACAACATGGTACTTTTGTTCAATCACCAGCACCCATTTGTAGTCTAGAATGCAATGAGGAAGCTAGGCGAGACCAGCATCCCTCCTACAGGGCACAGTGGTTATCATGGGGATTTTGTTTGAGGGACATCTCCTGTTGCTTTGACACCAGGAAACTCTGGTATATTCTGTGTGGGGTGCCACTCAGGAGCTTTGGTTGGGGGGTAGGTTTTCTTGAAAATGGACCTTCTCTAGGCGTCTTTGGTTCCTAAGGACTCTCCCTTGGGATGACTTTTAACCCACTGGAAACAATTCAGATTGCAAGATTTAAAAAGAGAACTGTATGGTCTCAGTAATCCTTAGGAGATGAGGAAAAATGGCCCATGAATGAGACATTAAACTTCAATATGATCTATCTGTTTGATCACTTCTGCAGAAAACTGGGCAAATGGATGGAGGTACCCCATGTCCAGCCCTGCATGGCCCTAAATCAGGACTCTGACCTAGGGCTTCTTGCAGAATGTGTTTGGCTGCTAATCAGGCTAATAAACCCCCTCCTGATATATTGGATGATAATTGTCTAAATAGGCCTCCTCCTAATAAACCCAGCTTGCTGGAGGAAACACAGGATATCCTTAACAAAGGGGATGCTGACCCTTTCTCACTCTTCCTCCTCCTAATAAACCCAGGTTATTCTTGCTGTATGTGGGGACTTTTCCCTCATAGCCAGAATCCCTCAGGGTTATTAGCTATGATAATTGAAGTCAACTGTCTCTGGTTAGTCTCCCTTGGGACAGGGACTTTAGGGAATATTCCCAAGCAGTTGCGAAAACTCCTTTTGTTTTGGGAAGTTCCCTGTCTTCTCTTTCTCAATATGAACTGCCTATTTTCACTTGTTGGTGGAAAAAAATGTGTCTTTCCATCTGTCTGAGATGACAACCTTTAGGATGAGTTCTCTTTCTCTGCCTTCTGAGCTTTTATCTACCTCCAGCCTTGCTGGTGGCAACTCTCCTCTTTTGCCTCCCCCAACCCCTCCTTCTGTTTCTGCATAACCTTGGGTATGGCCTGCATAACTGGCTCCTATACCATCCTGGGTGCTCCTCCAATGGCTCCTGTGCTTGCTGTCATGGAGTGAAGAGCACCCCCTTGGACTTACATCACTCACTTCAGATTTCCCCTTCAGTGTTCCAGGTAAAACTTAACAATGGGGAAAAAAATGACTCTTAAGTGGACCCAGGTGAAACATATTTGGTATTTAAATTAATTTAAGTTTGTTGGTTTTATTAAGATAGAAATGTCTTTAGTGTTATCAGCATTAAATATGAAACTCTTATTCTATCAAGGTTTACTAAAGGTCAAATAAGCTCATGTTACCTCTGTTACAACTTGTTAGCAAAACGACTTAAATTGATGGTAAATTTTGTCTGTCTCAAAGTTTTCATGGGTAGTTGTTAAGACAGCTTTCAAAGTCTTTGCTAGCCTGAAACTTTAAAGTTTTGCTTGGATAATAAATTGGGTTGCATTCATTGGATATATGTCTTTTCCAAATGATACTGAAGCATTGATCTGAATGTAGGTTTGTGCTTTTGGCTTCGTATTGCAGAGAAGCTGGGGATACCTGGGTCTGTTGGTAGACATGCTCTGTGCTTCATCGAGTGATCGTGTTACAGGAAAACATATATTTTCCTTAAATTGTGAAATGTATTTATAATTTCAGATCTGAATAATTCTGGTATAACAGTACACAGTTGGTTATTACTTAGTCTTCACTGGGGATTAAGGTTTCTAAGAGTTAGAATTCATCTGCTAGATGTAATCAAGACTGATGGAAATAAGGGAAGTAACTGAATGAAAAAGTTGTAGGTTTATAAATGGAGATCTTTGGAATGGAATTTTATATGTGGTCAGGACTAAGATTGAAATGAATGGATTCTGAAAGTACACTGGTATAAGATGGAAATTCTTTTCCTCTCTGTTAAAAAAAGATAAAGTTTTCTTGGATTGTTGGTCTGCTCTTGATAAGAAAATGAAAGCAAGTTTGTTTTGTTTTGTTTTTCTCATTTGTCTGCTGGGAAAACCAAAACTTAGTTTTGTCTTTATCAGGTCCTTGATTGCTTAAGATAGATTAAACTTCTCAATATTAAACGAACTAAGTTTTGCTAATGACTGTATAACCCTACCTATTTGCCTTTGGAATCTCTTACTGCCACGTTGGTTAAATAAATAATTAAGTTTAAGGTTTTGTGATGATCTGTAATATGATTTAGGCATGTGATTTCTAAGGTTTTCTGAGGTTTTTAACAAACTTCCCCAATTTTGAATTGTAAATGAAGTCTCTTTGACTAATTTGGCTTATTTGGTATGCTGTTTTGGTATAAGGCCATCACTTGATATTCTGATTATTGAAGTGTTACACATCACAGAAACAACTGGATTTCCTTGCTAGCTATATTATAATGAAATCTCATATCAAATCTCGAACCATGTCCATTTTTAAGTGTTTTGTCATTTATAGTTATTGTTCTTATTCTCTTTAAAAACATATTTCATTTTCAAGGAGATTTATAAAAAGACCTTTTGACAAATACAGATTTTTGATATCTTTAAAATCATAAAACAAAAATTGGTAAGAATTTCCAGAACTAACTAAAAAAAGCTGTGTTCAAGGTGAATAAGACATAGTACTATGGAACTAAATGAACTGAGGAAGATGAGTATAGTTTTTGGGAGTCATGTTTGAAACATTGCTGTTTCTCTAATGTTTGCTCTTCTAGATTAAGGAAACTTTCTCTTAAGATATCCACGATATACAGAAATATGATAAAATATTCCTTTGTGACCAAATTGAAGCATTTAGCTTTTCTCTCTACTTAAATCCTCTGAAATTAAAAACAAAAACAAAAAGCCTCAGTGTTCTTTCTTCCCTGCCAATTACGATTATTTGCATAAGTTCAATAAGAATCTGTTTTCCTTGTAAACAGGACATCTTTGGAAACATTGGTTATTTTACCAAGGCTTTTGAATGGAATGTCATATTTAAGAGACATGCATAGACTCCAAGATGACCAGACAGCTTTAAGGAACTAAGGTTGACTTTATGAAGCATGAAGCCAATAGAGTCCCTTGGAAAGTTTCACCTGATACCTTGCTTACAGAGTTCCCAACGGACTTACCAGGTGAATAAGAATTTCACTTCCTGGCAGGCGAAGGAACCTCAGAAAGAGGAATTCACCCAAATCTACAGGTATTACAGGAATGTCTGGTGGAAAGTATTTGGCTTGGTTTCTGGCCTAGAGAGGCTACTAAAAGTTCAATCTAGAGATTCCTCATAAAAAGTTCCAGCAAAGCAGATTTTATAAGATTTATATGATCAACCACTATTCTTGTGGAGTTTATGTAAATAATTAGGCCAAGTTTATTCAATCTGTACTTATTTTTCAAATGAATTATTCATGATTTGGCTATCTTTGATAAAAAATTAGGCTGAGTTAATTAATAAATCTCTAAATGAATATGCAGGTCATATCCTCCCTAATCCTGATCTGACAGTTACTAACAACCCACCCCATATAAACCAAGGATATATGGTTTATTTAAAGGATTGGAAGTCTAACACAATGGGATTTAACTCCAAAATGGAAGGGCCCCTACCAGGTCATATTATGTATTCCCACTGCCACAAAACTAAAAGGACATTCCTCATGGACTCATATCAAGAATTAAACCATAACTTCCCCACAGGAATCCAGTGTGGCAGCTAATGTGAATTCTTATTCCTGCAAACCTGTGCAAGACCTCAAACCTTTCAAATGACAATGAAGGACTGGAAGAAAAGTTTAGTCAACTATCAAAGGCCATTTTATTGGGCTTCTTTTTCTCATAATAATATTAACCTTGTGTGTGTGTGGTCTCCCTGCCTGGTGCCAAGATTCCTTCACTGCTATAACTTCAAGCTGACAGATAATCCTTTCTACTCAAAGAAGTTCATTTATGTTGTCTATCTTGGATTCAGCTGCCTCCATCTTTGTTAACTCCTCTATGTAAGTTCACAAACTCACCAGTGTTGACCCATAGGTAGGGACATCTCTATGCCCCTATTCAGCAGGAAGAAGTTACACAAGATAAGAACTTCCACCTTCAACAACCTTAAAGACTAAAGGGTCAAAATTGTTCGGGGATGGGGGGGTAGGGGGATGGGTAATGACCTGGAGAATAAAGGCAAAAGGAAATGTAGATAAAATTAAATTTCCTTACAACTTATAGCCTGTTGACAAATACTTGAGAAAAGAACTCCCGCTGTTTTAATGTTAATGCTTTGCTAAAGGCAAAAAGCAACCTTGACAATAGTCAGACCTCCAGGATCCTGTAGTCTTTCTTAACACAAGAAATTCCTTTTGGAAACTTCTTTGTCTTCAACCCCGCAACTAAGTATATAAGTAATTAACCAATCACTCCTCACAATCCCAGTGAAGCTCTTTATTCCCACAGGTCCTGTACCTGAGCTTTAATAAAACCACCTTTTTTACACATTAATTAATTAATTAATTAAATATAAAATGAAATAAAAAGAATATCATTTTATTCTGTTGAGCCAAATTTCTAAATACTCGACAGCACAGAAAAAAAATGAAGTATTTCAGCCAAGTCTGTTACTAATGATCCTCAAAAGGATTATTCATAAGAGATCAAAATTCCTTAACACATAATTTCATCTTATAAAGAAGCATCTTTTAAATCTAAATTATAATAGCATACTTTCTTTTTTCATTTAGAATATGAACTAGTAAGAGTATCTGATTTCTGCAAATATTCAAAAGAGTTATGTTTATTTAAAAAATCTAAAATCACTATTCAGTTTAAAATCTTCTGAATGTTAGGACACTGCAGTCCTTGATCATACAATACTAATTATACAACCTTTAAAAAGTTGATCCTTAATAACTTCTGAAATTTTATTTTTAAACATTGTCGCAATTTGCTGTAGATATATGTAAGATTTTAAATTCCTGCTTGAAAGCAATTATTACATAAAATTGACTTTCATTTATACACAAGTAATGAATCATGGAACATTACAACAAAAACTAGGGTGTACTATATGGTGACTAACATAACATAATAAAAAATCATTATAAAAATTGACTTTCATACGATTAAGATGATTTTCATTTATCAAGACAGCATTAAATTTGTATTCAAATTAGCATTTCTGTTCTGCTTATTCTGAAAGTATAGGTGTGTTAAGACTATACAAGGTAATAGACTTTATTTTCAATCTTTACCACCCCAATAATCTCTATTAATTAAAAAGTAGAATGAAATCTCTAGTAACTCATTTTTTTAAAGATTTTATTTATTTATTTGAGAGAGATATTATTTGAGAGATAGTGAGAAAGAGCACAAGTGGGGGGTGGCATGGGGGGAGGGGCACAGGGAGAAGGAAAAGAAGGTTCCCCACTGAGCAGGGATCCCTTCTGGGCTTGATCCCAGGACCCTGGAATCATGACCTAAGCCAAAGGCAGATTGACTGAGCCACCCAGGCACCCCTAACTCATTTTTTTAAACTTTCTAAATAAACTGGAAGCTGTCATATAAATTCTTGAATCAGGATCAAGTCATTACATGGAAAATCAGTTTTATCATAGTATCTAGGTTGGGAGAACAGAAGGATATGCTATAGTCAAATAATCTAAAGGAAGTCATCAAAAGCCAATTTTATTTTCCAAATATGTAAAAGATAAATAAGAATAGAAAGATGCTAAGGTTAAAAAAAAAAGAAAATCTTGTAAGTAGCATAGATGACAGAAAATTGAATAGAAGAGGAAAATAAATAAGGAAAATTAAAAAGCAACAGTCTTCTGATAATTTTATTTCCCTCTTGGATAAAACTCATAAATTTCATGTTTTTTAATAAATTGGTTAATTAGGATAGCAAAATGTCTTAAAAGTGTATCAGTTAAAGGCATTAGCTTTTTTCTTAGGTGCATAAGTTACCCTTGGAGAAAATATAACAATATTCCCTCCAAAATAATTTCTATGAAGAACACAGGTCTTGGAGAACAAAAGAAAATGATTGGCTATGTTTAACCAAAAGTACAGCAAAATACTTTGCCCTTGATTTATTTTCTCTAAATAGTGGACTAGAAAAACTGTTTAAGCTATGTTGTATTTAGTTAGGCAAAGAAGTACACTGAGAATTTGGCACTGTGATTTTGCTTTTTTTCTTTTGTTTTATTTCTTCTTACCCATTTTACAATTGTCTTATATAAACAGTTACCGTTGGAGATATCTTGACATTTAAACCCATCATATGTCTTATTTAGTTCAAAGGGTTGAATACATTTAGTTAAAATGAATAGATTTTCATAATCTCATCTTAAAGGCCTAATTTAGTCAAATCTCCTGAAAATCAAGTTCCACAAATGCCTTTAATGAGGAAAGTTTCTTGGTGTGAATTAATGTGTATTAATTATATTAAATATTATTTTATATTATATATAATTTATATATTATATTATATCTATTATATATAATTTGTATATTTGATATATATATACACACATATATATAAAACTATAATTTATAGTTTAAAACTATAATTTATATATCCAGACTCATACCCCTCAAAACCCAGACAGAATATACTGTCACCTATCTTTTCCTACTACTTGCACCCATGTTTCATGACTCCCAGAAATGGACAGAAAGTTTAGTGCATAGTATAGCAATTATGAGAACATTGTTGGGCATTCTGTTGTCTAAAAGCATGTTTCATTGTTGTAGCCTGGAATAAAAAGGCCATTAATCTTTTGATATACTCCAAGGGAGAGAGTGGAGAGAAAAGTCATAATGATAGCCATATGAGTTTTGTGAGTTGTATGGCCCCCAGGGGAGGATATCAGTATTGAGTACATTGTTCCACTTTTATCAGAACCAATTTTTTGGTTCCAAAGATGAGTAATATCTTGCCACAGAAGATATATTTACTCTGTGAGATAAGGAGACTTGTAAAACTTCATTTTCCACTAACTTTAGACTTAAATTCTTCCATTGTGTGTGTGTGTGTGTGTGTGTGTGTATCACATCCTCCTTATTCATTCTTCAGTTGATGATCACTTGGGCTGTTTCCATAATTTGGCTATTGTAGATAATGCTGCTATAACATCAAGGTATATATATACCTTTGAATTAGTATTTTTGTATTCTTTGAGTAAATAGCTAATAGTGCAATCATTGGATTGTAGAGTAGTTCTATTTTTAACTTTTTGAGGAACTTCCATACTGTTTTCCACAGTGGTTGCACCAGTTTGCATTTTCACCAACAGTGCAGGAGGGTTCCCCTTTTTCTACATCCTTGCCAAAACCCGTTGTTTCTTGCGCTGTTCATTTTAGCCATTCTGACAGGTGTGAAGTGATATTCCATTGTAGTATTCATTTGTATTTCCTTAATGATAAGTGATATTGAGCATGAGCATCTTTTCATGTGTCTTTTGGCCATCTGTATATCTTTGGAGAAATGTCTATTCATGTCTTCTGCCCATATTTTAATGGATTATTCGGTTTTAGGGTATTGACTTGTATAAATACTTTATATATTTTGGATAGTAACCCTTTATTGAATATGTCCTTTGCAAATATCTCCCATTCAGTAGGTTGCCTTCCAGTTGTGTTAACTGTTTCCTTCACAGTGTGGAAGTTTTAATTTTGTTGTATTTCCAATAGCTCATTTTTGCTTTTGTTTCCCTTGCCTCCGGAGATATATGTAGAAAGAAGATGTTAGAGCCCATGTCAAAGAAGTTGCTGCCTACGTGCTCTTCAAGGGTTTTTATGGTCTTTACTCCATTTTGAATTTTTGCATATATATGGTGAGAGAAAGTGGCCCAGTTTCAGATATTGACATGTTGCTGTTCAGTTTTCCCAACACTATTTGTTGAAGAACCTGTATTTTTCTCATTGGATATTCCTTCTTGCTTTGTCAAAGATTAATTGATCATATAGTTGTGGGTTTATTTCTGGGTTTCCTATTCTGTTCTATTGATCTATGTGCCAATACCATACTATCTTGATCGCTACACCTTTGTAATATAACTTTGTAATGTAACTTTGTAATATAACTTGAAGTCCAGAATTGTGATGTCTCCATCTTTGCTTTTCTTTTTCAGGATTGCTTTGGGGTCTTTTGTGGTCCCATACAAATTTTAGAATTATTTGTTCTAGCTCTGAGAAAAATGCTGTTGGTAATTTGGTAGGGATTGCATTAAGTGTGTAGATTGCCTTGGATATTATAGACATTTTAACACTATTTATTCTTCCAATCCATGAACATGGAATGCCTTTCCATTTCTTCATGTCATCTATTTATTTCAGTAGTGTTTTATAGTTTTACAATTACAGTTCTTCACTTCTTTAATAAGTTTATTCCTAGGTATTTTAATATTTTTGGAGCAAGTATAAGGGACTGTTTTCATAATTTCAATTTCTGCTGTTTCATAGTTGGTATATAGAAATGCAACAAATTTCTGTTTATTTTATATCCTACCACTTTACTGAATTTGTTTATCAGTTCTAGCAGTTTTTTTATTATTTTGTGTTTTGCATATATAATATCATATCATTTGCTAATAGTGAAAGTTTTATTTCTTCCTTACCAAATTGGATGCCCTTTGTTGTTTTTGTTGTCTGATTGCTGTGGATAGGACTTCCAGTAGTTTGTTAAATAACTGTGGTGACAGTGGATATCCCTATCTTGTTCCTGACCTTAGGGAGAGAGGTCTCAGGTTTTGCATATTAAAAATGATGTTAACTATGGGTTTTTTCATATATGGCCTTTATTATGTTGAGGCATGTTACCTCTAATCCTACTTTGTTGGGGGTTTTTATGATCAATGGATGTTATATTTTGTCAAATGATTTTTCTGCATCTATTGACATGACCATGTGGTTCTTATCCTTTATTTTATTGATGTGATGTATTAAGTTGATTGATTTGTGAATATCGAACCACATTCATAACCCAGGAATAAATCTCAGTATCCCACTTGATCATGGTGACTGATTTTTTATTTTTTATTTTTTTTAAATTTTTTGCTGTACTGTTGGATTTGGTTTGCTAGTATTTTGTACTGGCCTGTATTTCTCCCCACCCCTTTTGGGTGATATCTTAATCTGGTTTTGGTATCATGGTAATGCTGGACTCATAAAATGAATTTGGAAGTTTTCCTTCCTCTTCTAATTTTTGGAATATTTTTAAAAGACTGGGTATTAACTCTTCTTTAAATGTTTGGTAGAATTCATCTGTGAAGGCATCTGGTCCTGGACTTTTATTTATTGGGAATTTCTTTCTTACTGATTCGATTTCTTTGCTGGTTATTGGTCTGTTCAAATTTTCTATTTCTTCCTGTTTCTGTTTTGGTAGTTTATATGTTTCTAGGAATTTATCCTTTTCTTCTAGGTTGTCCAGTGTGTTGGCATACATTGTCTCAAAATATTCTCTTATATTTGCATTTCTGTGGTGTTTGTTGTTATTTCTCTTCTCTCACTTGTGATTTTATTTATTTGAGTCCTTTCACTTTTTCTCTTGAGACATCTGGCTAAAAGTTTATCATTTTTTTTAATTTCAAAGGACCAGCTCCCAGTTTCACGGTTTCATCGATCTGTTCTGTTGGTTGTTTTTGTTTTGTGTGTGTGGGTTTTTTTTTTTTTTTAGTTTCTATATCATTTATTTCCACTATAATTTTTATTATTTCTTCCTTCTGCTGGTTTTAGGTTTTTGTTGCTGTTCCTGTTCTAGCTCCTTTAGGTGTAAGGGTAGGTTGTTATTTGCGATTCATCTTGCTTCTTGGTATAGGGATGTATTGGCATAAACTTTCTTTTTAGAATCACTTTTGCTACCTTTCAAAGATGTTTGAACATTGTATTTTAATTTTCATTTGTTTCCATGTACTTTTTTATTTCTTCTTTTATTTCCTTTTGATCTCTTCAATTTTTAATAGCATGTTATTTAACCTCCTTGTATTTGTGGTCCTTCCAGTTTTTTTCTTGTTGACTTCTAGTTTCCTAGGATTGTGCTCAGAAAAGATGCATGGTGTGACTTTGAGCTTCTTGAATTTGTTGAGACTTGTTTTGTGGTCTAATATGTGATCTGTTATGGAGGATGTTCAACATGCACTTGAAAAGAATGTGTATTCTGTTGTTTTAGGATGGAATGTTCTGAATATATCTGTTAAATCCCTCTGGTCCAGTGTATCATTGTTTCTTGTTTATTTTTTGTTTAGATGATCTGTCCATCGATGTAAGTGTGGTGTTAATGTCCTCTATTATTATTGTACCTTTATTGATTAGTTCCTTTATATTAACTGTTATATTAACTGTTTCATGTACTTGGGTGCGTCTATGTTGGGTGTGTAAATGTTTACATTTGTTATGTTTTCTTGTTGGCTTGTCCCCCTTATTATTATATAGTGCCCTACTTTGTCTCTTGTTACCATCTTTGCTTTAATGCCAATTTTGTCTATATAAGTATTGTTACTCTGGCTTTCTTTTGACATCCAGTTGCATGATAAACATTTCTCCATCCCCTCACTTTCCATCTGCAGGTGTATTTTGGTCTAAAATGAGTCTTTTGTAGGTAGCTATGTGCTAGGATGTGTGCATAGATAGGTCTTGTTTTTTAATCCATTCTTTCACTTTATGTTTTTTTAATGGGAGTATTTAATCCATTTACATTTATAGTAACTAGTGACAGATAATGTATTTATTATCATTTTATTATACGTTTTGTGATTATTTCTGAAGATTTTCCCTGATCCTTTCTTGTCTTTCTCTCTTTTATGGTTTGCTGTTTTTCTGTAGTGATATATTTGATTTCTTTCTCTTTATATTTTGTATATTTTTTAGTGGTTTCTAATTTGTGGTTACAATTAGGTGTGTATATAACATCTTCTACATACAATAGTCTATATTATGTTGATGGTTGTTTAAGCTTAAACCCATTCTTTACTCCTCTATTCCCCACCTTTTAGGTACATGCTGTCATATTTTACATCCCCTTATTTTGTGAGTTTCTTGGCTGATGTTTTACCAAAAATATTTATTTTTTACTGTTTTTCCTACTTACATACTGTCACTTATGTTCTGCTGCATAGAGTATTCTTGGCTACAGATTTTTCTCATTCAGCACTGATATATATACCATTAAAAAACATAGAGTGAAATAATGGATTAAAAAACAAGACCTATCTATGCACACATCCTAGCACATAGCTGCCTACCTATTTATATCACTGATACAAATATATATCCACTCCTTTCTGGCTTGAAAATTATGTGCTGAAAAATCCCCTGTTAGCTTTATGGGATTTCCCTTGTTGCTTTTCAATTTTTTTTATCACTATATTTTGCCAATTTAATTACAATATATCTTTTTTGGATATGCTTTTGTTGATTTTGTTGGGGATTCTCTGTGCCTTCTGGATATGCATATCTGTTTCCTTCCCCAGATCAGAGAAGTTTTCAACTATTATTTCATCAAATAAATGTTCTGCTCCCTTTCTCTCTCTCTTTTGTGTCTCCTATACTATGAATGTTATTTCATTTAATGATGTCACTGATTTAACAAAGTCTCTTCTCATTTTGCATAATTGTTTTTTCTCTCTTTTGTTCAGCTTGATTACTTTCCATTACTCTGTCATGTAGGTAGTTAATTCACTCCTCTGCTTCTTCCAGCTTGATTTTCATTGCATCGAGCTTGTTTCTAATCTCATTTGTTTCTCTCTTCAACTCTGTTTCCTTTTTTTTAAAAATTTGTGTTAAGGTTCTCACTGATGTTTTCCATTCTTTTCTGAAGACTAGTGACTATCCTTATGATCATTGCTTTAAATATTCTATCAGACACGATACTTATATTTGTTTCACTTAGATCTCTGGCTGTGGTCTTGTTCTGTTAATTCATTTGGGGAAATTCTTTCATCTTCCCATTTTCTCTAGGTTTCTGTGCCTGTTTATGTGTGTTAAGAAAGTCAGCTATATTTCCTGGTCTTGAGGGTAATGGCCTTATGAAGAAGAGGACCTTTAGTGCCCTGGTGTATAGTGTTCATTGTTCCCCAAGTTTGGGCACTTCCAAGAGTGTCTCCAGTGTGTTCTGTGTGTGTTCTGCTGCTTTGTCCTGGCTACTTTAACCTTTCAGGCCAGTTATCTGCAGAAGTTCTCTTTCTCTGTTGTGGGCAGTGTTTGGTCCCTGGATGTGACCCATGGTAACTAAGTGTGCTCTGGTCTGCTTTTGAAATGAGTGCTGTCCCCACCACCAAAATCAAAGCCATGCAAAACTCCCATTTGGAAGACAAGGTGTGAGCATGGGTTTGGGCTGGAGCCTGGTGCACTGGGACTGAGTCAAGTGTGACTGGGAAGGGCAGTTTAAACAGATCATAGGAGGTGGGGTTTGGTGTAAGCAAGTTAGGTATTGAGTGGTGCTGCTGTCCTAATGCCTGCAGGTGGCTTTGTGTTTATGCTGAGGTGCTGGGGAAGGAAATGGCATCTTCCAGTTACTTTGTTCCCAGATGGGTGCACCTCTCAGACAGGTTCTTAGGTGAACAAATAACCTCCCCACTGTGTGACCCAGGTGCCCTTCAGATTGTTGTTTCTATGCTGTATATTTGTGGGCTGTTTGCCTGTTTTCTCTCCAAGAGCAGCACAATGCCTATGGGCTCCATCCTTGCCAAGCCTGCTGATTTTTAAAACTCTAGGCTTTAAGCCCTGCTTGTTGTCAGAACTCATGAAATTCATCTCCTCTTACTTTCCAAGCCAATTGCTATAAGGATTTGTTTTCCCTGTGCATTCTTCTCTGTGTTAGTCTCTCTCTAGCCCTTCTCTGTGACTGCAGCTTCCTCTAAGCTCAGTGGCCATGATCCATTTCTCTCCCAAATCATGTCTCTGCATTTCCTACCTTTTTGATGTGACATCTCTACCTTTAGTTGTGGAGTTTGTTCTGTCAGTCTTCAGATCTATTTCTTGGGTATTTAGGATGATTTGATAGTTATCTAGTTGTGTTTGTGGGACAAAGTAGTCTAGGGTCCTCCTACTCTGATGTCATCTTAACCCAACTCCATAACCCATATCTTTAATGTATAGGAAAAGAGCTTATTTGTAATTAATTAATTAATTAACTAAAATCAGGTTTAAAATTTACCACTCAATATTTTAAAACATATGCCAGGTATATCTGACCACAATAGAACTAAATATTATTTTAAAATACTCATATGTTCTCACTACTTAATGGAGAATGAAAAATTGTAATTAGTAAATCTCACAGTAAAGTTCAATTCAGAAATCATACACACACACACACACACACACACATTTGACTTTATTTTTCTAATTTAAATTTCAGTTTGATACCTGACATTGCCTTATTTAGAGCAGTCATTTATAGTTTATATAGACTTTCATGAACATTATCTTATTTTATTTTTAGCATGAAGTGGATTTTTATTTCATTTAATTTGTTGCTTACTAAGACAGTGTTAGGAAGAAATTTTCTCTACCCTTCAAGATTATTTTGCCTAGTTAAGAATTAAATTGACATGAGTTAATAGGAGAAAATCTAATTTAATCATGTATGTATGGAGGATCCATAAGAATATGAAGCTCACATCCAGTCAGGTAATTGAGGCTTATATGCTATCCTAAGAAGGGGGTAGGGGTCTGGGATTACAAAGGGAAGAAAAAACATTCATAGGAAGATGAAAAAGATTAAATATTTGGTAAAAAACTCTGCTGGGCTATACAGAAACAATGAGACACAGAAAGGAATTTCAATAAGCAGACATTGCTAGTTTCCTCCCTGTCAACCTCACCTAGTTCATATTATGCTGAGTTATCTATGGTGATAGCTCCCTTTCTGGTATAGGTCTTCTATCTAAATTATATAGGCAGTTAGGGGGCAGGTCAAAGTCTCTTTCTGAGGTTCCCAGGCCTTGATTGTTTTCAGCTCAAAAAAATCTGCATGCTATCCTAACACATCTTGGGACAATATATTTTGAATTCCTACAACATCTATGCTGCAGAATAAATTAAACAAAATCATGTCACTAAAATATCAGTGAAAAGAAAAACATGCATAACACTAACAGTGCAGCATATAATTTTTAAAAGAATTAAAAATGCTATTAAATATAAGATTAATAGATTTTCTGTTGTTATGCTAAATACTCTCTTCAAATATTTAGATTCTTTTTCAATCATATAGTTACAGAGAAAGTATTACCACTTTAGTACAATTTTCTAGAATTCTAGATAAATAGCCAAAGCCACCTTTTACATTACTTAGAATTGAGAATATTAATGAGTTGCAGAAGTGACAAAGAATGAGGAGTAAGAGTTTGATAAATTCAATATCCCAATCTATCATTACTAAAGAGATTTCTTTTTTGATCCAGAGTCAATTTTATCCCAGTGGGATGAGCACTAGGTCATCACTGTTAGACAGCAAAGGAAGAGTCCTGCAACCATAGAACTGATGCAAGCAGAAGGTCAGAGGACCCAGGGGGAATGGGGTCCTGCAGGATCAACCAAGAGGGTCTTTAGCTACATGCAGGATAGAAGCCAAACACAAGCTGGAGAAAGTGAAAGCAGAGTTTATTGAATAGTGAGTGTAAGTGAGAGGTACAGAATAACAGACAGTGGGGGCGCCTGGGTGGCTCAGTCGTTAGGCGTCTACCTTTGGCTTAGGGCGTGATCCCAGAGTCCTGGGATCGAGCCCCGCATTGGGCTCATCCACTGGGAGCCTGCTTCTTCCTCTCCTGCTCCCCCTGCCTGTGTTCCCTCTCTCACTGGCTGTCTCTCTGTCTGTCAAATAAATAAATAAAATCTTAAAAAAAAAAGAATAACAGACAGTGTTGGGGAGACTAAGAAAGGAAAGGAGAATGGGTCTTGTCATTGCTTGGGTTTATGTGTTTATATTGGAAAAGGGTCCAAGATGTTATTTTATAAATCATCAGAGACGGTGGTGTTGATGCCAGTGTCAGCCAAGGTTTGTTCAAAGTTAATGTCCTGGGACATGTTTGGGATCTGGCTCTTATTGGATGTTATCATGTGTTGGGGGGCCTAGGACAAAACTCAGAGAAAGAATTTTCTTACTTTCCCCTTGGAGTGGGAACATACCTTCTTTGGTTTTTACTCAGATGCAAAATAATATAACAGGATTAAATGGGGCCTAGCAAAAATAGAACTTTTCTAAAATGGAGTCTCTTCAGCTTCCCTATCCCCAAACAATTTATTTTAGAGGTGGAATATACCTTAAAGATGAGCTACCCTGATTCCTCTTAGCATTTTCCACCAAGGTGCCCCAGCAGTGAAAGAAAGTGAAATGGCCACTTCAGTGACCTGGGAATTCATCAAAATATAGTATTACTTTTAAGTATTAAACATTTATCATTGAAAATAAGGACATTTTGAATTCCACTCTTCACTGTTTTGTACTTATTAAGACAATTAAAAACATTTTTATGTCATATGATTTTATTCATGTTACTGCCCTTGAATTAGAATCAGCTAAAGTCCTTGCATTGTCTATATCTAAATATGTAAATACAGCATGGCATTCAATATGCTCTTGTATCTGGATTTAGTCTAGTTAAAAACATAAAATTTAGAATCAGAAATGTCTATATCAATTACACAGTTCAAACATGAATATCCAACTATCACCCCTTCAATAATCCCCCATTTCAGATAAACTGGCTATTCTTTATTGTAAGCACTTATCTGTTCTTAATATTTCAATAATTCCTTAATGCCAACAAAGAATGATTGAACTACCTTCATATGTCTTTTTTAAAATTTAATTTAATTTTTTATGTAAAGTTTGATGATTCATTAGTTGCGTATAACACCCAGTACACCATGCAATATGTGCCCTCCTTACTACCCATCACCAGCCTATCCCACCCCCACACCCTCCCATCTGAAGCCCTAAGTTTCTTTCTAAGACTCCATAGTCTCTCATGCTTCATTCCCCCTTCAGATTACCCCCCTTTCTTTATCCCTTTCTTCTCCTACCAATCTTCCTAGTTCTTAGGTTCCATAGAGGAGAGAAACCATATAATTGTCTTTCTCTGATTGACTTATTTCACTTAGCATTATCTCCTCCAGTGTCATCCATGTTGCAGCAAATATTGAGAAATCGTTCCTTTTGATAGCTGAGTAATATTCCATTGTACCTATGGATCACATCTTCTTAATCCTGTCATCTGATGAAGGGCATCTCTGCTCCCTCCACGATTTAGCTATTGTGGACAATGCTGCTATGAACATTGGGGTGCAGATGGCCCTTCTCTTCACTACGTCTGTATCTTTGGGGTAAATACTCAGCTGGGTCATAGGATAGCTCAATTTTTAACTTTTTAAGGGAACTCCACACTGTTTTCCAGACTGGTTGTACCAACTTCCATTCCCACCAACAATGTAGGAGGAATCCCCTTTCTCCACATCATCTCCAAAAATTGCTGTTTCCTGCCTTGTAAATTTTGCCATCCTAATAGGCATAAGATGCTATCTCAGCGTGGTTTTGATTTGAATTTCCCTGATGGCTAATGATTTTGAACATTTTTTCATGTGTCCGCTAGCCATTTGTATGTCTTCATTGGAAAAATGTCTGTTCATATCTTCTGCCCATTTTATGATTATTTATTTGTTTCTAACGTATTGAGTTTGAGAAGTTCTTTGTAGATCTTGGATACCAGTCTTTTATCTGTAGTATCATTTGCAAATATATTCTCCCATTCCATGGGCTGCCTCTTAGTTTTTTTGACTGTTTCCTTGGCTGTGCAGAAGCTTTTGATCTTGATGAAGTCCAACAAGTTCATTTTATCTTTTGTTTCTCTTGCCTTTGGAGATGTGTCATGAAAAACATTGCTGTGGCCAATGTTGTACAGGTTGCTGCCTATGCTCTCCTCCAGGATTTTGATGGATTCCTGTCTCACATTGAGGTCTTTCATCCATTTGGAGTTTATGTTTGTGTATGGTGTGAGAGAGTGGTCAAGTTTCATTCTTGCATGTAGCTGTCCAATTTCCCCAACACCATTTATTGAAGAGACTGTCTTTTTTCCACCGGAAGTTTTTTCCTGCTTTATCAAAGATTAGTTGCCCAAAGAGCTGAAGGTCCATTTCTGAGTTCTCTATTCTGTTCCATTGGTCTATGTGTCTGTTTTTGTGCCAGTACCATGCTATCTTTGTGATCACAGCTTTGTAGTACAGCTCAAAATCCGGCATTGTGATGCCCCCAGCTTTGTTTTTCATTTTCAACAATTCCTTGGTGATTCGGTGCCTTTTCTGGTTCCACACAAATTTAAGGGCTGTTTGTTCCAGTTCTTTGAAAAATGTCATTGGTATTTTGATCGGGATAGCATTGAAAGTGTAGATTGCTCTGGGTAGCATGGACATTTTAACTATGTTAATTCTTCCGATACATGAGCATGGAATTTTTTGCCATCTTTTAGTGTCTTCTTCAATGTCTTTCAAGAGTGATTTGTAGTTTCTAGAATATAGATCCTTTACGTCTCTGGTTAATTCCAAGATAACGTATGATTTTTGGTGCTATTGTAAATGGGATGGGATTCCCTAATTTCTTTTTCTTCAGTCTCATTGTTCATGTATAGAAATGCAACTGATTTCTGAGCATTGATTTTGTATTCCACCACATTACTGAATTGCTCTATAACTTCTGGTAGTTTGGGAGTGGATTCTTTTGGATTTACCATATAGAGTATCATGTCATCTGTGAAGAGAGACAGTTTGACTTCTTCCTTGCCGATTTGGAAACGTTTTACCCCTTTTTGTTGCTTGATTGTTGTTAGAGGACTTCTAGTACTATGTTGAATAATAATGACGAGAGTGGGCATGCTTGTCGTGTTCCTGATCTTAAGGGAAAGGCTTTCAGCTTTCCCCATTGAGAATCATATTTGCTGTAGGCTTTTCATAGATGGTTTTTATGAGATTGAGGAATGTACCCTCTATCCCTACCCTCTGAAGGGTTTTAATCAGGAAAGGATGCTATATTTTGTCAAATGCTTTTTCTGCATCTGTTGAGAGGATCATATGATTTTTTGGCTTATTTCTTGTTGCTAAAATCTATCACACTGATAGATTTGTGAATGTTGAACCACCCTTGCATCCCAGGGATGAATCCCATCTGGTCATGATGGATAATCCTTTTAATGTACTGTTGATTTCTATTACCAAGGAACTTTTTGAGAATTTTGTCATCAATATTCATCAGGGAAATTGGTCTGTAATTCTCCTTTTGATGGGGTCATTGACTGGTTTGAGGATCAAGGTAATATTGGCCTTATAGAATGAGTTTGGTAGCTTTCTTTCTGTTTCTATTTTTTGAAATAGCTTTAGGAGAATAGGTGTTATTTCTTCTTTGAATGTTTGGTAGAATTCCCCAGGGAATCCATCAGGCCCTGGCGTTTTGTTTTTTGGAAGGTTTTTAATCACTGTTTCAATCTACTCCTAATTAATTGGTATGTTTAAAAAATCAATTTTTTCCTGTTTCAATCTTGGTAGTTTATAGGTTTCCAGGAAGGCCTCCATCTCTGCCAGACTGCTTAATTTATTGGCATAAAGCTGTTGATTAAAGTTTCTAATAATCCTTCCTATTTCATTGGTGTTGGTTGTGACCTCTCCCTTTTCATTCATAATTTTATTAATTTGGGTCCTTTCTCTATTCTTTTGCATAAGTCTGACCAGTGGTTTGTCAACTTTATTTATTCTTTCAAGAACCAGCTTCTACTTCTGTTGTTCTGCTAATCTGTGTTCCTGGTTTCTAATTTATTGTTCTCTGCTCTGATCTTTATCAACTGCTTTCTCGTGCATGGATTAGGTGTGTTCCTCTGTTGCTGTTCCAGCTTCTTGAGGTGAGAATATAAAAACTGCATTTTAGATTTTTATATTCTTTTGAGTGAGGGTTGGATGGCTATGTATTTTCCCCTTAGGACTGCTTTTGCAGTGTCCCATAGGTTTTGGACTGTCGTGTTCTCATTCTCATTAGTCTCCATAAATTGTTTAAATTGATTTTTTATTTCCTGGTTTATTGATTCATTTTTGAGCAGGATGGTTCTTAGTCTCCAAGTGTTTGAGTTTCTTCCAAATTTTTCCTTGTGGTTGAGTTCCAATTTCAAAGCATTTTGGTCTGAGATTTTGAAGGGAATAATTTCAGTACTTTGGTATCCGTTTAGACCTGTTTTGTGACCCAGAACATGTTCTACTCTTGAAAATATTCCATGGGCATTAGAATAGAATGAGTATTCTTTGGTTCTGCAGTGTAGTGTTCTATCTATATCTATGAGGTCCAACTCATCTAGTATGGCATTGAAAACTCCTGTTTCTTTGTTGATAATCTGCTTAAGTGATCTATCTATTGCTGATAGTTGAGTAATGAGGTCCCCTACTATTACTGTATTTTTATCTATATGTCTTTTTTTTAATTTTTTTTATTATATTATGTTAGTCACCATACAGTACATCCCTGGTTTTTGGTGTAATGTTTGATGATTGATTAGTTGCGTATAACACCCAGTACACCATGCAATACATGCCCTCCTTACTACGCATCACGAGCCTATCCCATGTCCCCACACCCCTCCCCGCTGAGGCCCGCAGTTTGTTTCTCAGAGTACATAGTCTCTCATGATTCATTCCCCCTTCTGATTACCCCCTTTCTTTATCCCTTTCTTCTCCTACCAATCTTCCTAGTTCTTTTGTTTCATAGATGAGAGAAACCATATGATAATTGTCTTTCTCTGCTTGACTTATTTCCCTTAGCATTATCTCCTCCAGTGCTGTCCATGTTGCCACAAATATTGAGAAATTGTTCTTTTTGATAGCTGAGTAATATTCTATTGTATATATGGACCATGACTTCTTAATCCAGTCATGTGTTAAAGGGCATGTCGGCTCCTTGCATGATTTAGCTATTGTGGACAAAGCTGCTATGCACATTGGGGTGCATATGGGCCTTCCCTTCACTACGTCTGTATCTTAGGGGTAAATACCCAGTAGTGCAATGGCTGGGTCATAGATTACCTCAATTTTTAACTTTTTAAGGGACCTTCACACTGTTTTCCAGAGTGGCTGTACCAGCTTCCATTCCCACCAACAATGTAGGAAGGATCCCCTTTCTCCACATCCTCTCCAACAATTGTTGTTTCTGGCCTTGTCTATTTTTGCCATTCTAACTGGTGTAAGGTGGTATCTCAGTGTGGTTTTGATTTGAATTTCCCTGATGGGTATTGAAATTGAATATATTTTCATGTGTCTGTTAGCCATTTGTATGTCTTCATTGGAAAAGTGTCTGTTCATATCTTCTGCCCAATTTATGATTTGTTTATTTTTCTCATGTATTGAGTTTGAGAAGTTCTTTGTAGATGTTGGATACCAGTCTTTTATCTGTAGTATCATTTGCAAATATATTCTCCCATTCCGTGGGCTGCCTCTTAGTTTTTTGACCGTTCCCTTGCTGTTCAGAAGATTTTGATCTTGATGAATTCCCACAAGTTCATTTTTTCTTTTGTTTCTCTTGCCTTTGGAGATGTGTTATGAAAAAGGTTGCTTTGGCTGATGTCGTAGAGATTGTTGCCTGTGTTCTTCTCTAGGATTTTGATGGATTCCTGTCTCACATTGAGGTCTTTCATCCATTTGGAGTTTATGTTTGTGTATGGTGTGAGAGAGTGGTCAAGTTTCATTCTTTTGCATGTAGCTGTCCAATTTTCCCAGCACCANATGCCCAATTTTCCCAACACCATTTACTGAAGAGACTGTCTTTTTCCACTGCAGTTTTTTTCCTGCTTTGTCAAAGATTGCTGGCCCAAAGAGCTGAGGGTCCATTTCTGGGTTCTCTATTCTGTTCCATTGATTGATGTGTCTTTTTTTGTGCCAGTACCATGCTGTCTTTGTGATCACAGTTTTGTAGTACAGCTCAAAATCCAGCATTTTGTTGCCCCCAGCTTTGTTTTTCCTTTTCAATGGTTCCTTCACGATTTGGGGCCTTTTCTGGGTCCATACAAATTTAAGGACTATTTGTTCCTGTTCCTTGAAAAATATTATCGGTATTTTGATCAGGAGAGCATTGAAAGTGTAGATTGCTCTGGGTATATGTCTCTTTATTCTGGTTAAGAATTGGCTTGTGTATCTTGCTGCTCCCCTGTTGGGGGCATATATATCTTCCTCAATATCTTTCAAANGTTGGGGGCATATATATTTATAATTTTCATATCCACATGAATAATGATATAACACGCTTCTGTATAATATAGTATATAATATAGAATATTGTAGTGCCCTTCTGTATCCCTAACTTTAGTCTTTAGTTTAAAATCCAATCTGTGTAATATGAGAATTGCTATCCCAGCTTTCTTTTGAGGTCCATTGGTATGAAAGATGGTATTCCATCTTTTCACTTTCAGTCTGGATGTATCTTTACGTTCAAAAATGAGTCTGTTGTAGACAGCAAATGGATGGGTCATGTCTTTTTATCCAATCTGCAACCCTGTGGCATTTTATGGGAGCATTTAGTCCACTGACATTGAGACTGATTATTGAGAGGTATGATTTTAATGATGCCATGTTGCCTATAAAGTGTTTGTTTCTATAGATTGTGATTTACTGTTCTGTATCACTCTCAGGGCCTTTTTACTTTTATATAACCCCCCTTAATATCTCTTGTAGGGCTGGTTCCATGGGTACAAAATTGGTCAGTGACTGGTGATTCTGGAAGGTCTTTATCTCTCCATTAATTCTGAGTGACAGCTTTGGTGGATAAAGGAGCCTTGGCTGCATGTTTTTCTCTGAAAGAGCTTTAAAAATGCCCCCCCCAACCCTTTCTCTCATCCCGGGTTTGTGTAGACAGGTCTGACATAATTCTGATACCTTTGCCTTGGTATGTGAGAACTTTCTTTGCCCTGGCCGCTTTCAATACTGTATCCTTGGATCTAATATTTGCGAATTGCACTATGACTTGACTTGGCTTAGGTTTGTCATCGTTGAGCTTGGGAGGGGTCCTCTCTGCCTCTTGGACATGAATGCTTGTTTCCTTTGTTAGATTAGGGATGTTTTCAGCTACAATTTGTTAAAATATCTCTCTAGACCTCTTTTTTTCTCCACCCCGTCGGGGATGCCGATGATTCTGACATTGGAACGTTTCAAGTCAGTAATCTCCCATGACCTCTATTCTTGAGACTGAATTTTTTTGAGTCCAGTTTCTGTTTTAGCTTTCTCTTCTTTCTA
This sequence comes from Ailuropoda melanoleuca, assembly GCF_002007445.2. Classification (NCBI taxonomy): domain Eukaryota; kingdom Metazoa; phylum Chordata; class Mammalia; order Carnivora; family Ursidae; genus Ailuropoda; species Ailuropoda melanoleuca. The sequence goes on from NC_048238.1 coordinate 65,648,760, forward strand.
ACCCATCCTCCAATTCGCCAATTGGTTCTTCTGCCTCATTCACCCTGGCCGTCAGAGCATCTAGTTTTGACTGCATTTGATTCATAGCATTTTTAATTTCTGCCAGTCTGACTCTCATTTCTGCCCTTCGAGATTCTATATTGTCATTAATATTTTCATTAATAATTTTTTTCAAGCCTACACATCATCTTGACCATTGTTACTCTGAACTCCATTTCTGACAATTTGTTTATATCCATACCCATCAGTTCTGTTGCAGAGGCCACAGATTCATTATCTTTTCTTTTCTGTTGGGGGGATTTCTCCTTCTTGTCATTCTGATGAGGAAAGTTTGCAGGGTTGTCCAGAGCCCAAATTATTGACCAGGACCCAGGCAGTGTGCACTTGTTTTATAGCAACCTTAGGGATGTGGGCTTTTTGATTTTCAGCCTGCCTTCTGGGGGAGGGACCTGTCATGCCGGTGCTCATGCAACCCTGTTTAGGTATAGTCTCCCTGTTCCCTACGAGGGGAAATTGTGATGGGCACACTGTGAGCCAGTATTTCCAGGCTTTTGTTCTCTGGCGGCTTTCCTTGACAATTTGCTGTGCCTCTTCTAAGAGTCAGAGCAGCAGTAGCCAAATCCCAGCCTCTGTCTCAGAACAGAGGGATCTCAGCCCGCTCTCCACTGGGGTCTTCTGGAGACTTTAACTCTCTTTCTGTTGGTGCTGCTAAACCCTGCAGTGTCCCGGTATGTGCACCCCACAGCCGGTGTCCCAGCCCTCAATTCCAGGGCCTGCAGGTCTCTGTCCTTTGTGTTTCTAACACTGCCAGCCTCCAGCCACCAGCCGCCCCTGTGCGCTCCGGAGCTCCGTTACAGTGTGGTTCGTGGGCGCTCCGGAGCTCCTGTTTTCAGACTGGTCATGCCCATTCCTCAGCTCATGGTCTCATTCTGCTCTCTCGCGGGTGCCAGTCTGCGAGTCAGCCCGTGCCCCAGTGCAGGTGGCTACTGCTTCCTGGCGCTTGAATCCTTTCATATGCCTTTAATCTGTCCCCTGCATTCTGTGAGAGTCATCTCTCTATGTCTCTTCTAATGTGCCCTATTTCCCAAGTATAAATCTACAGATAGTCCTGCAAAGGAGTCATACTTTCTTTCCCTAGCACTTTTCTGTAGGGTAGCCCTTCCTACTGTCAATATCCCACTTTCAACTAAACATTCTGTACTGTATTAGACTTTCCTTTATTTCTTTAGCCTTCAAAAATATGTCCATTCTTGAATTTGCACATTCTAGTATAATTATTTGTTTACCTATGTGTGTTCTCCACTTGAATAGCAGAATCTTAATGGCAGGGTTTTTGTGACATTTATCTTTGTTTCTGCAATGCTTAGCATTATACAATGTAGAAGCCTCATTATTTTTTAAAAGCCATGCTAAATGGCTTTAAGTAATATTAATATTAGAAAGGAACTTAGAGATTATCTAGTTTTACAACTACTTTAATACATATAAATTTTAGTTAGTGTACAGACAGTGCAACATTGGTTTCTGGAGTAGAATTTAGTGATCCATCACTTACATACAACACCCAGTGCTCATCCCCAAAAATGCTGTCTTTAATATCCATCATCCATCTAGCCCGTCCCACGCCCACCTTCCTCTATCAACCCTGTTTTTCTCTATCATTAACAGTCTCTTATAGTTTGTTTCTCTTTCTCTCTCTCTCATTTTATTTATCCCCTTCCAATATGTTCATCTGTTTTCTTTCTTAAATTCCACATATGAGTGAGATCATATGCTATATGGCTTTCTCTGACTGACTTATTTCACTTGGCATAATACACTCTGTCTCCATCCATGTCTTTGCAAATGGCCAGATTTCTTTTTCTTTTTTCTTTTCTTTCTTTATCTTTTCCTTTTCTTTCTTTTCTTTCTTTTTTTTTGATTGCTGACTACATTTTTAAAGAAAGGAAAATTTTGTCCCATACAGCAGTAGGGATTTGTCAAATTTATAAGGCTGGGACTTTGGAATGGAAATTATTCTTTAATTCAAATGTAAAGTATAGAAAGTGGAAGAAATATTTGACCATTAGCAACTGTTTTAGATATTTATGTAGGATTTATCATGATAATCTCTAAGCACTCAGATAAAAAAATAAGGTTTATGGTGGGGAGAAAATTATTTTTTAACTTTACTTATTTCCCAATTGACTTGAAATTTTGGCCAAAGAATGTCCAATATTTTCTTGTGTATGACAGTACTATGATTTTGATATAACCAAAAGAAATATGAATCATATAGACTAAAGATTTCAATAGAATATTTTAAAATTCAATCTAGACAGTGCTTGACATTTGGAAAAGTCTGAGTTCTTAAACTAGAATGCTTCATACGTTGGATAAAGAGCACTACTGCATTTCCATGGCCATAATTTTATTTTCAAAAGTTACAAATAGTTGTTAACTATTTGTAAAACATTTTCACTACTGTAGCTTTTAATCAATTTTGGCAAGGTTCTGTCTTTGTCATAGTTAAAATAATTATTAGTAAGGAGTCTTAATTCATAAACTATTATGATAAAGGTCCTAGAAAGTCCCTTTGTCAAATACATATATGTTTCCTAGGTGACTCAGTATTCAAATATACACCACTCAAAATGTCACAATTAAATCTTGTCAATACTTCTTCCTTGTACATGCTTCTATCACAGCACTCATTAGGTCTTTTCTTACCTGACTATTTCCTCAGGAATTCTGTGTTCTGTTCCTTGGACATTTTGTAGAAAATAAATAAATTTGCTGAGCGAAAAGATGAATAAATCATCTTTTAAAATACATCTTTAATAAACTCTTAGATGAATTGATACACGGTTACTAATATCATAATATAGGAGAATATACCAAATATTTTTCAAAGTATCTGAAAATATAGAGTTCATGGGGAAGAGGCCAGTTAAGAAAAAAAATAGATCAAAGCTTAAGTAAGCACTTGAAGTACTATGTGGAAATAAGAAAATGAATTAAAACTCTCCACCATTGCACTCAATTTATCAGTGAGTTGGCATGCTTTACTGGACTAAGGGAATAAAATAAAACACTTTAAAGTATCAGAAAACACACTAACACTCATGAAGAAATATTGTTTTAAATGGAATGTGAAAAGGTGAGAACTGAGTTGAAATAACGTCCTACAAAAATGTTTGCCATCCTATAGATCTGTGTTTTAAATGTACTTGTTTCATGATTAAAGAATTATAGATAGCTTCAGGAAAAGTTGGTGATATCATAATTTGATTAATTAATGATTAGTCAGTCACATACACTTTCAATTAATTGACGTGTCAAATAACAATCAAATAAATTATCCTTGCTAGATTTTTAAGCTTATTTCTAGCATTAAATTTTTAAGAAATTATGGGTCACATATTTTTTCAAAAATATATACTATGTAAACACATTGTCATTGGTAACACTAAGATCTAAATTGAATACTCCTTGCTGAATTTTCCATTGGGGATGAAGTTTATTTTACTTGTCAGTAATCCAAAGTAATCAGCAGGCACTTAGAGATGTGTGTGATGACACTGGATATTTTGCAAATAATTCAGAAGTTTTTCATGAAAAAAGAGATGTCAATAAAACAGCTGAAAATTATACTCATATTTATTATGAGTAGTTTGCAAAATCGGTAAGAAAAGAATCATTTGCAGGATTAAGAAAAAAATAATTTAAATACTATATTACGATCTATGTTCTTAAATGCTTATGGTTAACCAATATTGCTGTTTGTTAAATGTGCCATTTTTAAAAAATACAAATAATATGGTTGGTTCATATTAACCAAGGATGCATTTACATTTAAGATGTACTAGAGACGTTCAGAAAAGTTATTTTTGTGAATGTGGTTTTGTACACAACATCTATATCCAAATGATATCAACAGGAAATGTTTAAAAAAATGGCTTTTCATTGTTTTGATCTAAATATTACCAAGTAATCAGCTACACAAAATCCAAACTAATTCACTGGGCCATATTAATTCAGGAAATTTATCAAAACTCTAAGAGATACAAGAAAGTAGAACATGGAGTTATTTATTGTATTTCCATATCATTTAAGCATTAGATAATGAAGTGAAATATATTAGAGAATATTCAAGGGCCAAAAATCAATATAAAAACATGAAAAATGAATTGATTCTAAGAATAGTTCATTAAAAAGTTTGAGTTAACTTAACCTCTTTGGGACGCCTAGGTAGCTCAATCGGTTAAGTGTCTGCCTTCAGCTCAGGTCATGATCTCAGGGTCCTGGGATCGAGTTCTATGTTGGGCTTTTTGCTCAGCAGGGACCCTACTTCTCCTTCTGCCTGCTCTGTCTAGTGTCTGTCCTGCCTGCTGCTCCCCCAATTGTGCTTTCTCTCTCCGACATAAATAAAATATTTAAAAAAAACTTGACCTCTTTGTGTATTTTAATTGATATAGAAAGAAATGTAAAATACAGTTACAAATAAATGTTGAGTTATATAAACATGTTGAGTTATTTAAACAATCATATACATATGCATTTGTTTAACCATATTTAGATTAATTAAATCCAAATTTAGAAACATAGGCTCTAAAGAACAACCTGAATGTTTCCCTACACTTTTTTTTAAAGATTTTATTTATTTATTTGACAGAGGTAGAGACAGCCAGAGAGAGAGGGAACACAAGCAGAGGGAGTGGGAGAGGAAGAAGCAGGCTCATAGCAGAGGAGCCTGATGTGGGGCTCGATCCCACAATGCTGGGATCATGCCCTGAGCCGAAGGCAGACGCTTAACCGCTGTGCCACCCAGGCGCCCCTCCCTACACTTTAAAATACACATTGTTACCCAGAGAAATATGGTAACACTAATGTTTGATGATACTTTATTTATTTCTTTCAAAATGTCCCTACATTTCAATTGTATAAAAATTTAAAACAACTACTTTCACTTTATTGTTTCATATATTAAAAGAAAATATTTTAGGTAACTGAGCATTATTTTCATTGCACTTTAAACATTTATTTTACCATTTAAAAATGATTTCAACTTTTTATTGAGTTATTGTACCTCACTGATATTGGATTCTCTGGTGTTTCTCCAAATACTGTGTATTTTACACATTTTAATTGTTTCAAGAATTTTTGGAATTATTTTATGATATCCTTAAGCCAGACAAGAAATCAATATTAACCAGAGCTAATAAATACCCATGAGTAATAATAACCCATAGATCAGATCCAAGAAGTGTGTCTTTTTGAATGATATTAATACTTAAAAAATCTCTGAAACTCTTTAATTTTTTCTTGAATGCCCTTTTATTTATTTATTTTACATTTAAATACAATTTAATTGTAACAATAACATATACTATATTACTAGTTGGGGGTAGAATTTAGTGATTCATCAGTTGTATATAACACCCAGTGCTCATTACATCAAGTAACCTCCTTAATGCCCATCACTCAAATTACCTCATCTGCATCCCCCAACCACCTCCGCTCCAGCAGCCCTCAGTTTGTTCCCTACAGATAAAAGTCTCATGGCTTGGCTTCCTCTTTTTTTTAATTTATTTATTTTTTTATTTTTTTAAGATTTTATTTATTTGAGAGAAAGAGCAGAATGAGAGAGGGAACATGAGTGGGGGAGGGGCAGAGGGAGAGGGAAGCAGACTCCCCTCTGAGGAGGGAGCCCAAAGAGAACACAAGGGGCTCCATCCCAGGACCAGGGGATCATGACCTAAGCCAAAGGCAGACACTTAACTAACTGAGCCAACCAGGCACCCCCACTACAATTACTTTTTTTTTAATTTTATTTTATTATATTATGTTAATCACCATACAGTACATCCCCAGATTCCGATGTAAAGTTTGATGCTTCATTAGTTGCGTATAACACCCAGTGCACCATGCAATACGTGCCCTCCTTACTACCCATCACCAGTCTATCCCCTTCCCCCACCCCCTCCCCTCTGAAGTCTTCAGTTTGTTTCTCATAGTCCATAGTCCCTCATGTTTCATTCCCCCTTCTGATTACCCCCCTTTTCTTTATCCCTTTCTTCCCCTACCGATCCTCCTTTTTTTTAAAATCTTATTTTGTTTTCCTTCCCTTTCCCTATGTTCATCTGTTTTGTTTCTTAAATTCCACATAGGACTGAAATCCCATGGTATTTGTCATTCTCTAACTGACTAATTTCACTTGGCATAATACCTGCTAGTTCCATCCACGACATTGCAAATGATAATATTTTTGATGACAGAGTAATATATATATATATATATATATATATATATATATATATATGTATCTCACATCTTCTCTATCCATTCCATCTGTTGATGGATATCTGGGCTCTTTCCATAATTTGGCTATCATGGACATTGCTGTTATAAACATTGTGGTGCAGGTGCCCCTTCAAATCACTACATTTGTATCATTTGGATAAATACCTAATAATGCGATTGCTGGGTTGTAAGGTAGTTCTATTTTTAACTTTTTGAAGAACTTCCATACAATTTTCCACAGTGGCTGCACCAGTTTGCATTACCATAAGCAGTGTAAGAGGGCTCCCTTTTCTCCACCTCTTCACCAGAATCTGTCGTTTCCTGAGTTGTTAATTTTAGCCATTTTGATCAGTGTGAGGTGGTATATTGTTGTGGCTTTGGTTTGTATTTCTCTGATGACATGTGGTGTCAAGAATTTTTTCATTTGTCTGTTGGCTGTTTCTATGTCTTCTTTGGAGAAAAGTCTCTTCCACATCTTCTGCCCATTTCTTGACTGGATTTTATGGTTTTGGGGTGTTGAGTTTGATAAGTTCTTTATAGACTTTTGATACTAGCCCTTTATCCAATATGTCATTTGTGAATACCTTCACCCATTCCATAGGTTGTCTTTTAGTTTTGTTGATTTTTTCCTTTGCTGTTCAAAACCTTTTATCCTGATGAAATCCAGATAGTTCATTTTTGCTTTTGTTTTCCTTGTGTCTGGAGATGTGTCCAGCAAGAAGTTGCTGTGGCTAGGTCAAAGAGATTGCTGCTAGATTTCTCCTCTATTATTCTGATGGATTCCTGTTTCACATTTAGGTTTTTCATCCATTTTGAGTTTACTTTTGTATATGGTATAAGAAAGTGGCCCAGTTTCATTCTTCTGCATGTGGCTGCCCAATTTTCCTAACACCATTTGTTGAAGAGACTGTCTTTTTTCCATTGGATATTCTTTCCTGCTTTATCAAAGGTTAGTTGACTATAGGGTTGAGAGTCCATTTCTGAGTTTTCTGTTTTGCTCCATTGATCTATGTGTCTGTTTTTGTACCAGTACCATGCTGTCTTATGATTGCAGCTTTGTAATACAGATTGAAGTCTGGGATTGTGATACTTCTGACTTTGCTTTTCCTTTTTAAGAGTACTTTGGCTATTCAGGATCTTTTCTGCTTCCACACTAATTTTAGGATTGCTTGTTCTACTGCTGTGAAAAATGCTTGGATTGCATTGAATGTGTAGATTGCTTTGGGTAATATAGACATTTGAACATTTGTTCTTCCATCCCATGAGCATGGAATGTTTTTCCATTTCTTTGTGTCTTCTTCAACGTCTTTCATAAGTGTTCTATAGTTTTCAGCATACAGATATTTTATCTCTTTGGTTAGGTCTATTCCTAGGTATCTTATGTTTTTAGATGCAATTTTAAATGGGATTGATTCCTTGATTTCTCTTTCGGCTGCTTCATTTTTGCTGTATAGAAATGCAAAACATTTCTGTACCCTTGTTTTATATCCTATGACTTTGCTAAATTCATGAACAAGTTCTAACAATTTTTTTGGTGGAATCCTTTGGATTTTTTAGGGTATCATGTCATCTGTGAAGAGTAAAAGTTTGTCTTCTTCCTTCCCGATTTGGATGTCATTTATTTCTTTTTGTTGTCTAATTGCTGAGGATAGGACTTCCAGCACTATGTTGAACAATATGAGAGTGGGCATTGCTGTCATGTTCCTGATTTTGGGGGGAAAGCTCTCAGTTTTTCCCCATTGAGGATATTATCTATGGGTATTTCATATATGGCCTGTATCATGTTGAAGTATTTTCCCTCTATCCCTACATGGTGGAGGGTTTTTATGAAGAAAACATGTTTTTGTCAAATTCTTTTTTTTCCATCTATTGAGAGGATCATATGCTTCATATACTTTATTTTACTAATGTGATGTATTACATTGATTGTTCCACAGATATTGAACCACCCCTGAAGTACAGGAATAAATCCCATTTGGTTTTTATGTACTGTTGAATCCTATTAGCTAGTATCTTGTTGAGAATTTTGGCATTCACATTCATCATTTTCCTTTTTGATTGGGTTTTTATCTGGTTTTGGAATCAAGGTGATGCTGGCCTCATAGAATGAGTTTGGAAGTTTTCCTTCCATTTCTGTTTTTTGCAATAGCTTCAGAAGAATAGGTATTAATTCTTTAAATGTTTGGTAGAATTCCCCTGGGAAGCCATGCAGCCCTGGACTCTTGTTTGTTGTGAGATTTTTGATTACTGATTCAATTTCTTTGCTGTTTATGGGTTTGTTCAGGTTTTCTATTTCTTCCTGTTACAGTTTTGGTAGTTTATATGTTTCTAGAAATTTATCCATATCTTTCAGATTGCTGAATTTGTGGCATATAATTGCTCATAATATTCTCTTGCAATTGTTCGTATTTCAGTTCTGTCGGTTGTGATTTCTCCTTTTTCATTCATGATTTCTTAATTTTGGTTCTTTCTCTTTTCTTTTTGTTAAGTCTGGTTAAGGATTTATTAATGTTATTAATTCTTTCAAAGAAACAGCTCCTGCATTTATTGATTTGTTCTATTGTTTTTTAAATTCTACATCATTGATTTCTGCTGTAATCTTTATTATTTCTCTTCTCTTGCTGGAGGTAGGCATTATTTGCTGTTATTTTTTGAGCTCCTTTAGGTGTAAGTTAAGGCTGTGTATTTGAGATTTTCTTGCTTCTTGAGGAACGTCTATATTGCTATATGCTTCCCTCTTAGGACTGCCTTTGTTGCATCCCAAAGGTTCTGCACTATCGTGTTTTTGTTTTCATTTGCTTCTGTGTACTTTTAAAAATTATTTAAAAATTTCCTGGTTGACCCATTCATTCTTTAGTAAGATGTTCTTTAACCTCCAAGTATTTGTGGTCCTTCTAAATTTCTTCTTGTTTTTGACTTCAAGTTTCATAGCGTTGTGGTCTAAAAATATGTATGGTATTATATCAATAGTTTTGTATTGGTTGAAGCGTGATTTGTGACCTATTATGTGATTTATTCTTGAGAATATTTCAGGCACACTCAAGAATGTGTATTTTCTGCTTTAGGATAAAATGCTCTGAATATATCTGTGAAGTCCATCTGGAAAGCCCTTGTTTCCTTGTTGATCTTCTGCTTTGGTGATCTGTGCATTGCTGAGAGTGGGATGTTGAATTTCTCTACTATTATTGTATTATTATCAATGAGTTTAAGTTCTTTATTAATTGATTTATATATTTGGCTGCTCCCAAGTTAGGGGCATAAATAATTACAATGGTTAGATCTTTTTGTTGGATAGACCCCTTTACATGATATAGTGTCCTCCTTCACCTCTTACAGCCTTTGGTTTAAAATCTTGTTGGTTTGTTTGTTTTTTTTTTATTTAAGAATGGCTTTTCCATCTTTCTTTTGATGTCCATTAGCATGAGAAATGATTCTCCACTTACTTAGTTTCAATCTGGAGGTGTCTTTGGTTAAAAATGTGTCTCTTGTAAGCAGCATATCGATGGGTCTTATTTTTTTATCCATTCTGATACCTTACGTCTTTTAATTGGAGCATTTGGTTCATTTACATTCAGAGTAATTATTGAATGATATTAATTAAGTGCCACTGTAAAGTCACTGTTCCTATGGATTGTCTCTGTTCCTTTCTGGTGTTTGTTTCTTTTGGTCTCTCTCTCTGCTCAAAGGATCTGCTTTAATATTTGTTGCAGGGCTGGTTTAGTGTTCACAAATGCCTTTAGTTTCTTTGTTTGTTTTGTATTGTTTTGTTTTTGTCTTGGAAACTCTTAATCTCTCTTTCTGTTCTGAATGCCAGCCTTACTGGATAAAGTATTCTTCCCTGCATATTTTTCCTATTTAGCACATTGAATATATCTTGCCACTCCTCTCTGGCCTGCCATGTTTCTGTGGACAGGTCTGCTACCAGCCTTATGTGTCTACCCCTGTAGGTTAAGGACCTCTTGTTCTGAGCTGCTTTCAGGATTTTTCTCTTTATCTTTGTAATTTGCAGATTTCCCTGTAATATGTTGTGGTGTTGAACTATGTTTGTTCATTTTGAGAGGAGTTTTCTGTGTCTCTTGAACTTGAAAGCCTGTTTGCTTCCTCAGATTAAGGAAGTTTGCATCTATAATTTGTTCAGGTAAACCTTCTACCCCTTGCTCCTGCTCTACTTCTTCTGGGACTCCTATAAGAGAGATACTATTTCATTTTATGCAATTGTTGAGTTCCCTAAGTCTACCTTCATGATCTAATAGTTTTCTTTCTCTCCTCTTTCTGCTTCATTGTTTTCCATAAGTTTATCTTCTAGATCAATGACTCTTCTTCTGCTTTGCTCATCCTTGTTTTTATGACCTCCACTTGGAATTGCATTTCAGTTTTGGCATTTTTAATTTCTAGTGTCTTCTATGTTCCTTTCAAGCCCAGCTAGTATCTTTATAATAATTTTTTAAAATTCTATTCAGACATCTTACTTATATCCTTGTTGATTAAATCCCCTGCTGTGAGTACTACCTCCTGTTCTTTCTTTAAGGATGAATTTTTCCATTTCATCATTTTGTCCAGAAAAGAAAAGAAGACATTGAACACACACACACACAGCAAAAACAATAACAACAAGAACAACTTCAGGAAGTGTTTCTATGTTATGTACACTCTGCTGTTGTGTTTTGGTTGCTTTTTCACACTGGTTTGTCCTATGCAGAGTTTCTCCTTGCTTGTAGTGGGGTGTTTGGACCTTTAACTAGGTGTGTTTTGATTTGTTTGTTAAAATAATCCTGGAAAAGAAAAAAAAGAAAAAAAAACCTCCTAATCCAAGACAAGAGAAGAGGAAAAGGGAAAATATGCAAGCAAACAGACAAACAAAAATTATAAACTTGATTCCAAAGAATAAGAAAGAAAGAAGGAAAAAAGAATAAGGAAAGAAGAAAAGAAAAAAAGAAGTCTGAACAAAAAAATAAGAGAAGGAAAGAAACAAGCTAACCAACATATGAACAAAAATTTATAAGCCTGACACCAAAAAAAAGTTAAAGAGAAAAAAATATATATATAATATAAAAGAAAAATAAAATATGAAATATAAGAAAAAGAAAAATTAAAAATTTAAAAATTAAAAAATTAAGAAAAAAATAATCAAGCCTGGCCTTATTTGCACCACAAGCTGATGTTTTGGAGTACTCTTTAATCAGTAGACATTGTACTTTGTGGGGGTCCTGTGTTAGTCTCCTGAGAGAGACCTGCTGGCCCGGCTCACAAGCTACCTTGCCCTTGTAAAGATGTCTCTACCAGGTGCAGAGGGTGGGGTTTAATGTAAGTGATTCCAGCCCTCACAGGAGGTGCTGTATTTCTCTCTGAAGACAGATTGTGCTGGTGGTGGGGGAGGAGGAGTGGAGAAGGAATTTGACATCAACCTGCTCTCTGGTCCCCAGGGAGGGGAATTCCTAGACAAAGCTATTCAGGAGGCCCTCTCAGAAAGGCAATCAATCTGTGTCCCAGGCTTTCATCAGATCCCTGCCCTTAACGTGTCTGTTCCCAGGCTGTCGGTGTACCCAGCACTACAGCTCTCTTGTTATTTTATCTCTGGCCAGTGGCTGGTGTTCCAAACTCTAATATTTAAAGGGCCTGGCAAGGTGGGAACCCACTTGCCTCCCCCAGAGGAGAGGCTCATAGCAAGCCCAGCACCATATTGTCCCAGAAAAGCAGTAGGATGGTGTGAGCATGGAGGCTAGAGTTTATTTTGAGGCACAGCCAAAAGCTGCAACAAGGTTATCTGCCCTCTGTGGGCAACTCAGTCTCCTATGATGTTCTGTATCAGAAAAGGAGTCACACAGTCTTGAATCTATAGTGGCAGACAGGTTATCTGCAGTCTGCCCATGTCTCTGCTCTCTGCTCAGTTCTGTCCCAGAAAAATAGCTGCTCAGCATGCACACAGCAGTTTAAGCCTATTGTGGTTCACAGCAAAAAGGTGTTGTTACAAGGGTATCTGCCCTTTGCCTACACCTCTGTCCCCACTGTTGAGTGCCACTCACTGACTCCCAGCTAACCTCTTGTCCTTGGAGAGGCAAAATATGCTCTTCCACAAGTACCCCAGGAAGGGGACCAATCTCTCTCAGTGCAACCCAGGGGATCTCCTCACCATGGCTTATAGTGTAATCCCTAGCCCCCGTGCTCTCTCCCACTCTCTTCCTCTCCCTGACTTTACTCCACAAAATGTTGTCCCTCCCTTGCTAGACCCTCAGCTCTCCTCTCCCCTGATTCACAGCTCCAAACCTCGAACATGCCAATTCTCTTCCTCCATCTGTGCATATTGTTTTCTTAATCCTCAGATTGTATTTCTAGTTGTTCAAAATAGCTGGATGTCAATCTAGCTTTGTTCAAGGAATGAGGCAAGCTCAGGGACCCCTACTACTCTGCCATCTTAACTCCTCCCTCTCTGAAACTCTTTAAAAGTTATATTTAAATACCCAGAATTTTAAAATAAAATTTCATCATGACTAGCACCATTTTATTATGAATTCTGGAAGAAGGATACAACCTAAAGCATTATAATTGTACAGAGTATTTTACAATAAAAGTGAGATAGGATTAAAAAATGATGCAAAGAAATCTGCGAGTTACAAGGTGGGTTATTTACATGTCTTTTAAATATGTTGCTGGCTGATTACCAATTTCTAAATTCCCAATCTGAAACTAAGTAAGATTTATAAAATTATTTATCATATTAAATGACTATATAAGTTTATTGAAAAAGTTTTAAAATTGAATTCAATATTCAGTGATTTGATTACATGTTTTCTCATCCTAGAAGATAATGAAAATGAGTGTATTAACCTAGTATTCAACTTTTTTCTTATGAAATCTTAAATTGTTAAAATCTCTCTTTCTGGTTCATTATTGATCCTTAGTTTACAGGAAAGAAGTGATGAAATGTTACATACTGCTAAAAAATCTGCAGTAGTTATTGGGGATCCATTGTGCTGAAGTAGAAAGAGTACAAGACTTTGAGTCAAGGCCAATGTGTTTTTAAATCTTGTCTTATTCACGTAATTAGAAATTAAAAACTGGCCAGTTTTCTTTGAATGCTTTGGTTTTTTTTTTTTACCCTTTTTCACTTTTATTATAAAATATTTTGTACAGTTCTAATGTTTTGGGTTGCATGCTTCTCCCAGAATTTATTTATTTAACCTCCTGACTTTCAGTTTCCTCATCCATTACATTAGAAAAAAAATACATACTTCACAGAGTTGCTGTAATAATTAAATAAAATATCACATAAAATATACCAGACACTGAATTTTGGCATGTAGTTTTTTTGCAATAAATGTTATTAATCTTTTATTGAAAGGTCAGACTGTATGTTCAGTAGTATGTCACAAAGCAACATACACACTCACACACACAAAGCATATGTATATATTTAAATTGTATTTATTTTCTCCATGTATTAATGCATGCTTATAAATTTATAAGGAATACCAAACATGTAGAAAACATTAAAACATTAAGAATAAATTCTTAGGCATAATTACTGTTAAAATGTTGGTGTGATTCCATGGTTTATTTCAAACATTTCTTTGTTGTGACTCTCTTGTGTTTTCTGTGGGGTAGTTGGATAAAATTAGGCAGCTAGATTTTCAATCCCAGGTGCTTTGTAAGTAAAAGAAATAATTAGGTTATAAGTTGACTTGCAGGCATAACGTAGGAACTATCCTGCATACTGGAAAGTTTTGTGTGTGTGTGTGTGTGTGTGTGTGTAAACAGGTGAAATTTTCCAACCAGGCACATACCATTCAATTTTCTGTCCATCACACTGTTGTATAAAGCAGCAAAACTGAAGGGGGGGGATTGATTGTTGTATACACTGTAAATCACTTTCCCTGGTCTTTTTTGAAATAATTGGTGGAAGACTCTTGACTTTTTATATTTGGAGACCAAATAAAAATGGCAATAAATTATCTTTTTTACATTAAAAAATACACAATTGCTTTCATGGTTTGGTTTTAAGACATTGTATTCATAAATTATTTGATTTCTTCATTTGTTTTTAACTTAAGATTATTCCATTAGCTCTTCAAATGTCATTAACTATGGTTTAAAATTTCGGTTTTAGTGGTGCATTTTATTGTATGCCCTCTATTGCATTTTTTTTCCTTTTTGATCAATTAACATTTAAAATTATATATTCATTGAAGTATATCCAATATGTTATGCTATTTTTATATGTTCATTATCAATTTAACTCTAATATATCAGTGAACTTATATTACATACCTGCTATTTTTAAATAATGCAGTTTAAGTTTTACCATATGCAATAAAAATATTTTCTCTATTGAAGTGCACATGTACATTTTTATCTGCTACCTTGCTAGAAAAACTTAGTTAATAGTTATCATTGTCATATTTTAGAACTGTATTAATTCATATTTTATGAAATGCAATTATAGATACTATATCAAGAATAAAAATGTATTGTCTAACTAAAATCACTTGACTCTGTTAGTCTATTGATTAATGGCTTGCAATTCTCTGTGAATCAATGTATTTCTGAAAACCTAAATGACTCATTGCCAATCAAGTTACTCCTTTGAGGTGTTGTAACAAAACAACAATTCTTTGCTGTTTGTGAAATGAATTCAGTGACCTTACTGATCATTATAGGTTTGTGGTAGCAGGGAGTAAAGGGGGGATTTTATTTTATTTTGTTTTATTTTATTTTTTAAAATATTTTATTTAGTTATTTAAGTGAGAGAGAGAGCACAAGCAGGGGCAGTGGCAGTCAAAGGGAGAGGGAGAAGCAGACTCCCCACCAAGCAGGGACCCCCATGTGGGGCTTGATCCCAGGACCCTGGGATCATGACCCAAGCTGAAGGCAGATATACAACTGACTGAACCACCCAGGCACCCCAAAAGGAGGGTGGGATTTAAAAATGTAATCAAATTCACTATTAGGAGACCTGCAAAATTTAACTTCATTTTTCAAAATTTTCTAATCACCCCTACCACAGAATACTCTAACATTACATTTTTATCTTCCAACTCTCAAACATCCCAGTTGGTAGGAAGCTTATTCATAGCTACAATAAATTATTTTCTGTCAGAATCTATATTTAAATTGTTTTCAAGTATGATCACTTTGATGAATATATTCTCATAACATTAGCTTCAGTAAAAACAGTGAGCTATAATAAATTAACTATAGAAATATAAATGGCATTTTTTTGGGAAGGCAGGTTAGAAAATAAATAAGAGTAGGAAAAATAATAAACAGATAGATATTTAACAACATTTACAAGGCCTCTTAATTTGCATATGTTAACTGAATAGTAAATATAGTAACTGATTTTTGGCCAATTTTGTTTCCTGCCTTGTCAATTTTTGCCATTCTAACTGGTGTAAGGTGGAATCTCAATGTGGTTTTGATCTGAATTTCCCTGATGGCTAATGATTTTGAACATTTTTTCATGTGTCTGTCAGCCATTTGTATGTCTTCAATGGAAAAGTATCTGTTCATATCCTCTGCCCATTTTTTTGATTTGATTATTTGTTTCTCGTGTATTGAGTTTGAGAAGTTCTTTGTAGATCTTGGATACCAGTCTTAAAAATAGAGCTACCCTATGATCCAGCAATTGCACTACTGTGTTTTTACCCCAAAGATACAGACATAGTGAAGAGAAGGGCCATATGCACTCCAATGTTCATAGTAGCATTGTCCATAATTGCTAAATTGTGGAAGGAGCTGAGATGACCTTCAACAGATGACTGGATTAAGAAGATGTGGTCCATATATACAATGGAGTATTACTGAGCCATCAGAAGGAACGATTACCCAACATTTGCAGCAACATGGATGGGACTGGAGGAGAGTATGCTAAGTGAAGTAAGTCAAGCAGGGAAAGAAAATTATCATATGGTTTTGCTCATTTATGGAACATAAGGAATAGCAGGAAGATCGTTAGCAGAAGAAAAGGAAGAATGAAGGGGGGTTAAACAGAAGGGGAATGAACCATGAGAGACTATGGACTCTGGGAAACAAACTGAGGGCTTCAATGGGGAGGGGGGTGAGGGACTGGGATAGGCCAGTGATGGGTAATAAGGAGGGCATGTATTGCATGGTGCACAGGGTGTTATACACAAAAATGAATCATGGAACATTACATCAAAAATTAAGGATATACCATATGGTGACTAACATAACATAATAAAAATTATTATGAAAAAATAAATAATTAAAAATAGTATTTGAAAATTATGATATCAATCAAATGAACATCTGAAATAAAATATTCTCAGTGAAATGTGATTTGATATAATGTGAAAGATTAAATTACAACTTCAAATTAAAACTATGCAATTGTAGGTAAATTTTAGAATTAATATGTAAATAAGTCTTTGAAACTTGACTTAAAATGTCATCCTCAGCATATTAACGAAAATAAGTAGATTATGTTCACTGTGTATTGGTACTAGAGATAAAACTTAAAAACTAATTCTATTCATGATTAAATGTCCTATTGCAAATTATAAATCAATAATATATTTGCCATTTTCTTTGATTTTTGGATAAAAGCAGTTCTCAATAGGCACCTATTATATCATAGATTTGAGCAGCAGAGAACTATAAAGTTCAATTGACAATTCACGTTGGCTTATAGTCTAAAGAGAAGAAAGAGAAGTGATAAATTCCTTGTCTATTTGAAAGCTGATTACCAACTTCAAGACTGGTTGAATTTTATGAGTTTATGTCTAAAATATAGGAATGCTTGGCAGGGAGTTAAGATGGCGGAGGAGTAGGGGACTCCTTTTTCAGCTGGTCCCTGAGTCAAGCTGGATACGTACCAGACCACCCGGAAAACCCACAGAAGCAGCCCAAGACACAGGAAGATACATCTGGATCTCTACAAATGAACATCTCCAAAACTGAGTATTGAGGTAAGAAGCAGAGAGCCGTGAATCCACTCACATACATGAGAAGAGAAACGGAAGGGGATGGAGCCTCCACTCTTGGGCGCTGGGAAGCAGTAGCCACCTGCACTGGGGAGCGGGCTGGACTCGCGGATGGGCACCTGCAAGAGAACAGACTGAGACCGTGAGCCTGGGAATGCGTGCACGTCCAAACTGAAAATCGGCGCTCTGGTGCGCTCACTGGAACAGGACTGAGACAGGGAGCTCAGGAGCGCACGCGTGACCAGACTGAAAACCTGCGCTCCGGAGTGCAAGGGAACCACACTGAAACAGGGAGCTCAGGAGTGTGCAAGGGAACCAAGGGCGGCTGGAGGTGTTAGAAACACAAAGGACAGAGACGTGCTGGCCCTGGAAGTGAGGGCTGGGATGCCAGCTGTGGGTCACACAACCTGGGATGCTGCAGTGTTTTTAGCAGCACCAACACAAACAGAGTTAAAGAGGCCAGGTGAGCTCAGTGGAGAGTGGACCGCAATCTCTCTGTTCTGAGACAGAGGCTGGGATATGGCCACTGCTGCTCTGACTCTCAGAAGAGTCACAGAAAACCACCAAGGAAAGCCGCCAGAGAACAAAAGCCCAGAAATATGGGCTTACATTGTGCCCATCTCCATCCCCCCTCGTAGGGGACAGGGAGACTATACCCAAACAGGGTTGTCTGAATATCAGCGTGGCAGGCCCCACTCCCAGAACGCAGGCTAAAAAATCAAGAAGCCCACATCCCTAAGGTCCCTATAAAAAGAGCACACTGCCTGGGTCCTGGTCAATAATTTGGGCTCAGGACAACCCTGCAAACTTTCCTCATCAGAATGACAAGAAGGAGAAACCCCCCCCCCAACAGCAAAGAAAAGATAATGAATCTGTGGCCTCTGCCACAGAACTGATGGATATGGATATAACCAAATTATCAAAAATGGAGTTCAGAGTAATAACGGTCAAGATGATGTGTAGATTTGAAAAAAACTATTAATGAAAATATTAACGAGAATATAGAATCTCTAAGGACAGAAATGAGAGCGAACTTGGCAGAAATTAATGCTATGAATCAAATGCAGTCAAAACTAGATGCTCTGACTGCCAGGGTAAATGAGGCAGAAGAACAAATTAGTGAATTGGAGGATGGGATGGTAGAAGAGAAAGTTAAAACAGAAACTTAGTTCAAAAAAACCCAGTCTCAAGAATGTATCTTACGGGAGATTACTGACTCAATGAAACGTTCCAATGTCAGAATCATCGGCATCCCTGAGCGGTGGAGAAAAACAGAGGTCTAGAAGAGATATTTGAACAAATTGTAGCTGAATACTTCCCTAATCTGGTAAGGAACCAAGCATTTGTGTCGAAGAGGCAGAGAGGATCCCTCCAAGATCGATCACAGCAAACCTACACCACATCACATCATAGTGCAATTCGCAAATATTAGATCCAAGGATACACTATTGAAAGCGGCCAGGGCAAAGAAAGTTCTCACGTACAAAGGCAAAAATATTAGGATTACGTCAGACCTGTCTACACAGACCTAGAATGAGAGAAAGGGTTGGGGGGGGCATTTTTAAGGCTCTTTCAGAGAAAAACATGCAACCAAGGATCCTTTATCCAGTAAGGCTGTCATTCAGAATTGATGGAGTGATAAGGACCTTCTAGAATCACCAGTCACTGATCAATTTTATAATACAAAACCAGCCCTACAAGAGATATTAAGGGGGTTCTATAAAAGTAAAAAGCCTGAAGAGTGATACAGGACAGAAAGTTACAATCTATAGAAACAAAGACTTTACAGGTCACATAACATCATTAAAATCATATTTCTCAATAATCACTCTCAGTGTGAATGGCCTAAGTGCCCCCATAACACACCACATGGCTGCAGATTGGATAAAAAGACATGACCCATCCATTTGCTGTCTACAGGAGACTCATTTTGAACCTAAACATACATCCAGACTGAAAGTGAAGGGATAGAAAGCCATTTTTCACTCCAAGGGACCTCAAAAGAAAGCTGGAGTAACAATTCTCAGAAAGATTAGATTTTAAACTAAAGACTATACTTAGAGATACGAAAGGGCACTGTATTCATCTTTTTTTAAAAGATTTTATTTATTTATTTGGAAGATAGAGACAGCCTGCAAGAGAGGAAACACAAGCAGGGGGAGTGGGAGAAGAAGAAGAAGGCTCATAGCGGAGGAGCCTGATGTGGGGCTCGATCCCATAATGCCGGGATCATGCCCTGAGCCGAAGGCAGACGCTTAACCGCTCTGCCACCCAGGCGCCCCAGGCACTATTTTATTCTTAAAGAATGTATCCTACAAGTGGATTTGACAATTATAAATATCTATGCCCCCAACAGGGGAGCAGCAAGATACACAAGCCAACTCTTAACCAGAAAAAAAGAGACATATAGATAAAAATACATTAATGGTAGGGGACCTCAACACTCCATCTCAGCAATAGACAGATCACCTAAGCAGAAAATCCACAAAGAAACAAGTGCTTTGAATGATATACTAGACCAGACGGGTCTCATACATATATATAGAACACACCCCAGAACAAAAGAATACTCATTCTTTTTGAATGCACATGGAACGTTCTCCAAAATAGACCATATGCTGAGTCACAAAAAACGTCTCAACCAATACCAAAAGATTGAAATTATTCCGTGCATATTCTCAGACCACAATGCTTTGAAACTGAAACTCAAGCACAAGGAAAAACTTGGAAGAAACTCAAACACTTGAAGACTAAGAACCATCCTGCTCAAGAATTAATCAATTAGCCAGGAAATCAAAAATCAATTAAAACAATTTATGGAGACCAACAAGAATGAAAACACAATGGTCCAAAACCTATGGGATACTGCAAAGGCAGTCCTAAGGGGAACACATAGCCATACAAGCCTCACTTGAAAGCATAGAAAAACCTAAAATGCAGTTTTTAT
Organism: Ailuropoda melanoleuca; assembly: GCF_002007445.2. NCBI lineage: Eukaryota > Metazoa > Chordata > Mammalia > Carnivora > Ursidae > Ailuropoda > Ailuropoda melanoleuca. The sequence continues at coordinate 65,668,929 of NC_048238.1, forward strand.
ATTCTCACCTCAAGAAGCTGGAACAGCAACAGAGGAACAGGCCTAATCCACGCACAAGAAAGCCGTTGATCAAGATTAGAGCAGAGATCAATGAATTAGAATCAGGAATACAGTAGAGCAGATCAACAGAACTAGAAGCTGGTTCTTTGAAAGAATAAATAAAATAGATAAGCCACTGGCAAGACTTATTCAAAAGAATAGAGAAAAGACCCAAATTAACAAATTACGAATGAAAAAGGAGAGGTCACAACCAACACCAATGAAATAGGAAGGATTATTAGAAAGTTTAATCAACAGCTTTATGCCAATAAATTAAACAACCTGGAGGAAATGGATGACTTCCTAGGAAACTATAAACTACCAAGACTGAAACAGGAAGAAATTGATTTTTTAAACACACTGATTAATTATGAAGAGATTGAAGTAGTTATCAAAAACCTCCCGTAAAACAAGACTCCAGGGACAGATGGATTCCCCGGGGAGTTCTACCAAACATTCAAAGTACAAATAATACCTATTCTCCTGAAGCTGTTTCAAAAAATAGAAACAGAAGGAAAACTACCAAACTCATTCTATGAGGCCAATATTACCTTGATCCCCAAACCAGGGAAAGACCCCATCAAAAAGGAGAATTACAGACTGATATCCCTGATGAATATGGATGCCAAAATTCTCAACGTGATCCAAGCTAATAGGATCCAACAGTACATTAAAAGGATATCCATCATGATCAAGTGGGATTCATCCCTGGGATGCAAGGGTGGTTCAACATTCGCAAATCTATCAGTGTGATACATCATATCAATAAGAAAAAAGCCAAGAATCATATGATCCTCTCAATAGATGCAGAAAAAGCATTTGACAAAATACAGCATCCTTTCCTTAGTAAAATGCTTAGAGTGTAGGGATAGAGGGCACATTCCTCAATTTCATAAAAGCCATCAATGAAAAGACTACAGCGAATATCATTCTCGATAGGTAAAAGCTAGAAGACTTTCCTTTAAAATCAGGAACATGACAAGAACGTCCACTCTCGCCATTATTATTCAGCATAGTACTAGAAGTCCTTGCTACAGCAAGCAGACAACAAAAAGGGTAAAAGTTATCCAAATCGGCAAAGAAGAAGTCAAACTGTCTCTCTTCTCAGATGACAAGATACTCTACATGGAAAACCCAAAAGAATCCACCCCCAAATTACTAGAAGTTATAGAGCAGTTCAGTAATGTGGCAGGATACAAAATCAATGCTCAGAAAGCGGTTGCATTTCTATAGACGAGCAATGAAACTGAAGAAAGAGAAATTAGGGAATCCATTCCATTTACAATAGCACCAAAAATCATACGTTATCTCGGAATTAACTTAACCAGAGACGTAAAGGATCTATATTCTAGAAACTACAAATCACTCTTGAAAGACATTGAAGAAGATACAAAAAGATGGATTGGAAGAATTAACATAGTTAAAATGTATATGCTACCCAGAGCAATCTACACTTTCAATACCGTCACGATCAAAATCCCAAGACATTTTTCAATGAAATGGAACAAAGAATCCTAAAATTTGTATGAAACCAGAAAAATCCCCATATCACCAAGGAATTGTTGAAAAGGAAAAACAAAGTTTGGGGCATCACATTGCTGGATTTCAAGCTGTACTAAAAAGATGTGATCCCAAAGACAGCCTGGTACTGGCACAAAAGCAGACCCATAGACCAATGGAACAGAGTAGAGAACCCAGAAATGGACCCTTAGCTCTTTGGGCAACTAATCTTTGACAAAACAGGAAAAAACATCCAGTGGAAAAAAGGCAGTCTCTTCAATAAATGGTGCTGGGAAATTGGATATTCATATACAAAAGAATTAAACCTGACCACTCTCTCACCCCATACACCAAGATAAACTCCAGATGGATGAGAGACCTCGATGTGAGACAGGAATCCAGCAGCTGCAATCTCTATGACATCGGCCACAGCAACTTTTTTCATGACACATCTCCAAAGGCAAGAGAAACAGAAGAAAAAATGAACTTGTGGGACTTCATCAAAATAAAAAGCTTCTGCACAGCCTAGGAAACAGTCAAAAAAAACTAAGAGGTAGCCCACGGAATGGGAAAAGATATTTGCAAATGACACTACAGATAGAAGATTGGTATCCAAGATCTACAAAGAACTTCTCAAACTCAATACACAAGAAATAAATAAACAAATCATAAAATGGGCAGAAGTTATGAACAGACACTTTTCCAATGAAGACATACAAATGGCTAACAGACACATGAAAAAATGTTCAAAATCATTAGCAATCAGAGAAATTCAAATTAAAACCACACTGAGATACCAATTTATGCCAGCTAGAATGGCAAAAATCAACAAGGCAGGAAACAACAATTGTTGGAGTGGATGTGGAGAAAGGGGATCCCTCTTACATTGTTGGTGGGAATGCAAATTGGTGCAGCCACTCTGGAAAACAGTGTGGAGGTCCCTTAGAAAGTTAAAAATTGAGCTATCCTATGATCCACCCATTGCACTACTGGGTGTTTACCCCAAAGATACAGACGTAGTGAAGAGAAGGGCCATATGCACCCCAATTTTCATAGCAACATTGTCCAGAATAGCTAAACTGTGGAGGGAGCCGAGATGCCCTTCAACAGATGACTGGATTAAGAAAATGTGGTCCATATATACAATGGAATATTACTCAGCCATCAACGAATGATTTCTCAAAATTTGCTGCAACATGGATGGGAGTGGAGGAGATAATGCTAAGCGAAATAAGTAAAGCAGAGAAAGACCATTATCATATGGTTTCTCTCATCTATGGAACATAAGAACTAGGAAGATCGGTAGGAGAAGAAAGGGAAGAAGGAGGGGGGGTAAACAGAAGGGGGAATGAACCATGAGAGACTATGGACTCTGAGAATCAAACTGAGGGCTTCAGAGGGGAGGGGGGTGGGGGAATGGGATAGGCTGGTGATGGGTATTAAGGAGGGCACGTATTGCATGGTGCACTGGGTGTTATATGCAAGTAATGAATCATGGAACTTTACATCAAAAAGTAGGGATGTACTGTATGGTGACTAACATAAAAAATAAAAACAAAAAATAAAACATAGGAATGCTTTTATTCAGCAGCTTAAATATTATTACTATTTTATTTGTATCTTAGTTATGTAATCTCTTAGCAGAGTGACAAGTAAATTAGTAAAGTAGAATGTAATTTTTTAAAAAGAGAAAGAACTAAAGGAATTTAAAGACTGAATCTTACCTTCCAGAAGAATCAGAACACAAACTGTGATGCGCTACTGAAATATTGTGTTCTAACATAAATCCTAAAAATCATTGTATCTTTTCAGATATGAATCAAAAGCTTTTGACCGGAGAATATACTACATTGCATGTTTTGCTCATTACACCACAGAAGCAAAGAGTAATTTTTTTTTTAAGATTTTATTTATTTATTAGATAGAGTAAGCAAGAGAGAGTCTGAGTGACTGGGTGCGGTGGGGGAAGCAGAGGGAGAAGCAAACTCCCTGCTGAGCAGGGAGCCCAGTTTGGGACTCAATCCCAGGACTCTGGGATCATGACCTGAGCCAAAGGCAGATGCTTACCTGACTGAGCCACTCAAGCAAAGAGTAATTTAAAAAACAAGCAGTTGAGAGTAAGGAGAATAGAATTATAGGCCTGCCTCTGTTGCTAACGAGTCTTGTGGCTTTGGTTAGTTCACTTAACTTCCCTTTGCCTTAGTTTCTTATTCTGTAGTATGAGTACTTGATCTCTCAGGTTGTTACCAAACTAACTTGAGTTTGTTTCTATTGAGTTAGAGATAGAAACTATACCAGGTGCAGTTGTCACACAAAAGAAAGTTTATTTAAGGCAGATAAGGAGATGATGAGGAATAACTTCCAAAGCCATGACTCTCCAAGCAGGGGCGAGCAGATTCTTTTTATTTTCAGTTTAGGATGAATATTCAGAAAGGGGAGCTTTGTTATTGCAGGTAAAGGTGTACCTAAGTTTGCACAGGCCTACTTAGAAAACATGCCTATATGTGCATCTTATGTTAATAAAGCTGCTCCTCCCATAGCAGAGACTTTAAAATTATAATGAAGCAACCAGTAACTGTCAGACAGAGAGAAGGGACTATGGACAAGCTCCCAAAGCCAGTATGAACTGGATGGGGTCTTGGGCTCCTTATCTCAGGTAGGAAATGTGGGGCCTCACTTGTTCATAGGCTAAAATGGTGTTAGTTGACCTGAGTGCAGACTTCTGCAGAGAAAGCCAGGGTATTTGTTAGTGAGGTCTGAAAAGAAACAATAGCTGAATAGGGGAAAAGCAGTTCTCTGAAAAACAAGTTTTAAATTTTCTGCTTGTTTCAATCTTATTAACCCTATGGCATATGGTTTCAATCTTGCAAAAACAACTCAAGAATGTACACTAGGTCAGTCTTTTGAAACCATCCTGGGAGTTTTACCATCAATTTACTCTCTCTAATAAGGTTAGGCTATTTCCTGGCCTGGCAGAGGCTGTTAGTTTTTGCATTCCCTTTGTTCCCTTGAAATCCTTAATTATTGAGGTTTTTGCATTTCTTTGTAATGTGTGCTAGGGCAAGTAGAGCTGGTAAGGTATAGATTACTGAAAATAGCTGGGGGTTTAAAATGACTTCTCTAATGAATCATCGAACTTTACATAAAAAACCAGGGATGTACTGTATGGTGACTAACATAATATAATAAAAAATATTATTATAATAAAAACAAATAAATAAATAAATAAAATGACTTCTCTATGTCTCCAAAGCTATGTCTTCTCTTTTTCTGGGAATCCTCAACTATTTCTCCTTTCAAGATATCTTCTTTTACAAAAAAAATGAAAAAACAAAAACAAGCAAACAAAAAACACCCTTTCCATTTAAGGGAGTTAGATTGGAGTAAGAGAATTGTCCTGCCATTTTTTTGAACAATCCATAATAAAATAAAACAATACCAAGAAAAGAGTCATTATTGAGTCTCACTCCCTGTATAGGGTCAACTAAAAAATGTCAAGGTTATCCTTGAGCTCTGGAAGGGCATTCATTCAACATGTACTGAACCTAATGCAGCATTTATGATATAATGGTGAAACAATTTTTACCACAGTCCAATGGAAACGAAAGTGAAGTTTTTGTTAATGTTTGTAAAGAAGTCAAGATATTTGCATCAAAATCATTTAAATAAATTCAGTTACATGCAAAAAAACCATACTTTTTCATGCATACCCATTATTATATCTTTAAATTTTGTCAATTTCTCTTTTTTTAAGATTTATTTATTTATTTTAGAGAGACAGAAAGAACAAGTTGATGGTGGCACAGATGGAGAAATTTTCAAACAGACTCCCCGCTGAGTGCAGAGGCTGACTTGAGAGTCAGTCTCATAATCCATGAGATCATGACCTGAGCCAAAACCAACAGCTGGGTGTTTAACAGACTGAGCCACCAAAGTGTCCCTGTCATTTTCTTGAAAATAAAAATAATAGATATAATAAGGGAATAAGGTAAAGTTTTGTATGATTCTAATACAAAGAAAATTGGGTAGGGTTTCCATGATTATAAATACATGCTTAAAGAGAATAATAAAAATTGTCATGAGGATACAAATTAGTCCTGTTTTATACAGATTATCTTAGTTAAAATCAAACATTTCATTTCCGAAGGGAAAAAAAAACTACAGTTTAATGCATGTTCATGAAAAGTAGGGTAGTTTTTAATGCTGGTAGGTGTAATTCATGTGTCCCATTTAAGACTTAGAATGTTTTCTTCCGATATAATTATAGTATTCAGAATGCATAAATGCAATCATACTAATGTTGTTGGACAGGAAATCATCTAAATTATTTTCATCATAGTATGAAGAGTTAAAATAACTAGTTCCCCCTCCCCTTTGAAAAAAAGGTTCACTTTTGAGTGCAAAGTATTCTTGCCATGCCCTAAAAGAAAATTTTCTATGCTATTAACTGTGCTGTTATATTCAAAATGGAGAGGGTGTTTTATAAAAGAGTAGAAGATGTTCACTATGATGATTTACATACAATTTATCAAGACCGACAAGTGTGAAATGGCTTCATCATGATGCATTAACTCAGCCTGATAATATCCAAGTGTTGAGATAATTAAGGTAAATATATGGGGTTTCATGAAAATCCTTAGCCAAAATTCAAATTATGCTTTTGATATGGTTTTATACTCTCCTCAACTCATGAATAGAGTATATAGAAGAAAGGAGATCATTAATTCTTTCTCTTAAACTAATATAGTAAACTCTGCAGTTATCTGTCAATTATTAAAATACCCATTTTCATCTGATGGAAATAATTAACTTAGTTTGCTTTTCCTGCAGACCTGGTGCATAGACATGAAGTGATAAGATCTATTAAATACTGAACTAAATAGTTGTTTATATGATTCCAGTGACTAATTATATATTTACAAAAGTTTATATTTTGAAAGGTAGTATTTTAATGTTAGATACACTGATAAGCAGATTTTCTGTATTTAAAGATTAATATAAGGGTATCCAGTATGTAGTTGATAGTTATTTCACTTTTAAAAATGTTTTTTTAATTCCAGTTAGTTAACACAACTGTAATATTAGTTTCAGTTGTACAATATAGTGATTCAACATTTCCATACATCACCCAGTGCTCATCACAAGTGCCATCTTCAATCCCCATCACCTATTTAACCATAACCCCACCCACATCTGTTCTGGTAACCATCAGTTCTCTAAAGTTAAGAGTCTGTTTCTTGGTTTCCCTCTCTTTCTCTTCCCTTTGCTGGTTTGTTCTGTAGTTTAAATTCCACACATGGGTGAAATCATATGGTATCTGCCTTTCTCTGACTGACTTATTTTACTTACCCTAATACTCTCTAACTCCATCAACCTCACTGCAAATGGCAAGATTTCATTCTTTTTTAAGGCTGAGTAATATCCCATTGCATGCATATATATATGTATATATATATACACACATATATACATATATATTATTAAGTTATTAATACATTATAAAGTATCAATATACTTTTATTATAATTATAATTATATAATTATATTATGTAAGTAATTATATATGATTATTATATAATCATATATAATTATATATAATATAATTATAATTAATATAAATATAAAATGTAATTATATTATATTATAAAATTACAATTATATATTATATATTTATAGTTATGATTATATTATAAAATATAATTATAATTAATATAAAGAATTAATATAATTATTAATTATATATTGTAATAATATATAATAACTTATTTATATTATATATATAATGTCTTTATTGATTTGTCAGTGGACAGAAATCAGATACATCATTTGCAAGTATCTCCTCCCATTCTGCAGGTTGCCTTTTAGTTTTGTTGATTGTTTCCTTTGCTATGTGGAAGCATTTTATTTTGATGAAGTCCCAATAGTTTATTTTTGCTTTTCTTTCCCTTGCCTCAAAAGACATATATAGAAAGAAGTTTCTAAAGCTGATGTCAAAGAGGTTACTGCCTGTGTTCTCTTCTAGGATTTTATTGGTTTCAGGTCTCACATTCATGTCTTTAATGCATTTTGAATATATTTTTGCATATGATGTAAGAAAGTGGTCCAGTTCCATTCTTTTGCATGTTGTTGTCCAGTTTTCCCAACACCATTGGTTGAAAAGACTGTTTTCCCCCATATTGGATATTCTTTTCTGCTATTTCAAGCATTAATTGACCATATAGTTGTCAGTTCCATTCTGTGTTTTTTATTCTGTTCCATTAATCTATGTGTTTGTTTTTGTGCCAGAATCATACTGTTTTGATACTAAAGTTTTGTAGTATAACTTGAAGCCCAGAATTGTGATGTGTCCAGTTTTGATTTTATTTTCAAGATTGTTTTGGCTATTCAGGGTCTTTTGTATTCCATACAAATTTTAGATTTTTTGCTCTAGCTCTGTGAAAAATGCTGGTGGTATTTTCATAGGGATAGCATTAAATATGTAGATTGCTTTGGGTAGCATAGACATTTCAAAAATATTTGTTCTTCCAATCCATGAGCATGGAAGTTTTTTCCATTTCTTTGTATCATCTTCAATTTCTTTCATTGGCGTTTTATAGATTTCACAGTACAGGTCTTTCACCTCTTTGGTTAGCTTTATTCCTAAGTACTTTATTGTTCATGGTGCAATTGTAAATGGGCTTGATGTCTTAGTTTCTTTTTCCTGTGCTTCATTACTGGTGTATAGAAATGCAACAGATTTCTTTACATTGATTTTGTATCCTGTGACATTGAATTCCTTTATCAGTTCTACCAGTTTTTGGTGTTTTTTGGACTTTCTACATAGAGTATCACATCATCTGAAAATAGTGAAAGTTTTAATTCTTTTTTGCTTATTTGGATGCCTTTTACTTCTTTTTGTTGTGTCATTGCTGTAGCTAGGACTATTTTGAATAACCATGTTAATTAACAGTAGTGAGAGTGGACATCCCTGTCTTGTTACTGACCATAGAGGAAAAGCTCTCATTTTTTCCCCACCAAGGATTATATTACCCGTGGATTTTTGTATATGGCCTTTATTATGTTGAGATATTTTCCCTCTAACCCTGCTTTGTTGAGGGTCGTTATCACAGGATGTTGTACTTTGTCAAATGATTTTTCTGCATCTATTGAAAGGATCAGATGGTTTTAACCTTTCTTTTATTAATGTGATATATCACACTGCGTAATTTGCAAATATTGAACAACACTTCCAGCCCAGGCATCCGGCCCTGGAATATTTTTTCTTTGGAAGTTTTTGATTAATGATTCAATTTCTTTGCTGGTTATCTGTTCAATTTTTCTATTTCTTCCTGTTTCAGTTTTAGTAGTTTATATGTTTCTAGGAATTTATCCATTTCTTCTAGTCGTTCCAATTTGTTGCCTTATAGTACTCATAATATTCTCTTAGAATTGTTTGTATTTCTATGGTGTTGGTTGTTATTTCTCCTCTCTCATCTGTGACTTCATTTATTTGAGTCCTTTCTCTTTTCTCTTTTTTTAAGATTTTATTTATTTATTCGACAGAGAAAGAGAGAGAGAGACAGCCAGTGAGAGAGGGAACACAAGCAGGGGGAGTGGGAGAAGAAGATGCAGGCTCCCAGCAGAGGAGCCTGATGTTGGCCTCGATCCCAGGACCCTGAGATCACACCCTGAGCCAAAGGCAGATGCTTAATGACTGAGCCACCCAGGCGCACCCTTTCTCTTTTCTGTTTATAAGTCTGGCCAGAGATTTATCAATTTTCATTATTTTTTTTCAAAGAACCAGCTCCTGGTTTCATTGATCTGTTCTATTGTTCTTTTTATTTTCTGTATCATTTTTTTGTGATCTAATCTTTATTATTTCCTTCCTTCTGCTGGCTTTAAGCTTTTTTTGTTGCTCTTTTTCTAGTTCCTTTAGGTGCAATGTTAGGTAGTTTATTTGAGATTTTCTTGCTTCTTGAGGTAGGCTTGTATTGCAATTTACTTCCTTCATTTGTCTAGTTTGTCTGATATTTTATACTCCAGTTTTGTTTTGACATCCTTGTAAATGATGTTTCTCCATCCTCTCACTTTCAGTGTTCAGGTGTCTTTAGGACTGAAATGAGTCTCTTATAAGCAGCATATAGATAACTTTTTTTTTAATCCATTGTGACACCTATGTCTTTTGATTGGAGTATTATTCTATTTCAAAGTAGTTATTGATTAATACGCACTTATTGCCATTTTATTACTTGTTTTGCTGTTGTTTCTAAAAATTTTCTCTGTATCTTTCTAGTATTTGTTGCTTTTTATCTTTCTTCCCCACTCAATGTGTCCCCTTTAATATTTCTTGCAGGCTGCCTTGGTGGCCATGAACTCTTTTAGTTTTTGTTTGTCTGGGAGATTCTTTTTCTCTCCTTCTATTCTGAATGCTAGCCTTGTTGAATAGAGTACTCCTAGCTGCAGGTTTTTTCCCATTCAGCACTTTGAATATATCATTCTCCTCACTTCTGGCCTGCCAAGTTTCTGTTGAGAAATCTGCATGAAGCCTTATGGCTCTTCCTTTGTAAGTTAAGGACTTCTTTTTTCTTGTTTTTTTTAAGATTTTTTTTTCATCAATATATTTTGCGAATTTAATTACAATATGTCTTTTTATCGGCCTGCTTTTGTTTATTTTGATGGGAGTTTTCTGTGCCTCGTGGATCTGGATGTCTGTTTTCTTCTCTAGATTAGGGAAGTTTTAGCTATAATTTCCTCAAATACATTTTCTGCCCCCTTTTCTCTCTTCTTCTTCAGTGATTCTTATAATATGATTTTTATTACATTTGATTGAGTCTCTGATTTCCCTAATTCCATTCTCATGTTCTATAATTCTTCTGTCTCTCATTTATTCAGCTTCATTATTTTCCATTGTTTTGCCTTCTATATCACTTTTTCATTCCTCTGCTTCTTCCAGCCTGTGTTGATTGCATGAAGCCTGTTTCCAATTTCAGTTAGTGCCTTCTTCATTTCTTTCTTTTTTCTTCTCTTTCTTTCATTCTTTCTTTCTTTTCTTTTTGCATTCTTCATTTCTTTCTTTTCTTTTTTTTTAAAGATTTTATTTATTTATTTGACAGAGAGAGAGGCAGTGAAAGAGGAAACAAAGCATGGGGAGTGGGAGAGGGAGAAGCAGGCTTCCCATGGAGCAGGGAGCCCGATGTGGGGCTCGATCCCAGAATGCTGGGATCATGACCTGAGCCAAAGGCAGATGCTTAATGACTAAGCCACCCAGGCGCCCCTGCAGTCTTCATTTCTCACTGTTTTTTAATTTATTTATGTTTGTGGTAAGGGTCTCCCTGATGTCTTCCATTCTTTCCTCAAGCCCAGTGAGTATCTTTATGATTTAAATTCAAATTCTCCATCAGGTATGTTACTTATATCAGTTTTGCTCAGATCTCTGGCCATGAAATTACCTTGCTTTTTCATTTAACATGAACTCCTCCATCTTGGCATTTTTTTCTAATTCTCTGCCTTCTTCTCTGTGTTAGAAAAGCCAGTTAAGTGTCTTGATCTTGAGAGCAATGGCTTTATGAAGAAGAGGTCCTATAGTTTCCAGGGCTTGCTGCTTCAGGGAGTGTCTCTGGTGTGTGCTGCATGTGCTCTGCTGTTGTGTTTTGGCTACTCTATCCTTCAAGCCAGTCATGTGCTGAGGCCCTCCTTGCCTGCAGTGGGCAGTGTTTTATTCTTGGTCAGAATGTGGGCCTTTTAGCTAGGTGTATTCTTGTCTGCTTCTCAAATTAGACCTGATACTGTTTTCACTGGAACTGAAATCCCTGCCAAACTGGCTGGGAGATGTGGTGTGGGGATGGGGCTTGTGTTGGTCTTCTGGGAAGGAGTCTGTTGCACTGGAACTGAGGCAAGCTTGACTGAGAAGGGCAATCCCACCAGCATGCAAGGTTGTGGGATTTGGTGTAAGTTAGGTAGCCTATGCAGGTGCTGTGCTGCTTTCAACAGGTGGTCCTCTTTTTATAACTAGGGGTAGGAGAGGGATATGGAGCAGGATGGCTCCTTTGTCCATGCTACCTCTCAGAGAAGCACTCCAAGAAGAATAAATAATTCCCCCCTCTCCCGTGTGTCCAACGTTTTTCAGATCACTATTTCCACACTGCCTCTGGGTTGTTTGCCTGCCTTCTCTTCAGGAGCAGGGCAGTGCCCTCAGGGCTCTATCCCAGCTAAGCCTGCTTACATTTAAAACACTAGGCACCAAGCCCATCACTTTTTCAAGCACTCACAAAAATCAACCCCTCTTGTTTTGGCCAATGGCTTCGGAGAAATGTTCTCCTTATGCATTTCTCTGTGTGCTCTACTCTCTCTTGCCCTTTTCTGTGGCCACAGCTCCCTTACCTTCACATAACCTGTGATCTGTTTCTCCCCTGAACCATATCTCTGTATTTCTTACCCTTTTGATGTGATCTCTTCTCTCTCTTTAGTTTTGGAGTTTGTTCTGTCAGTCTTTAAGTTGATTTTGGGGGGTATTTAGAATGATTAGATATTTATCTAGTTGTGTTCATGGGAAGAGTTGAGCTTAGGGTCCTCCTACTCTGCTGTCATCTTCCCCATTTGGGACCATATGTAAATCTTAATATATTTAAAATAATTAAAAACACACAAAATATGTTTGTTGATGTTAATGGAATTAAATATTTAGCATTAAGAGATGTAGAAAAAACACAATATTGGGAAAATAATAACTTCAATCAGACAAAGAGGAAATAAAAAAGCAAATCAGCAAGTATTTTAAACTGAATTGTAATAAAAATGCAATATATCAAAATTAAGAAAATTCAATTAACTAAAAGTATACTCAGAGGAAAAGGTATAACTTTAAATGATTGTATTAGAAAAGAAGAGAGGACTACACTTAATGGCTCAAGATACCACTTTAAGAAGTTAGAAAAATAAATACAAAGTAAACCCAAAGCATGTAGAAGGAAATAATAATTAATAATAATAATAAACACAACTCACCAAAATAGAAAACATTCAAGAGAATGAATAAACCAAGAACTTGACCATTGAAATCACTAATAAAATTCATATAGCCTTAGCTAGACCTACTAAGAAAAAACACAGGGAACAAAAATCATCAGTATCAGGAACAAAAGAGTATCCATCTCCTCAGATCCTACAGACAGTAAAAAATAATTTGAATAATTTTACAGAACTTTTTTCCAAGAAATTGGACAATTTAGAAGAAATTGACAAATTCCCTGAAAGACACAAGCTACCAAAACTCTACCAAGAAGATAATAAACAATCTGAATAGTTTTGTATCCATTATAGATATTAAATTTTTTACTACAAACCTTCCCACAAGGAAAACATAAGGCCCATATGGCATCAAATGTAAATTTTAGCAAATACATAAGGAAAAACAGTAATAATCCTACACAAACTTTTTTAAAAAATATGAGTGAGGAATGCTTTACAACTCATTTAAGGTGACAACATTATTTTGACACCAAAAACCAGGAAAATATACTATAAAAAGGAAAAAGGAAAGAATAAAAGAACTACAGGCAATATTCCTCATCAATACACAAAAGCCCTTTTAAAATATTAGCAAACCAAATCTAACAATCTAAAACAGTGAGATATATATTAGGGAATAAAGTATATCCCAGGAATCCATGGTTTGTTTAATATTCCAGAAATTTGTCTATGTAATTCACCCCAGTAACATAGCAAATATAGTACCTTAACTTATGATGGTAAGAGTATAAGCAGCGTCATGGGCTTGGCTCCTTCATAATTATTTTGAAACTGAAGTTTTGTTGCAATAGTGTGTAAATGCAGGTTCATTGTTATGGCCTACATGTAACTGAGACACTATGAAACTTAATGAGTTAATGAGAGAATAAAAATTTGAGATCACTCCTACGCCCCTCCATGTATATGTACTGAATTGCACTTAAATTGTGAACATTCGTATACACAATAAAATCCACGTTTGAGAAGGAAAATACATTTTAATAGTGAAGAAAGATAATTCCAAGAAAAAAATTTATTGAAGTAAGTATTCTGGTTAATTCAGGGAATGTTTCCTTATATTTTATCTTAATCTGGCACCCTACATACAATTCATACATTTGACCTATTTCTTTTGTTTGTTTCATTTATTTCTGTGCCCATTTATTAGGAATCATTTTTGATTTATTTCCCTCATTTGAAAAAAAGTAGTGCCTTTTGAAAAAGACTTTCTCTTCACTTACGGTCACAATTAGCTGTCCAAAAGACTGTTCACACTAGCTTACTGAATAGCTCTCCATACCTATTTCTTTCATATATTTCTGTCATCCCCACTCCTCTATGGATTTTGTACTCTCTCCACCATGCCCACTGCAATTATGTCCTATCTTTACATGTACACACAGGCAAGATCTTTCACTTTTTTAACAAAGCCCATATTTTATTTACCAACTTTCTCTTAAATGGAATAAATTGGCTGTCATTCAAAAAATTGCATACAGGGAGAGGAGTTAAGATGGTAGATTAGTAGGGCAATGCTGGGCTTGCCTTATCCCTCAAACACAGCTAGATCAATATTAAATCATTTTGAACAACTAGAAATTTGATCTGAGGGTTAAGAAAATAATCTGCACAATTAGAGGGAGAGAACATGGCAAGTACGAGGTTTGTAGATGTGAGTTCAGAGAGACAAGAGTAGTGGTGCTGCAGAAGGGTGGGAACATTTTCATAGAGCAAAGTCAGGGATAGAGGGAGAGAGTGGGACAGAAAGCGGTGCATAGGGTTCACCCACAGTGTTCTGGGGTGGGTATCCCCTGGATTGCAAGGGAAGAGAATGTTCCCCTTCCTGAAATGCATTTGGAAGAGGGTATTTTGTCCCTCCAAGGACAATAACCCACCAGGCGGTATTGAGAAGCCATTCAACAACAGGGGACAGAGACCCAAGCAGAGGACAGATAAATCAGTCATGGCTTTTTGCTGTTTCAAGGCTCCAGGCACTTGTACAGGCATGCAACTGCTTTTCTGGGACAGAAAGGTGCCAGGCACAGCACTGCAAAGCTCTCCTCTGGGGAAAGGAGCAGGTCCTTGTGCTGCCAGGTACTTTGAGATTTGTTGTTTTGAATCCTAGTTGCCAGGCAGAGATAAAACACAGGAGAACTGTGGCATGGGGTATACTGCTGCCTGGGCACAGACAGGTTGAGGGCAGGGATCTGATGAAAGCCTGGGACACAGAGAAAAATATTGTTCACTTTTCTCTGAAGGCTTCCTGAACAACTGATGCCATGAGTTCCCCTCCTGGTGATGAAAGTGTGGGTTGATGCCATCTTCCACTCCTCCCCATCCTTCCCAGCATGTTTAGACTTTCGGAGAGAAACACAGTGCCTCCATGGGAGGCTAGAGTTGCATGTAACAAAACCTGCCCACCTACACCTGGAAGAGACTTCTTTATTAGGGTGGGTCTGACTGTGAGCCACCCAGTGGACCTCTCCCTCAGAAAACCAACACAGACCCTCTGTATGCATCAAAGCTACTGATCATAGAGTGCTCCAAAGCACCCACATCTGTTCTGGTGGAATTAGAGCCAGGCTTTTCTTTCTTTCTTTCTTTCTTTCTTTCTTTCTTTCTTTCTTTCTTTCTTTCTTTCTTTCTTTTTCTTTCTTTCTTTCTTTCTTTTCTTTCTTTCTTCTTTCTTTCTTTCATTTTATTTTTTTTTACTTTTTCTTTTTACATTTTTATATTTATATTATTTTTAAAATTTCTAAATAATTTTCTTTGGCATCAGGCTCATAGTTTTTTGTTCATTTGTTGGCTTGCTTGTTTCCTTTTTTCATTTTTTAGATCAGACTTTTTTTTTCCTTTTTATTTTTTCCTTCTTTATTTCTTTTTCTTTGTAATCAGGGTTATACTTCATTGTTTGCTTTCTTGTTCATTTCCTTTTTCTCTTTTATTGGATCAAGCTTTCTTTCTTTAAATCAGGCTTATCATAACAAACAATTCAATGTGCATAGTTAAATTCTAAACATTCCCCACTGCAAGCAAGGAGAAACTCTGTAGAGGACTGACCTGTGTGAAAGAGCAACCCAAACACAACAGCATTGTACACACAGAATACACCAGAAATATTTCCTGAAGCACCAAGCCCTGGACAGTGTAGGACCCATTCTTAATATATAGTATTACTCTCAGGAGCATAATATTTAAGTTTCACAACATGCAAAAGACAGAAATCTAGACCTAATGAGAAGATGGAGGAATTCTCCCATAAAAGAAAATCAAGAAGAAATCACAACCAGGGATTTGCTCAAAACAAATATAATCAATATATCTGAAGAAGAATTTAGAACAACAGTTATAAAAATAATAGCTGGGCTTGAAAAAAACAAAGAAGACAGCAGAGAAACCCTAGTTGGAGAGATAACAGATGTAAAAACTAGTAAGGCTGAAATAAAGAATGCTGTAATTGAGATGCAAAGTAGATTGGCTGTAATCACAATGAGAATAAAAGAAGCAGAGGAATGAATAGGTGACACAGAAGATAAAATTATGGAAAATAATAAAGCTGAAAAGAAGAGGGAAAGAAAACCATTAGATCATGAATATAGACTTAGGGAACTCAGTGATTCCATAAAACAAAATGATATCTGTTTCATAGAAGTCTCAGAAGAAGAGAGGGGAAAAGGGGGCAGAGGGTCTATTTGAACAAATTATAGCTGAAAACTTCCCTAATCTGGGAATATGAACAGGCATTCAAGTCCAGGAGGTACAGAAAATGCCCCTCAAAATCAACAAATACAGGTCAACACCAAGACATATCATTGTGAAACTTGGAAAATACAAAGATAAAGAGAGAATTCTGAAAACAGCTGGGGAAAAAAAAATGGGTCCTTAATCTATAAAGGTAGATGCATAAGGCTAGTAGTTGACCTATGCTCAGGAACTATCCTGGCCAGAAAGAAATGGCATGATATATTCAATGTGCTAAATGGAAAAATATGCAGCCAAGAATAATTGATCCAGCAAAGCTGTCATTCAAAATAGAAGGAGAGATAAAAGAGTTTCAAAGAAAAGCAAAAACTAAAGGAGTTCATGAACACTAAACCAGCTCTGCAAGAAATATTAAAGGGGACCCTTTGAGCCAGAAAGAGAAACCAAAGTCAACAAAGACTAAAAAGGAAAAGAGACAATTTATAGGAACAACAAATTTATAAGTAATGCGATGGCACTAAATTCATATCATTCAGTAATAACTCTGAATGTAAATTGACTAAATGCTCCAATCAAAAGACATAGAGTATCAGAATGGATTTAAAAAAACAAGATCCATTGATATGCTGCTCACAAGAGACTCATTTTAGACCCTGAAACACCCCTAGATAGAAAGTGAGGGGGTAGAGAACCATCCATCATGCTATTGGACTTCAAAAGACCTGGAGGAGCCATACTTATATCAAAAAATCTAGATTTTAAACTGAAGACTGTAATTAACAGATGAGGAAGAGCACTATGTCATAATTAAGGTGTTTTCCAACAAGATCTAATGATTGCAAATATTTATATCACCAACTTGGGAGTAACCAAATATATAAATCAATTAGTAAACTTAAAGAAACTCATCAATTATAGTACAAAAATAGTAGGAGACTTTAACACCCCATTCACAGCAATGCACAGATTATCAAAGCAGAAGATCAACAAGAAAACACGTGCTTTGAAAGATAAATTGGATCAGATGGGCTTAACAGATATAATCATAGTAATTCATCCTAAAGCAGCAGAATACCCATTCTTTTCAAGTGCACATGGAATATTCTCCAGAATAGATCATATACTGGGTCAGAAATCAGGCCTCAACCAATACAAAAAGATTGAGATCATAACACGCATGGTTTCAGATCACAATGCTATGGAACTATAAGTCAACCACAAGAAGAAATTTGGAAAGACTGCACATACATGGAGGTTAAAGAACACCCCACAAAATAATGATTGAGTTAATGAGGAAATTAAAGAAGAAATTAAAAAAAGCATAGAAGCAAAAGAAAATGAAAACACGACAGCCCAAAGCCTTTGGGATGCAGCAAAGGCAGTCCAAAGAGGAAAGTACATAGCAATACAGGGCTTCCTCAAGGAGCAAGAAGAGTGTCCAATAAACAACCTAAGCTGACACCTAAATAAGCTGGAAAAAAAAACAAATAAAGCCTAAATCCAGGAGAAAAGGGGAAATAATTAAGATCAAAGCAGAAATAGATGACAGAAAAATTTTTTAAAAAACCAGTAGAACAGATCAATGAAACTAGGAGCTGGTTCTTGGAAAAAATTAACAAGATTGACAAACCCCTAGCCAGAATTATCAAAAAGAAAAGAGAAAGGACCCAAATAAATAAAATCATGAATGAAACAAAAAAGATCACAACCAATACAGAAGAAATGCAAAAAATTATAAGAGAATATTATGAGCCAACCAATTGGACAATCTGGAAGAAATGGATAAATTTCTAGAAACATAAACTACCAAAATTGAAACAGGAAGAAATAGAAAACCTGAAGAAACCCATAACCAGCATAGAAAGTGAATTAATAATCAAAAATCTCCCAGCAAACAAGAGTCCAGAGCTGGATGGCTTCCCAGGGGACTTCTACCCAACATTTGAAGAATCAATACCTATTTTTCTGAAGCTATTGCAAAAAAACACATGGATGCCAAAATTCTCAACAAGATACTAGGTAATAGGATCCAACAGTAGATAAATGCCAAATGGGATTTATTCCTGTATTTTGGGGGTGGTTCAAAGTCTACAAAACAAACAATGTGATACACCACATTAGTACAATAAAGTATAAGAATCATATGATCTTCTCCATAGATGCAGAAAAAAGCATTTGAAAAAATACAGCATGTTTTCTTGATAAAAACCCTCCACCATGTAGGAATAGAGGAAAAAAAACTCAACATCATAAAGGCCATGTAAAAAAATCCACAGCTAATATCCTCAATGGGGAAAACTGAGAGCTTTTACCTTAAGGTCAGGAACATGAAAGGGATACCCACTCTCACAACTATTTTTCAGCATAGTATTCGAAGTCCCAGCCCCAGCAATTAGACAACAAAAAGAAATAAATGACATCAAATTGGCAAGGAAGAAGTCACAGATGACATGATACTCTATATGGAAAACCCAAAAGAATCCACTCCCAAACTATTAGAAGTTATAAAGCAATTCAGTAACGTGGAAGGATACAAAATCAATGTTCAGAAATCATTTGCATTTCTATACACGAACAATGAGACTGAAGAAGGAGAAATTAGGGAATCCATTCCATTTACAATAGCACCAAAAATCATACCTTATCTCGGAATTAACTGAACCAGAGACGTAAAGGATCTATATTCTAGAGACTATAAATCACTCTTGAAAGACATTGAGGAAGACAAAAAAAGATGGAAAAATATTCCATGCTCATGGATCGGAAGAAAGCATAGTTAAAATGTCCATGCTACCCAGAGCAATCTACACTTTCAATGCTATCCCGATCAAAATACCGAGGACATTTTTCAAAGAACTGGAACAAATAGTCCTTAAATTTGTATGGAAACAGAAAAGGCCCAGAATCTCCAAGGAATTGTTGAAAAGGAAAAACAAAGCTGGGGGCATCACAATGCCGGATTTCGAGCTGTACTACAAAGCTGTGATCACAAAGACAGCATGGTACTGGCACAGAAACAGACACAAAGACCAATGGAACAGAATAGAGAACCCAGAAATGGACCCTCAGCTCTTTGGGCAACTAATCTTTGATAAAGCAGGAAAAAACATCCGGTGGAAAAAAGACAGTCTCTTCAATAAATGGTGCTGGGAAAATTGGACAGCTACACGCAAAAGAATGAAATTTGACCACTCTCTCACACCATACACAAACATAAACTCCAAATGGATGAAAGACCTCGATGTGAGACAGGAATCCATCAAAATTCTAGAGGAGAACATAGGCAACAACTTCTATGACATCGGCCAGAGCAACACTTTTCATGACCCACCTCCAAAGGCAAGAGAAACAAAAGATAAAATGAACTTGTAGGACTTCATCAAGATCAAAAGCTTCTGCACAGCCAAGGAAACAGTCAAAAAAACTAAGAGACAGCCCACGGAATGGGAGAATATATTTGCAAAGGACACCACAGATAAAGGACTGGTATCCAAGATCTACAAAGAACTTCTCAAACTCAATACACGAGAAACAAATAAACAAATCATAAAATGGGCAGAAGATATGAACAGACACTTTTCCAATGAAGACATACAAATGGCTAACAGACACATGAAAAAATGTTCAAAATCATTAGCCATCAGGGAAATTCAAATCAAAACCACACTGAGATACCACCTTACGCCAGTTAGAATGGCAAAGATAGACAAGGCAAGAAACAACAATTGTTGGAGAGGATGTGGAGAAAGGGGATCCCTCCTACATTGTTGGTGGGAATGCGAGTTGGTACAGCCACTCTGGAAAACAGTGTGGAGGTCCCTTAAAAAGTTAGAAATTGAGCTATCCTATGACCCAGCCATTGCACTACTGGATATTTACCCCAAAGATACAGACGTAGTGAAGAAAAGTGCCATATGCACCCCAATGTTCATAGCAGCATTGTCCACAATAGCTAAATCGTGGAAGGAACCGAGATGCCCTTCAACAGATGACTGGATTAAGAAGCTGTGTTCCATATATACAATGGAATATTTCTCAGCTAACAGAAAGAATGAGTTCTCAACATTTGCTGCAACATGGACAGCACTGGAGGAGATAATCCTAAGTGAAATAAGTCAAGCAGAGAAAGACAATTATCATATGATTTCTCTCATCTATGGAACATAAGAACTAGGATGATCGGTAGGGGAAGAAAGGGATAAAGAAAAGGGGGGTAATCAGAAGGGGGAATGAAACATGAGAGACTATGGACTATGAGAAACAAACTGAAGACTTCAGAGGGGAGGGGGTGGGGGAATGGGATAGACTGGTGATGGGTAGTAAGGAGGGCACGTATTGCATGGTGCNGAAGAAAGGATTAAAGAAAGGGGGGTAATCAGAAGGGGGAATGATGAATGAGAGACTATGGACTCTGAGAAACAAACTGAGGGCTTCAGAGGGGAGGGGAGTGGGGAATGGGATAGGCTTGTGATGCGTAAGTAAGGAGGGCATGTATTGCATGGTGTACTGGGTGTTATACGCAACTAATGAATCATCGAACTTTACATCAGAAACCAGGGATGTGCTGCATGGTGACTAACATAATATAATAAAAAAAACATTAAAATAAAAAAAAATCTGAAAGACTCCCCCAAAAAGCTGCTAGAACTATTTCATGAATTTAGCAATGTCAGAGGATATAAAATCAGGGCACAGAAATCTTTTGCATTTCTATACAGCAATAAGGAAGCAGCAGAAGGAGAAATCAAGGAATTTATTCCATTTAAAATTGTACCTAAAAACATAAGATATCTAGGAATAAATGTAACTAAAGACATAAAAGATCTTTATGCTGAAAAGTATAGAACACTTATGAAAGAAATTGAAGAAGACACAAAGAAATGGAAAAACATCCCATGCTCATGGGATGGAAGAACAGATATTGCTCGAATGTCTATACTACCCGAAGCAATCTACACATTTAATGGAATCTCTATCAAAATACCACCATCATTTTTCACAGAGCTGGAACAAACAATCCTAAAATTTCTATGCAACCAGAAGAGATCCTGACTAGCCAAAGTAATGTTGAAAATGAAGAGCAAAGCTGGTGGCTTCACAATCCTAGACTTCAAGCTGTATTACAAAGCTGTAATCATCAAGAGAATATGGTACTGGCAAATAAATAGAGACATAGACTAGTGGAACAGAAGAGAGAACCCAGAAATGGACCAACAACTATGTGGTCAACTAATCTTTGTAAAAGCCGGAAAGAAAATCTGATGGAAAAAAAAAAGATAGTCTCTTCAACAAATGGCGTTGGGAAAATTGGACAGCTACATGCAGAAGAATGAAACTGGAGCACTTTCTTACACCATACACAAAAATAAATTCAAAATGGATGAAAGACCTTAATGTAAAACAGGAAACCATCAAAATCCTAGAGGAGAAATCCAGCAGCAATCTCTTTGACCTTAGCCACAGCAACTTCTTGCTAACACATCTCCAGAGGCAAGGGAAACAAAAGGAAAAATGAACTACTAGGACTTCATCAGGATAAAAAGCTTATGCACAGCGAAGTGAACAGTCAATAAACTAAAAGACAATCGACGGAATGGGAGAACATATTTGGAAATGACATATCAGATAAAGGGTTAGTATCCAGAATCCATAAAGATCTCAATAAAATCAACACCCAAAAATGAATAGTCCAGTCAGTGTGCAGAAGACTTGAACAGACATTTCTCCAAGGAAGACATACAAATGGCTAAGAGACACATGAAAAATGCTCAAATCACACATCAGGGAAATACGAATCAAAAGCACAATGAGATACCACTTCACACCTGTCAGAATGGCTAAAATTAAGAACTCAGGAAAAAAACATGTTGGCATGGATGTGGACAAAGCAGAACCTGTTTGCACTGTTGTTAGAAATGCTAACTGGTGCAGCCGCTCTGGAAAACCTTATGGAGGTTCCTCAAAAAGTTAAAAATAGAAATACCTTGCAACCCAGCAATTGTACTAGTAGGTATTTATCCAAAGGATACAAATGTGCTAATTTAAGGTGCACATGCACCCTGGTGTTTATATCAACACTGTCCACAATAGCCAAAGTATGGAAAAAAATCCTAATGTCCATTGAGTGATGAATGGATAAAGAAGATATTTTATATATATATATATGTATATATATATATATATGTATATATATATATATATATATACACAATGAAATATTATTCAATCATCAGAAAGAATGAAATATTGTCATTTGCAACGACATAGATGGAACTAGTGTGTATTATGCTAGGTGAAATGAGTCAGTCAGAGAAAAACAATTATCACAGGATTTCATTCATATATGGAATTTAAGAAATAAAATGGATGATCACAGGGGAAGGGAAGGAAAAATAAAATAAGATAAAAACAGAGAGAGAGAGGCAAACCATAAAAGACTCTACAGTTAGAGAATAAACTGATGGTTACTGGAAGGAAGGTGGGTTGAGGGGATGGGCTAAATGGTTGATGAGTATTATAGAAGACACTTGTCGTGATGAGGCCCGGGTGTTATGTGTAAGTGATGAATCACTAAATTCTCTTGAAGCCAGTATGATGTTATATGTTAACTAACTTGAATTTAAATTAAAAAAAATACAGAGGTTTGGATCAAATACATTTTAAGAATTCTCACTTTTTCTTTCTTCCTTCAGACATTTCATAAATAACATATGATTTGTCTACTACCTTATGAAATTTATTTATCTATGTCATTAATTGAAACTTTCATTTACTGTGAAGAAAAATCATTGTTTAAATTAAGATTATACTGTATAATTCTCTGTGCTTTTATGGCACACACCCTTGCCTTTGAAATCTTCCACACGGTAATTCAAATACAAGTTTTCTGTAGTGCCAATATTAAAGTTATGGTTTATTAGAGTAAATTTGATTCATTACTTGCCCACCATACATCTGTACATTCTAATGCTTCCTCATTACAAAACTTCAGATAGCAAAATATATCCACAATATGCTTAATGCATTTGGAACACCAATTGCCATTTTAAATAAATAAATAAATAAATAAATAAATAGGGAAAATCTTCATGTGACATTGACAGTATTGTTGTGATAGCTGCATTCTAAAAGCAAGCAATTAGATTATCTCTTAACCAATTAAAATGTAGTTACATTAGTAATATAAAATTATATGAAGCATTATTGTTCTCAATGATCTACTAACATGCATGCAAATGAACATTCAATACAATTGCAACTAGGAAAGCAAATGTCAGGCATTCTTGTTTAAAAATGCAAAGCAATTCTTTTTTCCTCTCTTGGTCAAAGGCAGTGAACATATTAACACCAGGAACATAATAAATTTGACTAATTAAAACACAAAATACTGAATTAAATGCTCACATACATAATGTTTTACTAAAGTAAATCAGAATTCATTAAATATTTCATTCAACTAAAATGTACTACTTTATGGTTAATTCCTACACACCAATATTATGGAACATAGTTAATAAACAACAGGAGTAAGAATAGTCCCCCTGGAGAAAGTTTTCATTAATTCTCTCATGTTTGGACCAGTTTATACTAAATTACTTTAGAATAAATGTTTTCACATTTGTTTCATTATGTACTTTGACATTTCCAAACCCTAGCCTAGAATAACCTAGAGATGATCCCAGCAGTGGGAATGTCTGGTGACCCTGCTCTATATCCTTGTTCTTTTTCATATCCTATTCAGAGAGCTTCATTAGAGGAAGAATCCCTTTCTCTTTTCCAAGTCATAAGTAGTAGCAATGATAGTAGTGATAGCTCACACTTCCTCTGTTGTTTGTGTCACATATATTTTGAGTATGAAAATCAATTTTGGGGGGCGCCTGGGTGGCTCAGTCATTAAGCATCTGCCTTCGGCTCAGGGTGTGATCCCAGCATTACGGGATTGAGCCCCACATCAGGCTCCTTCCCTGGAAGCCTGCTTCTTCCTCTCCCACTCCCCTTGCTTGTGTTCCCTCTCTCGCTTGCTGTCTCTATCGCTGTCAAATAAATAAATAAAATCTTAAAAAAAAAAGAAAATCAATTTTATGTAAGTGAGATTATTTAAATGAGTTGTTCAATGTAATTTGAGTATCTTTTTTCTATGTACATCTTTTATAAATGTTCCATAGAATTATATATAATAGACTTAGCATTTAAGTTTGTTTTTTAATAAGCATGAAATGGTGCTTTTCAGGATCTTTGAATATATTTTATTCTTGTATTTCCTATTCTGTATGTCAAAGTCAAAGATATCCACAGTGTAGAATGTGTTGTAAGACATATTTAAATGGCATATTTTTAAAATTGTCATTATAATTAATTGATTATATATCTCTGTATTCATTAACATTAACTCTTGCTTTTGCCAAATACATTTATTGAATAAGTAACTGATAGTAATTTATGAACTAATATTTTCCCAAAAGAATCCTAAAATATCATGATATTACTTCAATCAACACCTATATGTTTCCAAAATAATATGTTTTTTTAAAAGATTTTATTTATTTGACAGAGAGAGAGACAGCCAGCGAGAGAGGGAACACAAGCAGGGGGAGTGGGAGAGGAAGAAGCAGGCTCTTAGTGGAGGAGCCTGATGTGGGGCTCGATCCCAGAACGCCAGGATCATGCCCTGAGCCGAAGGCAGACGCTTAATGACTGCGCCACCCAGGCGCCCCCCAAAATAATATGTTTTAACATGTTTAACTAGAATAGGCTTTGCTAGTAAATAAAATGGATAATAATTATTAATGATTCATGATTCTAAAAAAACTTATTTGAAGAGCCTAACATGCTGGCAAGAAACCCAGACTCTTATAAAAGTTGAAGTTTATAATGGTAGCATTAAGTGGAGAGAACAATTTATATTTCTTGTAAGATAAAAGACCAGAATGGGCTAAAATTAACTTCTGAATATTTAGCCAAATGAGTCCTAGCACAAGACACCCATGTTCCAGTTTTCCTAGTTTAAACAAAAACAGGCTTCTCCTTTATAGAATAGCTATAGTTATTATCAAGCTCACTTCATCAGCACAAATGGGCCAAAATTATTGGATGAATAGATTGGTGACATTTATTAATCATTAATAATTTTGTATGTTTTTCATAGTGTCTATGGCCATAGACCAAAAGGTACTTTCTCCATATTGCAAAAGGAGAATCTGTATGTCTGAAAGATATTCCATTAAACTAAAAAAAGCTGAAAGTCATACCAAAGGCAATGGCCTTGTTCTGCTGTGGACTTTGGTAAATGCTAAGTTCAGGCTATCAAACTTCGAAGGATAATAAAAACATATCCCTCAGAAAATACAGCAAAATATTGGCTTTCCAATTTCTAAAGCTAAATACAAATAATGTTTTTGGAGTATACTTTGCATCACAACATTCCTAGCATGATAATGTTTTGCACCAAATTGTCATTGTATCTTCATCAAAGATGTGCCCATTATCTCAACCATTCCAGTAATATAATAAAATGTAAAAGGATAGCATGATTAAAAAGGTTGGCATGTATGTCCATTATCCTCTAATTTGGGGTAGATTTAGGTATTTAAATATATTTTACAATTACATGATGCAGAATAATATGTCGTGGAATTTTGAAATTAAAGCTATCATAACTTATTTTTTAAAGCATATCAATTCATATTAACACATCAGTTTTAATTATTCAAAGTATTTCAAATAGACATAAAACAAAATTTATTTGATATTATCCATGGGATTATCTTTGTTTTCTGAGGTAATTCAGAGGGTTATTTTTTCTTCTATCATGCCCGAATTCTTATTTTCATAAATAACGCTTTTAAAGGGGAAAGAAAAAATTTTCTTTTAAAGCAGAAATAAAGACTTTTATGGGGAATGAAAGAATTTTCTTAGTGGAGATTGTTAACTGAACCAGTGTAAGGTTCAAATTTAAACCCAACTCTTTATTAAGCAAGGTAAGTTATTTAATTTAGGTTTTAGGCTATATAGGAATAAAACTTTGAGAAGCTAAAAATTAAAACTAATATGGTTATGGAACCATGGATTAATTAAAGGTCTGGTGTAGAATAAATATAATTTATTGACATAAAGTAGAGCTATACTTATAGCTATAAAATATCCAACTCTAATGATACTTTCATAGTAAGCTCTCCCACCACAACAATTTCCAGATGTTTGCCTACCCATGTAGGCCCCAAATTACTATTTTGGGGATGATCACTTGCCAGGAATGGCCTGCAATCCCTGTACCAACAGATGAAAGATTACCCCAAACTTTGCCAAGAAAGAGAGGAAAAGGCAAGGGGGTCAATGCTCAGAGGCGAAGACCCTTTGCTCCTCTTTGCTCCCACTTTTATTGGTCCTTCAGAATAATCACAAATTCTTACCATTGTTTCTCAAGAACATGATGTGTGACAAGGGGTCTTGCTAAAACTGGTAGGATTTGGTTACGGGAAAGATACAATATGCTTGTTTGCATGTTCTATGAGTTCTCCTAAACACAGCCTAAGGGACAATGACTACATCTCTTAGATCACAGGGCAGCTGTTTGGGCTAGGAAAGTTTCGGAAGACAACTCCCTGAAGCATTCCAAGGGTAGAGTGATCACACAGGCCTCAGCATTCCAAAGGCCTATGCCCTTCTCTGAAATGTTCCCTGCCTTCAGTGGCCTCCGTGTCCGTGTTACATTTTAGCAAGCCAGGTATTATGGCTGATTTCATGCTCTATGTTAATTAACGCCAACAATCACTTCACTTAATTTATTCTCAAAAAATTCCAGTGGATATTGAAGAAATGTTAGTTGTAAATAGGATCACTTATGATATTTGTTTCTAGAGTATCTTTTTGCTGCTGTAGCTAGTTTACTTACATGAATAGATTGAAGCAATCAATTTGCAACAGATTATCTTCAAAAAATATTAGTAGAACTTTAAGTCAATAAAAAACAGTAAATAAAAAATTAAGATCTAGACTAAACATTTCAAATTATTTTACTATGCATTTGGACTATAGTAAATTGAACTTTAAAGTGTCAACCCATTAGGCAAGTTGTATATTTCCCAGTTATTGGCTTGGGAAAACCAAATGATAAATTACTCAGAACAGTAAGTTTCTGAAATGAATGCATCAGTTACAGCCTGATATTTCCATAAGATGCAATATTGAATATCTTCAATGGTGCAATTGGAAAGCTACTGAAAGGACAAAAGGAAGAAATATCAAAACAAATTGACAGTAATATCTCATTCTTTCCCATGAGAGTTCATCTTTACACACTAATCAAATAATCTATATAAGATATCTGTATGTGAAATTTGCTATTAGAGATTAACAGATCTAATGAATGGAGTAGTTTGGAGATTTCTATATAATAAACATTTAATTCAGATTTGAGAGAGCACTAAGGAAAATGTCAATGAAATATGCATTTTTCTTCAAATTGATAAAGGTTAAAGAATGATAGGGAGCATTGCCAGAGCACATTTAATCATATCTGCGAACCTGACATCTGAATTTTAAACGACTGGGATTTGCTCCTCTATTTCTTGAAACACATATTCTGTATCAGCAAATTAAATAAATGGGTTAAATATCAGGAGCAATTTAAAGGTCAGAAAATGTAAGCACTTAGAATAAAGGAATAGAAGTCTAAATGAATTTGTTTAACCTAATAAGAGCATATTTTCTCTCTGAGACAAAATAGATAAATTGTACTCTAACTTCATTTCATTGACTGAAAATATATTTCAATATTCTGTCATTTTTCCTTACTCCTCAATAACTTCAGATAGTAACAGTTCTCTTGTGATTTCCAAAGAGAGATATGGAGGGAGTTGTCTCGGCAATATTTTATTTTCTGGTAGGTAATTTTATTTCCTTGTTTATATTTCATTTTCCCAGCATACTTGAGTAATACGCATATTAATGATATTTTTGGCCATCATTTAAATCATAACTTTGATTTACATTTTCAACTTGATAAATTGATCAACTCTATGACTATATCATATTTTTCCTATAGATGACTACTGTGATATCAACAAGGTTATTTGGTGTTGTGCAAAGATAATATAATTCCCTAGGAAAAATATTAATTTCTTCAAAGTTGTGTCATTAATGCCTTACAGAAGACTTCAGAGAATGTTACTTTAAGTGTAATTAACTTGAACTCCAGTAGTTCACAGCACATGCTGTTATGAACTTCCACTGATTTAATCTGTGCTTGTTTCATACTGTTTCTTTGGAAAATAGTTAATTCAACGGTGTTGATAATATTAAGGGAGATGGTACAGTCCACTAAAGAAAATATGTTTAAAGCAATATTTTAACAGCATTTATTAAATAGAAACCCTTAAAATATTAATTACACTTCAGTTTTCTGTGAATTTATTTAATATTCACTAGTAGTTTGTGGATTTTTATGTACTTAGATATGCAACAGTGAAGTTTATTAAAAATTGTTTTAATTAAAACTAGGTTAAAAAAACAAGGATTTTCACCAAAGTATTCTGAATTACTAAGTTTAGAAACATTTAGCTAAACACATTATTTATTAATAAATTGTACACAAATGTGCATATTGTGGACACTCTTCTGTCCACCAAATTGGGTAAAATAATTACATTTAGTAGCTCTGGATATATGATTTCATCTTATTGTAGCTGGTCAAAACTTTTTTTTTTAAATCACAAGTGTTACTAACTATAGCAATAATCATTACTTAAAGAAAAAATAGTTTTTTTAAAGCAAATAATATTGATGAGTTTCTGGTTATTTGTTATCAAAACTTCATACCATTTTGATAAAGGCTGTATTCAACGAGTACTTGTGTTTTCTTTTATTCATCATGAATCAACTAGGTAAATGATAAAATGCAAAAGAAATTGTGGATTATTGTTTAGGTGAATTTCAGAGAGAAGCTCTAAAGTTGCATTGAATTATCCATATTCTATAGTAAACTATCATTTGAATAACAGTATTACATTGTTCTACTAGATTTTGGGGGAAGCATTTTATGTGAAGTATTATCTGTCCATGTAAATGATTATGTCATGATACTATACATAGAAAATTCTAAACACTCCATAATAAAAACCTATCAGAAGTAATAAATGAATAGAGTAAATTTGCAGGAAACAAAATGAATACACAGAAATCAGAAGTTTTTCTAAACCCTAATGACATTAGCAGAGAAAAAATTAAGAAAACAATTTCATTTACAAGGATATCAAAGAGGTGAAATACCTAGGAATAAAACTTGTTTAAAGATTTTTATTTATTATTTATTTGAGAGAGAGAGAAAGAGCAAGTGAGAGATAATGAGAGAGATCACAAGCAAGGGGAGATGCAGAGGGAGAGGGAGAAGGAGGCTCCCCACTTAGCAGGGAGCCCAATACCGGGCTCAGTCCTAGAGCCCTGAGATCATGATCTGAGCTGAAGGCAGACACTTAACCGAGTCAACCAGGTGCCCCTACCTAGGAATAAACTTAGCCAAAGAGGTGAAAGCCCTGTACTCTGAAAACTATAACACATTGATGAAATTATTTGAAGACAATACAAACAAATGCAAAGATATCCCATGCTCATGGATTGGAAGAAATAATATTGCTAAAATGTCCATACTATCCAAAGCCAAATACAGATTCACTGCAATTCTTATCAAAATAACAACACCATTTTTCACATGACTAAAACAAAGAATTCTAAAATTTGCATGGAACCACAAAAGAACCCAAAGAGCCAAAGCAATGTGGAGAGAGAAAAATCAAAGCTCAAGATATCACAATTTGAGATTTCAAGATAAACTACAAAGCTGTAGTAATCAAAACAGTATGGTACTGGCAGAAAAATAGACACATAGATCAAAGGAACAGAATAGAAAGCTGAGAAATAAACCCATATGTAAATGATCAATTAATCTATGACAAAAGGGGCAAAAATGCACAATGGGGAAAAGATAGTCTCTTCAATAAATGGTACTGGGAAAACTGGACAACTACATGTAAATAATGGAACAGAACCGCTTTTTAACACCATACAAAATAATATATTCAAAATGGATTAAAGACCTAAATGTGAGACCTAAAACCATAACAGTCCTATAAAAGGACAGAAGCAGTAATATATGTGACATCAACCTTAGCAACATTTTTCTACATATGTCTTCTAAGACAAGGGGAATGAAAGCAAAAATAAACTTTTGGGTCTATACTAAAATAAAAAGCCTTTGCGCAAGGAAACCATCAACAAAACAAAAGGGCAACCTACTGAATGAGGAAGGTATTTGTAAATGGTATATCCCATAAGGGGTTAATATCCAAAATACATAAAGAACTTAAACAAATCAACACCAACAATCTGATTTAAAAATGGACAGAGGATCTGAATAGACATTTTTCCAAAGAAGACATACAGGTGGCCAATACAAACATGCAAAGATGCTCAACATCACTCATCATCAGGGAAATGCAAATCAAAACCACAGTGAGATACCACTTGCCATCTATCAGAATGGCTAAAATCAAAAACAGAAGAAACAACAAATATTGATGAGGATGTGGAGAATTAGGAAACCTTTTGTACTGTTGATAGGAATGCAAACTTGCAGCCACTGTGGAAAACAGTATGGAGTATCCTCAATAAAGTAAAAATACAACTACCTATGACCCAGTAATCACACTACTGTGTGCCTGGGTGGCTTAGTTGATTGAGTGTCTGACTGTTGATTTCAGCTCAAGTCATGATCTCAGGGACATGATACAGAGCCCCACGTCAAGCTCCATGCTCATCCTGGAGTCTGCTTCTTTCCTTCTCTCTCTCCCTCTGCCCCCCCCCCCCCCCCCCCCCCCCGGTCTCTCTCTCTCTCTAAAATAAATAATTTTTTTTAAAAAAAGGAATGAAATCTTCTCATTTACAACAACATGGATGGAGCTAGAGAGTATAATGCTGAGTGAAAAAATTTAGTCAGAGAAAGGCAAATACCATATGATTTCACCACACATGCAGAATTTTAAAAAATGAAACAAATGAGCAAAGGGGGAAAAAAAGAGAGAGAGGCAAACCAAGAAACAGATGCTTAACTATAGAGAACAAATTGGTGGTTACCAGGGGGGAGGTCAGTGGGGGGATGGGTAAAGTAAGTGATGGAGAGATTACACTTGATATGCATGATAAGAGTATACTTATCATGATGAGCACTGAGTAATGTATAGAATTGTTGAATCACCTATTGTACACCTGAAATGACTATAACATTATATGTTAAGTATACTGATATTAAAATAAAAAATTTAGAGATGCCTGGGTGGCTCAGTCAGTTAAGTGTCTGCCTTTGGCTCAGGTCATGATCTCAGGTTCTGGGATTGAGCCCCACATTGGGCTCCCTGCTCAGTGGGGACACTGCGTCTTCTTCTGCCTGTCACTCCTCTTGCTTGTACTCTCTTTCTCTAGCTCGCTGTCTCTCAAATAAATAAATAAAATATTTTTAAAAATGAAAAATTTAATAAAATTCTTTAAAAATTAAAAATATAAATAAGTGGAAAGACATCCCATGTTCAGAGATTGCAAGATTTAATATTGTTAAAGTGCAGTAATTCACACATTGATCTTCAGATTAGACACAATCCCTATTGAAATCCATGCTGAAATTTTGCAGAAAGAGAGTAGAGCAACTGGAATATTCATATATTGCTGGTGGTAATGTAAAACTGTGCAATCTATTTGAAAAACAGTTTGGCAATTCTCAAAAGTTAAACATAGAATTGTCATATGGGGCGCCTGGGTGGCACAGCGGTTAAGCGTTTGCCTTCGGCTCAGGGCGTGATCCGGCGTTATGGGATCGAGCCCCATATCAGGCTCCTCTGCTATGAGCCTGCTTCTTCCTCTCCCACTCCCCCTGCTTGTGTTCCCTCTCTCGCTGGCTGTCTCTATCTCTGTCAAATAAATAAATAAAATCTTAAAAAAAAAAAAAAAAAAAGAATTGTCATATGACCCAGCAACTCCAATTGTGTATGTATATTCCCAAGAGAAATGAATAACACAAAAACTTTTACACAGATGTTTATAACAGTATTACTCATGTTATCCAAAATGTGGAAACAACCCAAATGTCCATTGACTGATGAATAAATAAATAAAATTGATATATCCCTACAAAGTATAATCTTGGGCTATAAGAAGAAGTATTAATAGATGCTACCATATATATGATTCAAAACATGCTAAATGAAAAGAGAAATCACAAAAGACTTCATTGAAGAATTTAAAGAATTCCATTTATACTACATGTCCAGAATAGGCAAATCTATAGAAGAAAAACATAGATTAATGGTTGCTTAAGGATGTGGATTTGGGGGGAGAAATGGACGGTGACTCCTGATAGAGACCAGGTTTTGTTTTGGGGTGAAAATGATGTCTCAAAATTGGCTGTGGTGATAGTTGGAAAACTCTGTGAATATAATAAAAACTATTGAACTGTTCATTTTGGGTGAATTTTATGGTATGTGAATTATGGAATGAATAAATAAACCTGTTTTAAAAAAGAATGACATAGGAGAGAGGAAAATGATGGTGGATTAGGAGGACTCTAGGCTCATCTTATCCCATGAACACAACTAGATAACTGGCAAATCATCCTAAATACCCCAGTTATTGACCCAAAGACTGAGAGAACAAATTCCACAACTAAAGGGAAAGAAGAGGTCACATCAAAGAAGGTAGGAGGGACAACTGGGTGGCTCAGTTGATTAAGCACTTGCCTTCAGCTCAGGTCAGGACCCCAGAGTCCTGGGATTAGGTCCTGCATTGGGCTTCTTGCTCAGTGGGGGACCTGCTTCTCCCCCTGCTTGTGCGTTTGTTCTCTCTGACAAATAAATAAAATCTTAAAAAGGAAAAACAAACAAACAAACAAAAAAACCACACCAAAGAAGGTAGGAAATGTGGAGACCTGGTTTAGGGAAGAAATAGGTCATGGGTGCTATGGAGGGTAGAGCGCCATTGTCATGCAGAAGGGCCAGAGAGAGGGAAGCACACAGGGGAACACGCAAAGAAAATGTTACCCTTGAGCCATTGGCTTGGGAAATGAGAGGGGCTGAATTTGGTGAGTTCTTGCAATAAGTAAGGTGAAAACAGCATGAAAATAACAATCTGAAGAGTGTCTGGGGCACACAGAGGGGAAATTATTCACCCTTCTCAGATCTTGACCGTGAGAAGTAGTGTTCAAGGAAATACCTCTCCTGCAACAAAGGAGCTGACTGATGACACTTCCATCCCCCCCACCTCAACATAAACAGAGTCATTTCCAGGAAGCAACTCTTCAGGGACACTGGCTGCCTAACTTGTTTACACCAAGCCCCACCCCCCATGCTTTGGCAGGACTGCCCTTCTCAGTCAAGCTTGCCTCAGTCCCAGCACTACAGGCCCCAACCCTAGAAGACCAGTACAAAACCCTCTTCCCACCACATCTCCCATTCAGAATTCTGTAGGGCCTCAGTATTGGTAGAAGTGGTGTGAGGTCTAATTTCAGAAACAGACCAGAGCATGCCTAGTTAAAACCTAGTTAAAACCACCTTAAGGCCAGGGAACAAACAAGATCACAGCAGGCAAGGACAGTCTCTGCAGACAAATATAAAATGCAGTTACAAATAAATGTAAAACACAGTTACAAACTAAATGTTATTTAAACAATTTGGATTTAATTAATCTAAATATGCTTAAACAAATGCATATGTATATGATTGTTTAAGCTTTTTATCCTGATTGAGTCCCAAAAGACCATTTTTAAATTTTGTTTCCCTTGCTTCTGGAGACGTGTCTATGAAGACGTGTCTATCAAGACGTTGCTGTGGTCGAGGTGAAAGAGATTGCTGCCAGTGTTCTCCTCCAGGATTTTGATGGATTCTTATCCCACATTTAGGTCTTTCATCCATTTTGAATTCATTTTTGTGTACAGTGTAAGAAAGGTCCAGTTTCATTTTTTTTTTGAGTATGGCTGTCCAAGATTTTCAACACCATTTGTTGAAAAGACTGTTTTTTTCTATCAGATATTCTTTCCTGCTTTGTTGAATATTAGTTGGCATAGAGTTGAGGGTCCATTTCTGGGGTCTCTATTCTAATCCATTGATCTATGCGTCCATTTCTGTGCCTGTAACATACTGTCTTGATAATTACAGCTTTGTAATCAGCTTGAAGTGCAGAATTATGATGCCTCTAGATTTGGTTTTCTTTTTGAACATTACTTTGGTTATACTGGGTCATTTCTAGTTCCATATAAATTTTAGGATTCTTTGTTCCAGCTCTGTGAAAAATGCTGATGTTATTTTGATAAGAATTGCATTGGATGTGTAGATTCCTCTGGGTAGCACAGACATTTTAACATTATTTGTTCTTCCAGTCCGTGAGCATGGAATGCTTTGTCGTTTCTTTCTGTCATCCTCAATTTCTTTCATTAATATTCTATAGTTTTCAGCATACAGATTTTTCATATCTCTGGTTAGGTTTATTCCTAGGTATCTTATGGGTTTTGATGTAATTGTAAACAGGATTGATTCCTTGTTTTCTCTTTCTGCTGCTACATTGTTAGTGTATAGAAATGTAACAGACTTCTGTGTGTTGATTTTGTATCCTGTGACTTTGCTGAATTCCTGTATCAATTCTAGCATTTTTTGGGTGGAATCTTTTGGGTTTTCTGCATAGATTATCATGTTGTCTGCAAAGAGTGGAAGTTTAACTTCTTTGTTGATTTGGATGCCTTTCATTTCTTTTTGTTGTTTGAGTGCTGAAGCTAGGACTTCCAGTACTATGTTCAACAACAGTGGTGATAGTGGACATCCCTGTCATGTTTCTGACATTAGGAGAAAGGATTTCAGTTTTTCCCCACTGAGGATGGAGGATGATATTTGCTATGGATCTTTTGTATATGCCCTTTATGATGTTGAGGTATGTTCCTTCTATCCCTACATTGTGGACAGTTTTAATCAAGATAGGATGCTGTATTTTGTCAAATGCTTTTTCTGCACCCATTGAGAGGATCATATGATTCTTCTCCTTTCTTTTATTAATGTGGTGTATCATGTTGATTGATTTCCAGATGTTGAACCACCCCTGCATCCCAGGAACAAATCCCATTTGGTTGTGGTGAATAATCCTTTGAACGTACTGTTGGATCGTTTAGCTAGCATCTTGTGGAGAATTTTGGCATCTGTATTCATCAGGGATATTGGACCGTAATTCTCCTTTTCGGTGGGGTCTTTGTCTGGTTTGGGGATCAAGATAACGCTAACCTCATAGAATAAGTTAGGAAGTTTTCCTTCCATATTTATTTTTTGGAATAGTTAAGAAGAATAGGTATTCATTCTTCTTTAAATGTTTAGTACAATTCTCCTGGGAAGCCATCTGGTCCTGGATTCTTGTTTGTTGGGAAATTTTTGATTACTGATTCAATTTATTTGCTGGTTATGGGTCTGTTCAGGTTTTCTATTGCTTCCTGTTTAAGTTTCAGTAGCTTATATGTTTTTAGAAATGTATCCACTTCTTCCAGATTGTCTAATTTTTTGGTATATAATTTCTCTTAATAGTCTCATAATTGTTTTTCTTTGGTGTTGCTTATGATCTCTCCTCTTTCATGCATGATTTTATAATTTGGAACCTTTCTCTTTTCTTTTTGATAAGTCTAGCTAGGGGTTTGTCAATCTTGTTAATTCTTTCAAATAATGAGCTCCTACTTCCATTCATCTGTTCTGTTTCTTTTTTTTAAATTTCTATATCATTTATTTCTGTTCTTAGCATATAAAGCCTAAATCCAACAGAAGAGAAATAATAAAGATGTTTTTTGTCCAGTTCCTTTAGGTGTAAGTTTAGGTTGTGTATTTTCTTGCTTCTTGAGGAAGGCCTGTACTGCTATATACTTCCCTTTTAAGACTGCTTTTGCTGTATCCCAAAGATCTTGAACTATCATGTTTTCATTTTCATTTGCTTCCATGTATTTTCTTTACTTCTTTAATTTCCTGGTTCATCCATTTATTCTTTATTAAGTTGTTCTTTAACCTCCATGTATTTGTGCTCCTTCCAATTTTTTTTTCTTGTGGTTGACTTCAAGTTTCATAGCATTGTGGTCTGAAAATATCCATGTTATGATCTCAGTCTTTTTGAACGTGCTAAATCCTGATATGCAACCCTGTATGTGATCTGTTTTGGAGAATGTTTCATGGGAACTCAAAAAGCATGTGTATTCTACTATTGTAGGATGAAATGCTCTGAATATATCTTTTAAGTCCATCTGGTCCAGTGTGGCATTCAAAGCTCTTGTTTCCTTGTTGATCTTCTGCTTTGATCATTTGTCCATTACTGTGAGTGAGGTATTAAAGTCTTCTAATACTATAATATTATTATCAATGAGTTTCTTTAATTTTGTTATTAATTGATTTTTATATTTGGCTGCTCCCGTATTGGTGACATAAATACTTACCATTGTTAGATCTTCTTGTTGGATAGACTCCTTTATTATGATATAGTGTCCTTCTTCATCTCTTATTACAGTCTTTCGTTTCAAATCTACTTTGTCCATATAAATATGGCTCCCCCAGCTTTCTTCACATCCCTTAGCATGATGGATGGTTCTCCACCCACTCACTTTCAATCTGGAGGTGTTTTTGTGTTTCAAATGAATCTCTTGTAAGCAGCATATCAACTGGCCTTAGTTTTTTATCCATTCTGATACTTTATGTCTTTTGAATGGAGCATTTAGTCCTTTTATGTTCAGAGTAATTATTGAAATATATGAATGCTGTTCCATTGTATTTCATGTAAGTTTACTGTCCCTGTAGATTGCCTCTGTTCCTTCCCAGTCTTTGTTACTTTTGGTCTCTCTTTCCACACAAAGGGTCCCCTTTAATATTTCTTGTAGGGCTAGATTAGTGTTCACAAACTCCCTTAGTGTTTGTGTGTCCTGGAAAAGTTTTATCTCTCCTTCTATTCTGAGTGACAGCTTTGCTGGATAAAGTATTCTTGGCTGCTTATTTTCCCCATTTAGCACATTGAATATATCATGCCACTCCTTACTGGCCTGCCATATTTCTGTGGACAGGTCTGCCAGTGTTATGTGTCTACCTTTGTAGATTAAGGACCTCTTGTCTTGAGCTGCTTTCAGGATTTTATGTTTATCTTTGTAAATTGCAAGTTTCACTATAATATTTTGTGGGGTTGGGCTATTTTTGTTGATTTTGAGGAAAGTTGCTGTGCCTCCTGGACTTGAATGCTTGTTTCCTTCTCTAGATTAGGGAAGTTCTTGGCAATAATTTCTTCAAAGAAACTTTCTGCCCTTGTTCCCACTCTTCTTCTGGTACTCCAATAGCATGGATATTATTTCACTTTATTGGATCACTGTGTTCCATAAGTCTACCTTCCTAATCTAGTAGTTTTCTTTCCCTCTTTTTTTCAGCTTTATTATTTTACATAATTTATCTTCTCTATTACTGATTTGCTCTTCTGCTTCATTCACCCTTGTTTTTGTGGTCTCCACTTGGGACTACATCTTGGTTATGTCATTTTTAATTTTGGCCTATTTCAATTTTAGTTCTTATATCTCTACAGTAAGGGATTCCCCAGTGTGTTCTATGCTGTTTTCAAGCCCAACTAGTATCTTTATAATTATTGTTTTAAATTCTAGTTCAGACATCTTATTTATATCCATATTGATTTAATCATTGGCTGTGAGTACTACCTCCTGTTCTTTCTTTTGGGGTAAATTTCTCCATCTCATCATATTGTCCAGAAAAGAAAAGAAGAAAGAAAAAGAAAACAAAACAACAACAAAAAAAACCCAATAATAACAACAACAACAAAAACAAAACTAGATCTTGGGTGTGTTTTGATCTGCTTGTTAAAAGAAACTAGTTCCCAAAATAAGAAAGGAAGAAAGAAAGAAAAAGAAAGAAAGAAGAAGATTATAAAATACAAAGAAAGGAAACAAACAATAAAATATTTGGAGAAAGTATATATAAAAATAAAAATTAAAAAAGAACAAAAGAAAAGAATTGAAAGAAAATAACTCAAAAATAATAATAAAAGACTAAAGAATAAAAATAGAAAGAATTCTAGATATGTTTTCCCCTAGAGCTGAAGCTTTGCAGACCTCCATGATCAGCAAACTTGGTACGAGTGAGTTGTTTGTGTTGGTCTTCAGCAGGAGGGACCTGTTGGGCTGATTCTCAGGTGGACTTGCCCTAATGAAAATGTGCCTCCAGTGTACAGGGAAGCAGGGCTTGATTTAAGTGGCTCTGGACTCCACTAGGTGGTGCTGTTTTGCTCCCTGAATGTTTTCAACATTAATGGGTACAGTGCCCTGTTCCCTAGCCCTGGAACTGAAAATTCACTCCCCCCCCATGAGGCTTCACAGAAGAGCAATCAATCACTGTTGTCTCCCCGGTTTCTGTCAGAACTCTGTTCACCCTGCCTTTGTCTGAGCTTTTTTATCTCAGACATGTGACTGAATTTCAAAGCTCCAAATTTAAGGACTCTTGCAGCACAGATACATGCTCTTCCTCCAAGGAAGAGTCTCACCAAGCTTCTGCTTTTTGCTGGACCAGTCCAAGGAAAGCGGTTGCACAACTATGTAGCAGTTCACAGTTTATGGCAACACAGAGCAGACCACCAGCACCTAGACTTGCTGTTCTTAGCCAGCTTCCATGCCCCTATGACAAGAGCCTATGCCACACCTAGGTGCCACCCTTTCTTCTTGCGACCCAGGGGATCCTCAGATATGCTGTCTGTCACACCTGGGATTCTGCTCCACTTTGCCACCTGAGGACCTTTAAGCCAGGCATATCCTTCACCGTAGCAGACATCTAAAACTCCTAATTTTGCACTCTGCTGTTTATAATATTTTGTGGTGGCCTCCTTAAGCAGGGTCCCTCCCCACAACAGTATCCTCAGCTAAACTGGATTCAAGTCTCTACACATCCTACCTACCAAATGTTGGTTGCTTTTCTACTTGTAGAATTGCAGCATTTGTTTTCTCAGACCTCTGATTTCTCAGATGTTCAGAATGATTTGATAACTATCTAGTTGTATTCAAGGGATGAGACAACCTTAGGTTTCCCTACTCTTCCATCATCTTAACTCCTTTTCTGATGGAAAATTTAAAGCAATAATCACAAGGATACTCACTGGGCTTGAGAAAAGAATAGAAGGTATCAGTGAGACCTCACCACAGAGAAAAGTGTTCAAAAAGTATCAATCAGAGATGAAAAATGTAAATGCAATAAATAAGATTGGAAACAGGCTTGATACAATGAACTGCAGGCTGGAAGAAGTAAAGAACCAACTTAGTCACATAGAAGACAAAATCATGGAACATAATGATGCTGAACAAGAGAGAAAAGAATTATGGAACATGAGAATAGAATTAGGGACCACAATGAGTCCATCAAACATAATACAATTTGTATTATAGGAGTCAGAAGAAGAAGAAAGAGAAAAGGGGGCAGAAAATTTATTTGAAGAAATAATAGCTGGAAACTTCCTTAATCTGGGAAAGGAAACAATCATCCAGATCCAAGAGGCACAGAGAAAACCCATCAAAATCAACAAAAGCAGGGCAACACCAAACATATTATAAATAAATTTGCAAAATGTAGTGATAAATTAAAAAATGCTTAAAAACAGCAAGACAAATGAAGTCCTTAACTTAAAGAGGAAGACCCGTAAGGCCAGCTGGAGATTTCCAAATGGAAACTTGGCAAGCCAGAAGGGTATGGCATAATATATTTGAAGTACTGAATGGGAAAATTCTGCAGCCATGAGTACTCTCTTCGGCAAGGCTATCATTCAGAATAGAAAGAGAGATAAAGTGTTTCCCTGAGAAACAAAGACTAAAGAAGTTCATAATCCCTAAGCCATCTCTGTAAGAAATATTAAAGGGGTTTCTTTGAGTGGAACGGAAAGTCCAAAGGTGAAAAAGACAAGAAAGGGTCAGAGAAAATCACCAGAAACAATGACAAAACAAGTAGTAAAATGGCAATAAATACATAGCTATCAATAATTACTATGAATGTAAATGGACTAAATGGTGCAATCAAAAGACATAGGGTGTCAGAATGGGAAAAACAAACAAACAAAAACCCAAAAGACTCATCTATATGCTGTCTACTAGACTAATTTCAGACCTAAAGACACCTGCAGAATAAAAGTTAGGGGATGAGGAAATATTTATCTTGCAAATGGATGTCAAAAGTAAGCCTGAGAAACACCAATCTTATTGAACAAAATTGACTTTAGGACAGACACTATAAAAAGAGACAAAGAGGGCACTATATAATCATAAAGGAGAGAGTCCAACAAGAAGATGTAACAAGAGCAAAATTAATGCACCAAACATGGAAGCATCAAAATATATATAACAATTTAAAACAAACATAAAGGAACTCATTGATAATAATACAATAATGTTACGGAACCTCAAAACCGCACTCTCACTAAAGGATTGATTGTTTATTTCTTTTATTGTAATATGTTTTATTATATTATGTTAGTCACCATACATTACATCCCTGGTTTTTGATGTAAAGCTCCATGTTTCATTAGTTGCATATAACACCCAGTGCACCATGCAATACGTGCCCTCCTAACTACCCATCACAAGCCTATCCCATTTCCTCCAAGCCGCTCCCCTCTGAAGCCCTGTTTGTTTCTCAGAGTCCATAGTCTCTCATGGTTCATTGCTCCTTCTTATTACCCCCCTTTCTTTATCCTTTTCTTCTCCTACCGATCTTCCTAGTTCTTATGTTCCATAGATGAGAGAAACGATATGATAATTGTCTTTCCCTGCTTGACTTATTTCACTTAGCATTATCTCCTCCAGTGCCGTCCATGTTGCATCAAATGTTGAGAAATCATTCTTTTGATAGCTGAGTAATATTCCATTGTATATATGGAACACAGCTTCTTAATCCAGTCATCTGTTGAAGGGCATCTTGGCTCCTCATGATTTAACTATTGTGGGCAATGCTGCTATGAACACTGGGGTGCATATGGCCCTTCTCTTAACTACATCTGTATCCTTGGGATAAATACCCAGTAGTGCAATGGCTGGATCATAGGGTAGCTAAATTTTTAACTTTTTAAGGGACCTCCACACTGTTTTCCAGAGTGGCTGTACCAACTTGCATTCCCACCAACAATGTAGGAGGGATCCCCTTTCTCCACATCCTCTCCAACAATTGTTGTTTCTTGCCTTGTCTATCTTTGCCATTCTAACTGGCGTAAGGTGGTATCTCAGTGTGGTTTTGATTTGAATTTCCCTGATGGCTAATGATTTTGAACATTTTTTCATGTGTCTGTTAGCCATTTGTATGTCTTCATTGGAAAAGTGTCTGTTCATATCTTCTGCCCATTTTATGATTTGTTCATTTGTCTCTCGTGTATTGAGTTTGAGAAGTTCTTTGTAGATCTTGGATACCGGTCTTTTATCTGTAGTGTCATTTGCAAATATATTCTCCCATTCCATGGTCTGCCTCTTCGTCTTTTTGACTGTTTCTTGGCTGTGCAGAAGCTTTTTATCTTAATGAAGTCCCACAAGTTCATTTTTGCTTTTGTTTCTCTTGCCTTTGGAGATGGGTCATGAAAAAGGTTGCTGTGGCTGATGTCGTAGAGGTTGCTGCCTATGTTCTCCTCTAGGATTTTGCTGGATTCCTGTCTCACATCGAGGTCTTTCATCCATTTGGAGTCTATCTTTGTGCCTGGTGTGAGAGAGTGGTCAAGTTTCATTCTTTTGCATGTGGCAGTACAATTTTCCCAGCACCGTTTATTGAAGAGGCTGTCTTTTTTTCCACTCGATGTTTTTCATGCTTTATCAAAGATTAGTTTCCCAAAGAGCCGAGGGTCCTCTTCTGGGTTCTCTATTCTGTTCCATTGGTCTATGTGTCTGTTTTTGTGCCAGTACCATGCTGTCTTTGTGATCACAGCTTTGTAGTACAGCATGAAATATGGCATTGTGATGCCCCCAGCTTTGTTTTTCCTTTTCAACAGTTCCTTGGTGATTCGGGGCCTTTTCTGGTTCCACACAAATTTAAGGGCTGTTTGTTCCAGTTCTTTGAAAAATGTCATTGTATTTTGATCAGGATAACATTGAAAGTGTAGATTGCTCTGAGTAGCATGGACATTCTAAGTATGTTAACTCTTCTGATCCATGAGCATGGAATATTTTTCCATCTTTTTGTGTCTTCTTCAATGTCTTTCAAGAGTGATTTGTAGTTTCTAGAATATAGATCCTTTACGTCTTTGGTTAAATTAATTCCAAAATAGCGTATGATTTTTGGTGCTATTGTAAATGGGATAGATTCCCTAATTTCTCTTTCTTCAGTCTCATTGTTCATGTATAGAAATGCAACTGATGGGGCACCTGGGTGGCTAAGTGGTTGAGCATCTGCCTTTGGCTCAGGGCCTGATCCCAACACTCTGGGATCGAGCCCCACATCGGGCTCCTAGGCTGGGAGCCTGCTTCTTCCTCTCCCACTCCCCCTGCTTGTGTTCCCTCTCTCACTGGCTGTCTCCTGCTCTGTCAAATAAATAAATAATATCTTTTAAAAAAAGGTATTCAACTGATTTCTGAGCATTGATTTTGTATCCCACCACATTACTGAATTGCTCTATAAGTTCTAGTAGTTTGGGGGTGGATTCTTTGGTTTTTCCATATAGAGTATCATGTCATCTGAGAAGAGAGAAATTTTGACTTCTTCTTTGCCAAATTGGATACCTTTTATCCCTTTTTGTTTTCTGATTACTGTTGCAAGGACTTCTAGTACTATGTTGAATAAAAATGGTGAGAGTGGGCACCCTTGTCATGCTCCTGATCTTAAGGGAAAGGCTTCCAGCTTTTCCCCATTGAAAATGACATTGGCTGTAGGCTTTTCATAGATGGTTTTTATGAGATTGAGAAATGTACCCTCTATCCCTACACTTTGAAGTGTTTTAATCAGGAAAGGATGCTGTATTTTGTCAAATGCTTTTTCTGCATCTATTGAGAGGATCATATGATTCTTGGCTTTTTTCTTGTTGATACAATCTATCACACTGGTAGATTTGTGAATGTGGAACCACCCTTGCATCCCAGGGATAAATCCCACTTGGTCATGATGGATAATCCTTTTAATGTACTGTTGGATCCTATTAGCAAGGATCTTGTTGAGAATTTTGGCGTCCATATTCATGAGGGAAATCAGTCTGTTATACTCCTTTTTGATGGGGTCTTTGCCTGGTTTGGGGATCAAGGTAATATTGGCCTCATAGAATGAGTTTGGTAACTTTCCTTCTGTTTCTATTTTTTGAAATAGCTTTAGAAGAATAGGTATTATCTCTTCTTTGAATGTTTGATAGACTTCTCTGGGGAAACCATCAGGCCCTGGAGTTTTGTTTTTTGGAAGGTTTTTAATCACTGTTTCAATCTCTTTCATAATTAATTGGTCTGTTTAAAAAATCAATTTCTTCCTGTTTCAGTCTTGGTAGTTTATAGGTTTCCAGGAAGTCATCCATTTCTTCCCGATTGCTTAATTTATTGGCATAAAGCTGTTGATAAAAGTTTCTAACAATTCTTCCTATTTCATTGGTGTTGGTTGTGACCTCTCCCTCTTCATTCATAATTTTATTAATCTGCGTCCTTTCTCTATTCTTTTGGATAAGTCCTGCCAGTGGGTTGTCTATTTTATTTATTTTTTCAAAGAACCAGCTTCTGGTTCTGTTGATCTGCTCTACTGTGCTCCTGGTTTCTAATTCATTGATATCTGCTCTAATCTTGATCAATTGCTTCTTCGTGCATAGATTAGGCCTGTTCTTCTGTTGCTGTTCCAGCTTCTTGAGGTGAGAATATAAAAAATGCATTTTGGATTTTTCTAATCTTTTGAGTGAGGCTTGGATGGCTATGTATTTATCCCTTAGAATTGCCTTTGCAGTGTCCCATAGTTTTGGACCATTGTGTTTTCATTCTCATCAATCTCCATAAATTGTTTCAATTAATTTTTGATTTCTTGGTTTATCAAATCGTTCTTGAGCAGGATGGTTCTTAGTTTCCAAGTGTTTGAGTGTCATCCAAATGTTTCCTTGTTATTGAGTTCCAATTTCAAAGCATGTGGTCTGAGAATATGCAGGGAATAATTTCAGTCTTTTAGTATCAGTTGAGACCTGTTTTGTGACACAGAGCATGATCTAATCTTGAGATGTTCCATGTACATTAGAATAGAATGAGTATTCTGTTGTTCTGGGGTGTAGTATTCTATATATATATATATCTATGAGGTCCAACTCGTCTAGTATGATATTCAAAGCTCTTGTTTCTCTGTTGATTTTCTGCTTAGGTGAGCTATCTATTGCTGATAGTGGAGTGTTGAGGTTCCCTACTATTAACGTATTTTTATTTATTTGTCTCTTTATTCTGGTTAAGAGTTGGCTTGTGTATCGTGCTGCTCCCCTGTTGGGGGCATAGATATT
This sequence comes from Ailuropoda melanoleuca, assembly GCF_002007445.2. NCBI lineage: Eukaryota > Metazoa > Chordata > Mammalia > Carnivora > Ursidae > Ailuropoda > Ailuropoda melanoleuca. Next base: position 65,713,653 of record NC_048238.1, read on the forward strand.
TATAATTGTCATATCCACTTGTTGGATACATCCTTCCAGAATAATATAGTGCGCTTCTGTATCTCTAACTACAGTCTTTAGTTTAAAATCCAACCTGTCTGATATGAGAATTGCTACCCCAGCTTTCTTTTGAGGTCCATTGGCATGAAAGATGGTATTCCATCCCTTTATTTTCAGTATGGATGTACCTTTAGGTTCAAAATGAGTCTCTTGTAGATGGCAAATGGATGGGTCATGTCTTTTAATCCAATCTGCAACCCTGTGGTGTTTTATGGGAGCATTTAGGCCATTCACATTGAGAGTGATTTTTGAGAAATAAGATTATAATGATGTTATGTTTCCTGTAAAGTCTTTGTTTCTATAGATTGTAACTTTCTGTTCTGTATCACTCTTGGGGCCTTTTTACTTTTATAGAACCCCCCTTAATGTCTCCTGTAGGGCTGGTTTGGTGGTTACAAAATTGGTCAGTGACTGGCGATTCTGGAAAGTCCTTATCTCTCCATCAATTCTTACTGGCAGCCTTGCTGGATAAAGGATCCTTGACTGCATGTTTTTCTCCGAAAGAGGTTTAAAAATGCCCCCCCCCAACCCTTTCTCTCCTTCCAGGTCTGTGTAGACAGGTCTGACATAATCCTAATATTATTGCCTTTGTACGTGAGAACTTTCTTTGCCCTGGCTGCTTTCAATACTGTGTCCTTGGATCTAATATTTGTGAATTGCACTATGATGTGATGTGGCGTAGGTTTGTCATGGTTGAACTTGGGAGGGGTCTCTCTGCCTCTTGGACATGAATGCTTGTTTCCTTTGCTAGATTAGGGAAGTTTTCATCTAAAATTTGTTCAAATATCTCTTCTAGACCTCTGTTTTTCTCCACCCCTTATGGATGCTGATGATTCTGATATTGGAACGTTTCATTGAGTCAGTAATCTCCGGTAACCTACATTCTTGAGATTGGATTTTTTTGAGCCAAGTTTCTGTTTAGCTTTCTTTTCTACTAATCCATCCTCCAATTCACTGATTTGTTCTTCTGCCTCATTTACCCTGGCTGTTAGAGCATCTAGTTTTGACTGCATTTGATTCATAGCATTTTTAATTTCTGCCAGAATTGCTCACATTTCCACCCTTAGAGATTCTATATTCTCATTAATATTTTCATTAATATTTTTTTCAAGTCTACACATCATCTTGACTGTTGTTACTCTGAACTCCATTTCTGATAATTTGTTTATATCCATATCCATTAGTTCTGTGGCAAAGGTCACAGACTCATTGTCTTTTCTTTGCTGGGCAGGATTTCTCCTTCTTGTCATTCTGATGAGGAGAGGTTGCGGGGTTGTCCATAGCCCAAATTATTGACCATAACCCAGGCATTGTGCACTTGTTTTTTAAGGACCTTAGGGATGTGGGCTTCTTGATTTTTCAGCCTGCCTTCTGGGGGAAGGGCTTGCCACACTGATACTCAGGCCACCCTGTTTGGGTAGAGTCTCCCTGTCTCCTGTGAGGGGTTATGGGAATGGGCACATTATGAGCTGGTATTTCCAGGCTTTTGCTCACTGGTGGCTTTCCCTGGCAGTTTGCTGTGCCTCTTCTGAGAGTCAGAGCAGCAATGGCTGAATCCCAGCCTCTGTCTCTGAACAGAGGGTTCACAGTCCGCTCTTCACTGAGCTCTTCTGGCCTCATTAATTCTGTTTCTTTTGGTGCTGCTAAACCCTACAGCATCCCGGGATGTGCGCCCCACACCTGGCATCCCAGCCCTCACTTCCAGGACTGGCACGTCTCTGTCCTTTGTGTTTCTAACACCGCCAGCCACCAGCCGCCCCCACACACTCTGGAACTCTGTTTCAGTGTGGTTCGTGTGCACTCCATAGCTCTGGTTTTCAGAGTGGTCGCACATGTTCCCTGGCTCACGATCTCAGTCATCTGTCTCGCGGGTGCCAGTCCATGAGTCAGCCCGCTCCCCAATGCAGGTGGCTCCTGCTTCCTGGTGCTCCAACACGGCAGCTCTCTCCCCCTTCTGTTTATCTTCTGATATCTGTGTGCAGATTCATGGCTCCCTGCTTCGTACTTCAATACTCAGTGCTGGAGATGTTCATTTGTAGAGATCCAGATGTATCTTCCTGAATCTCAGGCTGATTCCATGGGTGTTCAGGATGGTCTTGTGCCTAACCAGCTCGACTGAGAGGACCAGCTGAAAAAGGGGACCCCTACTCCTCCGCCATCTTAACTCCTCGAACTGGATTGATTGTTTATACAGAATATAAACATGGAAGCAATCACTTTGAATGACACACTGAGCCAGAATGACTTAACAGATATCTTCAGAAAATTCCATCCTAACACAGCAGAATACACATTCTTTTCATGTGAACATGTGATATTCTCCAGAATAGATCACATGTTAGATCGCATATCAGGACTGAAGAAAAATAAAAAGACTGAAATCATACCGTGCAATATTTCTGAGCCCAGTGCTTTGAAACTAGAATTTAATCACAAGAAAAAATCTGGAAGAACAACAAATACATGGAGTGTAAACAATATGCTGTTAAACAATGACTGGGGCAACCAGAAAATCAATGGAAAAAGTAAAAAAATACATGGAGACAAATGAAAAATAAACACAATGTTCAAAAACCTTTAGTATACAGTGTAAGTTGTCCTAAGAAGGAATTACATAGCAATACAAGCCTACCTCAGGAAGCAAGAAAAATCTCTTACAGACAACCTAACCTTACAGGTAAGGAACCTAGAAAATGTACAGCAAATGAAGCCTAATGTGGTAAGAAGGAAGTACGTTAATAAAAATTAGAGCATAAATAAATGATGTAGAAACTAAAAAGGCAGGGGCGCCTGGGTGGCACAGCGGTTAAGTGTCTGCCTTCGGCTCAGGGCGTGATCCCAGCGTTATGGGATCGAGCCCCATATCAGGCTCCTCCGCTATGAGCCTGCTTCTTCCTCTCCCACTCCCCCTGCTTGTGTTCCCTCTCTCGCTGGCTGTCTCTATCTCTGTCGCATAAATAAATAAAATCTTTAAAAAAAATTAAAAAAAATAAAAATAAAAAAAAGAAACTAAAAAGGCAAAACAAAACATCAATGAAACAAAGAGCTGTTTCTTTGAGAAAAATAATGAAATTGGTAAACCTCTATCCAGACATATCAAGAAGAAAAAAGAAAGCACCCAAATAATAAAATCATAAATGAAAGTGTAGAAATAATAACCAATACCACAGAAATATAAGTAGTTGTAAAAGAATTTTATGGAAAACCATATGCCAACAAATTGGACAACCTAGAAGAAATGGATACATTACTAGGAACATAAACTACTAAAACTGAAACAGGAAAAAATAGAAAACTTGAACAGACCAGTAACCGGCAAGGAAATTGAATCAGTAATAAAAAAATCTCCCGAGAAACAAATGTTCAGGGCCAGATGGCTTCACAGGAGAATTCTACCAAACATTTAAAGAAAAGTTAATACCTATTATTTTCAACTGTTCAAAAAAAATGGAAAAGGAAGGAGAATTTCCAAATTCATTCTATGAGGCCAGCATTACTGCAAATCAGATAAAGTCCCCCTTAAAAAAGAACTAGGGGCCATGATCTCTGATGAACATGGATGCAAAAATTCTCGATAAAATATTAGTAAATTAAATCCAACCATACAATGAAAACACCATTCACATGATCAAGTGAGATTTATTCCTAGGTTTCAGGTTGGTTCAATATTCAAACTCAATGAACATGATATACCACATTAATAAAAGAAAGGAGAAGAACCATATGATCATTTCAATAGATGCAGAAAAATCATTTGACAAGTTACAACATCCACCCATGATTAAAAAAAAAAACCCTCAACAAAGTAGGTTTAGAGGGAACATATCTCAACATAATAAACCCATATATGAAAACCCCATAGCTAATATCATCTCCAATGGCAAAAACTCAGAGCTTTCCCCCTATGGTCAGGAAAAAGACAGTGATAACCACTCTTACCGGTGTTAACATAGTACTAGAAGTCCTAGTCTCAGCATTCATAAAACAAAAAAGAAATAAAAGTCATCCAGATTGGCAAGGAAAAAAACTTTCAGTATTTGCACACGACATACTGTATATAGTAACCCGCAAGACTCCACCCAAAAACTCCTAGATTGATAAAGGAATTCAGTAAAGTAACAGGATACAAAATCAACATACAGAAATCTGGTGCATTGCTATACACCAATAATGAAGCATCAGAAAGAGAAATTAAGTAATCAATCTCATTTACAATTGCAGCAAAAACTGTAAGATATCTAGGAATAAACCTAACAAAAGAGGTGAAAGACCCATACTATGAAAGCTATAAGACACTGGTGAAAGAAATTGAAGATGACACAAAGAAATGGAAAAATAAAACATCCCATGCTCATGGATTGGAAGAACAAATATTGTTGAAATGTCGATACTACTCAAAGCAACCTGCTCATTTAATGCAATCCCTATCAAAATACCAACAGCATTTTTCACATAGCTAGAACAACCCATCCTGAAATTTGTGTGGAACAACAAAAGGCCCTGAATACCCAAAGAAACCTTGAAAAAGAAAAAAAAAAAAGCTGGAAGCATCCCAATTTCACACTTTAAGCTATATTCCAATGTTACAGTAATCAAAACAATATGGTACTGGCACAAAAATAGATACATAGATCAGTGGATCAGAAGATAAATCTCAGATATGAACCCACAATTATAAGGCAACTGATCTTCAAAGCAGGAAAGGATATCCAAGGGGAAAAAGATAATCTCTTCAACAAATGGTGTTGGGAAAACTGGTTAGCTACATGCAAAATAATGAAACTATACCACTTTTTTTTACACCATACAAAATAGTAAATTCAAAATGGATCAAAGAACTAAATGTGAGACCTGAAACAATAAAATTCTAGAGGAAAAAAGAGGCAGTAACCTCTTTGACATCAGATGTAGCAACTTCTTTCTAGATAGTCTCTTGAGACAAAGGAAACAAAAGCAAAAATAAACCATTGGGACTTAATCATGATAAAAAGCTGCTTAGTAAAAGAAACAATCAAAACTAAAAGACAACCTACAGAATGGGAGAAGATAGTTGCAAATGATGTATCTGATAAAGGGTTAGTAACCAAAATATATAAAAAACTTAAAACTAAACAACCCAAAATCAGATAATCCAAATTAAAAATTGGCAGAAGACATGAGTATACATTTTTCCTAAGAAGATAAAAAGATCGCCAACAGACACATGAGAAGATGTTAAACATCACTGATCATCTGGAAAATGCAAATCAAAACTCCCAGGTGATATCACATCACACCTGTTAGAGTGGCTAAAATCAACAATACAAGAAACAACAGGTGTTGGTGAGGGTGCGGAGATTGGGTAATACCCTTGTGCCTTTTATGGGAATGCAAACTGACACAGCCACTATGGAAAACAGTGTGGCAGTTCCTCAGAAAGTTAAAAATTGAATTACTGCATGATCCAGCAATTGCAATACTAGATAATTACCCAAAGAATTCAAAAATACTAATTTAAAGGTACACATGCACCCCATTATTTATAACAGCATTATCTGCAATAGCCAAATTATGGAAACAGCCCAAATGTCCATGGACCAATGAATAGATAAAGGATATGTGGTATATATATGCAATGAAATATTACTCAGCCATTAAACAGAATGAGATCTTGCTTTTATAATGACATAGATTGAGCTAGAGAGTATTAAGCTAAGTGAAATATGTCAGGCAGAGTAAGATAAATACCATATGATTTCACTCATTAGTGGAATTTAAGAAAAAGAAGCAAAGGGAAAGAAAGAGAGACCGGCAAACCAAGAAACAGACTCTTAATTGTAGATTACAAACTGATGGTTACCTGAAGGGTGGTGGGTGAAGTGTGGGTTAAATAAGTGTTGGGAATTAAGGAGTGCACTTGTGATGTGCAACAGGTGTTGTATGAAAGTGTTGAACATGATAAAGTACACCTGAAATTAACATTACATTGTATGTTAACTGGAATTTAAATAAAAACTTTTAAAAAAAGAATGCCATAAATCATAGCTTCTTTCTGTGAAAATGACTTTGTATCAATTTCCTAATCATATATAGGCAAATATTGAAACTATGTCTTATTTTGTTGCAAAATTTAAGGCTGCCAGATGAGTAGTTTTTGATGACCCGTACTGCAAATTTTGTTTTAATGTGTAGTTATGTGTGTTCAAATATTTCCGTGTTTGCTTTTATTATTGAATATCACCCAAAATACATAAAATTCTATCCTCCCAACTACTTCTCAAATATAACTATGCAAAAAAGATAGGATATCTTAAATGTCAATGTGATAGTGACAATTTTTAGTGTCCTATAAATAAAGATAAGTGATTATCTAATGGAGTGAATTAATCTTTAATGATTTTGTTATTTCATGCTATATTCTTTGGTTTTAAATGTGATGAGATAATGACAGTACCTGAATCTTTTATCTTGTTGGGGATTTGTAGGAAGCTGTATTTCTATTTTTAATTTTTAGGATTGTTATTTCTTCTCAGAAAACCGGGTTTTTTGTCATGAGGTAATTTCCTTCATTGTACCTGATAGCATTCCTTACTCTAAAGTCAAGTTTTATATTTATATATCTTCTCTACCTTCATTTTGCTAGTCTTTCTATGGTATGCTTATTATTTTTCTAGTCTTTCTATGGTATGCTTATTGATATTTCATACCCATTGGCATTTGAAAACTTTACAGAAACCTTATAAAAGAGTTTTAGAAAGTTTTATGGTTTAAAGCTAAGTAATTTGGATCTGTAGTTTATCATGATTTCAGAAAATGAGGAATATAGGAATCATTTATCTTTGAGATAATTATAGCTATATTTCATTCTTGAAACTAAAAGTTGTATCTTAGAGTTAAATAAACTATTTTTCCAAATTAACTTAATTTATTCTTAGGTTTATTCTCATTAATTAATTATATTATTAACCAAATTGTTAGCTGTAATTGGTTAATTCATTATATATTTCTAGCCTGGTTTTCTCATTCATTTTATTTATTTATTTATTTATTTATTTATTTATTTTTAAAGATTTTATTTATTTATTTGACAGAGATAGAAACAGCCAGAGAGAGAGGGAACACAAGCAGGGGGAGTGGGAGAGGAAGAAGCAGGTTCATAGTGGAGGAGCCTGATGTGGGGCTCGATCCCATAATGCCGGGATCACGCCCTGAGCTGAAGGCAGACGCTTAACCGCTGTGTCACCCAGGTGCCCCTCATTCATTTTATTTTTATGTCCTCTCTTCATGTTAGTTAGGAACCACATTTCAACTGACTTATATGTATAGGTCAATGACCCTAGATTCTATTTACAGTCAAACACAGTGAAAAATACCTACATTTGGGAGACTAGGTCAAAGTATTCTAATTATAAAAATGAGACCCCCATCCACCCACTCCTGGTTATTTATGTTTCCCTAGGAATTACCTCTTGACAAATCAAGTACCAATTGTGAAAATACTGCAAGTCTTTGATGTATTTATATGTAATTCGCTATTCCTATAACAATATGATTTGCTTTAAGTAGCTAATAAAAATATGCCTTGGATGTATGGTGACTAACATAACATAATAAAAAAATTTAAAAAATAAAATCTAGTTTGAAAAAAATATGCCTTGGAAATATAAATTTTATTTGTTTTCCATCCCAACAGCTACAGAAATAACTGTTCAACCAACTGTGGAAGAGGCCTCTGACAACTGCACTCAAGAATGTCTCATCTTGGGCCATTCTGATACCTGCTGGATGCCAGCTTCTCTGACTCATTCCAGCCCTTCACAGGCAGAAGCCCCTGCTCTATGCCACAGCCCATCCCTGTCGAAGACCTCTGCTTGCTGCTGTAGCCCTCCAGTGACACAGACCATTTGTCTCAGCCACAGCCCTCCAGTGACTCAGGCTATTACACTGCACCACAGCCCTCCACCAACACAGGCCTCAGTCCTCCAATACAGCCCCCCTCCAGGCACAGGCTGATGCAATCCACTTCAGCCTGCCTTTGCCACAGGCTGCTGTCTTCCATCACAGCCCTAGGAAGACACCAATGGCTTTGCAGCAAGGTCGGGTCAAGGTTCTGGACCTGATATACTACTTTCTATTGATCAGGGAGTGCAAGGTAATGCAAGATCTCAGTTTTACACCATGTCTGAAGGACTTCATCCTAGTGATTAGTCAAGTAAAGCCATTCCCTTGACAACATTCAATCTAGCCCCACAGGCCAGACCCTCTAGGGGTGATTCCCCATTATGGAAGAACATCCTTTATAAAGCTAAAATGGCTGCTTCACATTTTCCAATAGGATGTATATAACAAAAGTTGAAGATCCAATTTCAATGAATATTTCAAATTGTTAGGTTTGTAAATAGCTATGTAAATAGAAACAGATACCAGAATGAAGTCTAGAGTGAGTCACTTAGTCAAAAGCTAAAAATAGGTGCGCCTGGGTGGCGCAGTCCTTAAGCATCTGCCTGCGGCTCAGGGCGTGATCCCGGCATTATGGGATGGAGCCCTACATCAGGCTCCTCCGCTATGAGCCTGCTTCTTCCTCTCCCACTCCCCCTGCTTGTGTTCCCTCTCTTGCTGGCTGTCTCTCTCTGTCAAATAAATAAAATCTTTAAAAAAAAACAAACAAAAGCTAAAAATAAATTTACAATTTTCTTAATTCAGAATGTATATGAAAAAGAAATGGAAAAATTCACACCCCCTTGTACAGAAAGGTTTATTATGACAGATATTAGCATGTAGTGTATATAATTTCTGATGCACTGTATTTTTGTTTATTTGTACCATGTGCAATAGATTTTGTCCCATTTTGATTTTTTATGGACTAAGTACATAGCAAGTAGACTAATAGCAATATCTGATTTTCCAAGAGTATCCTTAGTTTATATAAACTTTTGTTCAGATAACATTAGAAGGTACTAGGATAGTAGAATTTTTGTCTTTTTGTTTGATATTTGTTATTTGTCTCCAGTGTTTTGTTATTCGTGTTTTTACAAAAATTCATAGTATGGAGTGTAAATATTTCTTAGAACTTTTTTTGTCTCTGTTTCTTATGTTTTCTACTTTTATTTCAGAAAATATGTACATTTTGGTAAAATGTATATACATTTTCAGTAACATATATGAACTGTACAGATTTATGTTTATAACCTAATTCTCTACTCTTCAGTAGAGTTCGAGACAGTGAAGTGCAATAACTACCTGAAACGGCAACTATTCACTAAAAAGGATCTCTTTTTTAAACTTATTTTTGTAGTTTAGGGTAAAATGCATCACAAACCACATTATATCTGCCATTTTAAGCCTATATTCCATTAATTGGATCTTTAGCTTCTGGAGTTTGTATATAGCAGCCTAGAAAGTCACAAGGAATGTAGACACATTTAATGCATGATTCTTTTACAGCTATGACATAAACTGCTATGTTCTTAGAGAATATCAGGAAGATTTAAATGTTGATTTGACAGGGGAATAGGCTGATACAGAAATATGTTCAGTAAAAAAGTAAAGAAATAAATAGTAACTGTAGATAAAACTATATTCTAAACCTGTAAAACTAAGGGAATTTTTTTTTTCATTCTAGCTCAACTTACTGAGGAAAACCACAGATAACAAGATGGAAGTTAGGAAGGAACTTTTCAAGGGATGTAATTATAAATCTACATCAAATGTGTTACAATATAGAATTTTCAGGAGATGTACAGAGGGAAAAATGAGGTTAATGATTGCTTCTTGGAATGGATAAGAAATACCTCAATAACACACTCAGAAAAAGAAAACCCCACAAAATCTCATGTATGAAACAAAATATGTCCTTCTTAACATAGAATATAGTAATATTCCTAGGGAACACTGGTTTGCTTCTATTGTCTGTAATTTATATTCTTTTTGTCTTTTTACTTGGCCATGATCTTCTATGTGCATATTTCATCAATGTACAGAAACACCACCAGTTTAATTTTCTTCCATAGCGAAATGAAGAAAATGTTCGTTTCAGTATTACAGTAAACAAGAAACCATTAATGTTTCAGTTGGGGGAGTGAATGTTTCTTGTTGGTTAAATTAGATGTAGAATTTGTAATGTATAACTTGAAGATATTTAATTTATGACTAAACTGTGTGTAAATGTTGTAACACACTGTAGTAAGTTTATTATTTCATTGGTGAAGATTTCAAATGAATGTTGAGAATGCTACTTTTCATGTGCCCAGCAGTTTATGTAGTGTTTTGAGAATATATTGTTCCCACTGTGATGCTCTTTAAATCTTCCTTGATTTGGTGTGTAGAATAATTTATCTTTTAACTAGATTTTAATTAGTGAAATTTCAGATTGATTATTATAGATTTTTTCTCCTTTGTGTTTGTTAATGTTCAAAGGAATTTAGAATGAATTATATCCCAGGTGCATGTGAACCCTGAAGGACTAATGATTTTTGAAACTTTATTGAAATAAGACTGTGTATTTGTATTGATATTGCTGTTGCTATTGATGATGGTAATTTTAAACTTGAGGAAGATAAAGAAATCCAGAATGACAAAATCAGAGCTTCCAGTAGATTTTAGAAAGTTTTTTCTCTAAAAACTTGTACAGATAATATGAATGAAAATTTTATCTTCTATTGTGGTTATTTCCACATTTTTTCTTTCCATATCTTTGGGAAGATCTACCCACACAAAAATAAACAAACAAATAAAATAAATAAATAAATAAATAAATAAATAAATAAATAAATATTAGATAAAAAGGAGAAACTAAAAGATCATAAATAACATGTCAAGAATATGAATGGTTATTATCCATGTGAATGAAAATCAGAAGAACAAAAGTTAGATCTTTGTGAATATTTTCATATAGTGTGATTTATTGAGTTATAAAGGATGGCTCTTAAATTCTAATATCTAAAATTTTTTGAAGTTTTGGTACCTTTCTTAAAAATATAGGAATGAACAAATATGCTCTTTTTTTTAAAATCAGAAAGCATATATTTAAAGCACTGCTCTGCAGCATATATTTGGAAACATTCAGAAAACTATACATCTTATATGCTCTTATAACCTTTCTAACTCTGAGTATATAGTCAGACTTAGATTATGTTTTGAATATTAAATGACTGGGCACCTCTTCTGGGTTTGTACCAGAGAGGCTTTGAATGGAAGCAGGTTGGAGTAGCCAAAGATGCAAGGGGTGTGAGCCCAGTTATTTTTTCCTATGCATTCTCTTTCTAAGCTTCCACTAGGTCTGTCCTTGACAACCTATAACCTCAAGGCTTCAGATCGGATGACATCTTTCTTATCACATTGCAAATTCTTTCTTTGAATGGACAGAGCTGCATGTTGACAAAATTCACAGGTGACTCTTTCGATGTGCAAAATGTTTAGTCTCAGAACTACAAAAAGTCTTATTTTACCGTCAGTCAAAAACATTTCCCTTGAAATGATTTAGTTTGAAATTAGGGTTTCAAATTGAATGACAGTATGATAATAATATGTTCAGCCAGATTCGTTATTCTGTTTTGTGGCCATATTCAATTATATGTGATTATTAATTTACTAGCTATAGAGTTAATATACTACATTTGTAAGTATGTATTTAAACACTATTTATCTTATATGCTAAGTGCATACACATTTTTTTTCTTGAACATTTTCAAGTTTCAGCTAATACAGTGTTAGTATTTTAAAAACAAGCACATATTATACAAACAGTGTAATAAATTTAGAGACTATATTTTGTGTAGTCTAATTTAGTTATTTAATTTTTTTGTTAATGTAAATTGGCTAGAAAATGTGGTTGTTAAATGACTAGTGCTATTGTGTACTGGTAACAGTAACAAAGAGCTTCTCTGCTTTCCCAAACTAATATTTGTCACACCCTTTCATTAAAATGAGAAAAAAATATAACTAAAAGAATAAGTAAAATGTATAGTCCTTAAAATACACCATGTCACAGGCCAAAAATATCCTTTCATTCAGGGTGCCTGGGTGGCTCAGTCTGTTAAGCATCTGACTCTTGGTTTCAGCTTGGGTTGTGAGATTGAGCCCCACTACTCATTCTCTCCCTTTCTCTCTCAAAATAAATAAATGAATAAAATCTTAAAATAAAAAAAAAACTTTCATTCAGTGGAAAATTATGTACATTTTATCGACATATATTTCAACATTAGTTTTTTTGTTTATATTAAGACTGAATGTTCATATATCTCTTAATATACATTTATAAGCATTTATTTGGTTGTATTCTTTTTTTACCCTCTTCAGATTTACATTTTACACTCTTTACATATACATTTTCCATATGGTTATCATTTTTTGTTTTTCTTCTTTTATATTTGTTCCAAACCAAATTTATAGTTATGTTTGGATAAACTTATATTTAGACAAACTTTTTTAAAGATAATGACATGTTTTGTTTCTTTTAATTTTGCATTTACTTTTATTAGTTTCAGAGGCAGAGTTGATTCCTCAGTTGCATATAACACCCAGTGCTCATTACATCAAGTGCCCTCTTTATTGCCTATCACCCAATTATCCCTTCCCCCCAAACCCCTCTCCTCCAACAACCCTCAGTTTGTTTCTTAAGAGTTAAGAGTTTTTTTATGGTTTGACTCCCTCTTCATTTTTATCTCATTTTATTTTCCTTCCCTTCCCCTATGTGCACCTGTTTTGTTTACAAATTGGCAAAGAAGAAGTCAAACTGTCTCTCTTCACAGATGACATGATACTCTATATGGAAAACCCAAAATACTCCACTCTCAAAGTACTAGAACTTACAGAGCAATTCAGTAATGTGGCAGGATATTTTTAACTTTTTGAGGAAACTCCATACTGTTTTCCAGAGTGGCTGAACCAGTTTGGATTCCCACCAATAGTGTAAGAGGATTCCCCTTTCTCTGCATCCTAGATAAACTTTTTATCACAATCATTAGACATTATTTTGGCTATTTCCAACTGGCATGATTGCCCTGGAAAGCATGGAAGCAAGAGAAGCTGAACTATATTTGGACAGGAACCTTTTCACATTATGTACCAATTACCAAACCAGAGAGATTTTATGCAGAGGCCTTAAGATAGTTATTCATAGTAGCTTTCTTACACTAACCAATCATGTGATTTTTTGTAAATGTGATTTTTCAAATCAGTGTAAATTGAAAATAACAATAGTAGTTATGAAAAGTCTGCTCAGAAAAATGTGTGTGCACAAATGAAAAAAAAATGAAGTCACTTGTTTAGCAATTGTATGTGACACATAGGATAAAATGTGTGAAATTTATGCTACCCCTGCTTAAAATACTTAAAATTTTATGAAATATGTATTAATCTTCATATTTTGGGAAAATTCCTCTTCTGTGACACCATACATAATCTGAAAGTGAATAATATCCTAAGGCAGCTCTAGCCCTGCTTTGGAAGTGAGAATGCTGGATATTGTGTGACCAAGGATGGTAGTATGCAGTCCAGCAGCAAATGCGTATTAATTGTTCTATTTCAGGTTCTGTACTGCATGTTTTCTTAGTCATTGATATAAGTATTAATAAAATTATGAGAAATGGAGATGGATTTTTATTGTGTTTTTAATTCAAAATTCATATGCTTTAATTTCATTTTTTTATTTACATAAAGTAAATACACTTTTTTGTGGAATACTCCTGTGAAATAGCTTATTTTTTTTTGTTTACTCTGATACTCTCTTCAATACAATTCTTTGAATTAAATGTCATTTTATTCACTTTTTAGAGTTATTGACCAACATTGCAGTATTTTAGAACATTTATTTTGCATCTTCCAAGAGATATTTATTTACTCCTGAAGAGGCTTATTGTCTCATTTCAACCAAAAAACTACCTACAGATTTCTCTGTACAAGCCTTGAGCATGAAAATGAAATACATTTCTGGAAAAAGTTAATATTTGTGTAATAAAATAACCATTCCTGGGACCATTTGGTGGCTCAGTTGATTAAGTGTCTGCCTTCGGCCCAGATCATGATCCAGGGGTCCTGGGATAGAGCCCTACATTGGGCTTCCTGCTCAGTGGGATGCCTGTTTCTCCCTCTCCCTCTGCTCCTCTCCCCCTGCTCATTCTCTCTCTCTATCAAGTAAATAAAATCTTTAAAAAAAGAACTTCACTCCTGGCTTCACTTTTACTTTGGCTAAATGGAGAGAATCCTAGTACACTGAAACCTCTCAAGCTGCACAAGATCAGTAAATACTCATTTGCATTTGGCATTTTTATTAGTCCTCACATTTGATTGAGTTATAAAGGACATAATCTGGTGAATTTTGTCTTTTTTTCACTTATCTTTCCATTATTGTAATATTAATTTACTCATTCTCACCAAGGATTAACTGATGAAGGAAGGAAAGAAACAAATTTTAAATTAAGCGAAACATTTGCTTTTGGCAAAAAGATATTGGAATTTAAAAAAAGAGAGATTGGAATTTCAAAAGAAGTATAAGACATGTGTAGGTTAATTTGTGTTATTTTTCAGCCTGACTCCAACCCTTTGGAGAAAGACACAAGCTTTAGTGAATAATAATGCATAGATTAGGAATCACCAGGCTGCATACAGACATTATATGCATAATAACTATATCCATAATAAACTTGGCAAGAACTCTAAAAGCTTGAAAAAGTGAATATGATGAATATATACTCCGTTAATGGAGAAAAAGTGCCCTATTGGAAAAGAATGTTAAAAATTTGTAGTATTTCAAGTGGAAAATTAGTAAGCTAATATTTAGTTTCATTAAAATCATGGAATGTGCTACTTTTATTGCCAGAACTGGTCACACTGATTTATAAAATTAAATATTAATGGTGTAAGGAAATTGCTTCAAACAAATCAAAGCAAAAACAAAAAAACAACAAAAGTGAAATGGGCAAGCTGGTTCATAGTGTAATCTCTGTAATTTGAATTATAAATTCCATTGCATTTTAAGTATTTGAGAACCTATAGCTGCATAAGAACAACTGAAGTTTAATTTGTGCACAGGCTTAATTCATGTCTTGCCTATCAAAGTATTCTAAAGTTAATTGGGAAAAACAGAAGCAAAAGACAAAAATAAAGAAAGCCACAAATGGAAGTTTAAACCTGTCAGCAACATAAGTAATTCAGAGATCTGCTTGTGTTACATTTTCTTCATAAATATTTTTGAAAAGTTTTAGATTTATAGAAAAATTGCAAATATAATACATTTTCCGAATACCACATTCCCAATTTCCTCTATTATTAACATGGAATACTTGTCACAATTAATGAACCAATGCTGATACATTGTTATCAATTGAAGTTCATAGTTTATTCAGGTTTCCTTAGGGTTTTTTCCTAGTGTCCTTTTCCTGTTTTAGAATCCCAGCAAGGATTCTATATTCACTTTGTGGTCATGGCTCCTTTGGCTCCTATAGACTGTGACAATTTCTCAAACATTTTCTGTTAATGATGGAATTGAAAGTTTTGAGAAATAATGGTGAGGTTTGTAGAGTGTCCCTCAATTAGGACTTTTTAAAATTTCTCTTGATTAGACTGCATTTATGGGTTTCTAGGTGGAAGACCACAGAAGCAAAGTGCTTGTTTCATCACACCTAATCAGGTGTACATGATATTTCATTATTTAACCTGTAGAGTTAATGTTTGGCATCATCTCACTGTGTTTGGGTTTCACTCTTCACCATTGAATAAGAGACTCACAGTTTTTCAAGTGTTGTGTACTCAGGTCAAGGTATATCCACAATGTGCCCTCCCTAGGCTAGAAGTCCCTGGCTCAATTCAGGATACGCTAATTCATAAATCCATCTCTCCCTCTCTCCCTCTCTTCTCCCCTCTTTTTATCAGGGTCTGTGCATGGGTGCAGGGCTTTTGGGGTTCTAAGGTTAAGGACAGATTGTCAATACAAAGCAAAAAAAGAGTGGGGATCAGTAAACTCCACAGAGATCTTATTTAAGGGGTGGATAAGGGGAAGGAAGTGGGAAGCAGGAGACATTGTTTTTCCACCTGGGGTGTTGGGGAAGTCATATCAGGAATTTACACTAAGTTGTGATACTGAGAGCTATTATCTAGAGCATACACCTATGGGTGAGACTAGTGTCAGTTCAAAGACACTGTAGGTCACATAGCCACACAAAAGGGATGCAAGAGCTGCAATATTATGGAGTAGTTTAGCCAACTCTCAACAACTTTAGAAGGGTTAAGAGATGTGAACATACAGTTCTCCAAAGAAGACATATGTATGGACAACAGACACATGAAGATGCTCATCATCACTGATCATCAGGAAAATCCAAATCAAAAACACAATGAGATATCACCTCATACCCATCAGAATGGCTAGATTCAACAACATAAGAAACAACAGGTGCTGGCGAGGATGTGGAGAAAAGGAAATCCTCATGTACTGTTGGTGGAAATGTAAACTTGTGCAGCCACTCTGGAAAACAGTATGGAAGTTCCTAAAAAATTAAAAATAGAACTACCTTATGATCCAGCAATTGCACTATTGGTATTTACCCAAAGAATAAAAGTACACTTATTCAAAGGGGTAAATGCAGCCTAATGTTTATGGAAGCATTATTTATAACACAACAGTCAAGATATGGAAGCAGTCTAAGTGTTCATCAATTGATGAATGAATGTATAAAAAATATGTAATATATATAAATTAGTTACATAAATATACATTTATGTATATATGTATAAAATATAAATACATAAATAATATATATGTATTATATATCAATTATGTGTATATTAATTATGTGTATAAATACATATTTAATCATGTGTAATATAAGTTATATATAGTAAAAATTGCATATACAATAAATTAATTACATATAAATTTTATATCTTAATTATATATTAATTGGTATATATTTAAATTAATGTAATTATATATTAATGTACAATCAATAAATAATGATCACAATAATTTAATGAATTAATATATAGTCATATATTTATTAATATATGAATTAATATATGACTATATATATAAGTAAAAAGAATGAAATCTTGCCATTTACAGCAACATGGATAAAGCTAGAGAGTATAATGTTAAGCAAAATAAACCAGTCAGAGAAAGACAAATACCATATGATTTTACTCATATGTGAAATTTAAGAAACAAAAAAACAAAGTGGGGAGAGAGAGAGAAAGAGAGATCAAGAAACAGACTCTTAATTATAGAGAACTGATTTTTACCAGAGGGCAGGGGGTGGGAGACAAGCTAAATAGCTGATGGGAATTAAGGAGTTCACTTGTGATGAAAACAGGATGATTGATAGAAATGTTGAATTACTATATGGTACACCTGAAACTAATATAGCAATGTCTGTTAAATAACTGGAATTAAAATAAAAGAAATTTGAAAAAAAAATTTTTTAAATTCCCAAGTCATCAGAAGATATATATATATATATGTTTTTTTTGCTAGATTTTTGCAATCTGGAACTTTGCTCTGATGGTGTTTCCTGTTTTAACTTTGATCGGGGCCTTTCTATTAAGGAATAAGCTATTTCATTGTTTATTTTCCATTTACTAAATGCTTATCACCAACTATAGTGAGGTCAAGTTTTGTTCAAAATCTAATTATTATTTTGAAGTCAATCAAATAATTAATAAAAACTGGGATCACTTTATGCAGAAAACTTCAAATGATGTGAGCTCTCCACCACCCCTTCCAGTTAAAATCTCATGGAAAAGTACTTAATTATAGAAGTATCAAGAAATAGCCTAAACTATTTTTAATTGTTTTATTTATTAAATAAATAAGCAAATAAAACAAAAAATTTGCAAAATATGATGAATGAAAACAGGGAGGTAGAGATAATCGAGATGGAAGAAGAGACAAGAAGATGGTGGCACAGTGGGAATACCCTAAAATTGCCTCATCTCACAAATACAAATAGATAACAATCAATTCATCCTAACTAATCCGGAAATTGACCAGAAGACTGACAGAACAAACTCAAAAACTAAAGGGAGAGAAGAACCCATATTGAAGAATGTGGGAAGTGCGGAGATGTGGTTTAGGGGAGAAAAGGATCCTGGCTACTGTAGGGGGAGAAAGCCCTGGTTGCAGAGAAGAGTAAGAGAGAAAGAGGAACACACAGGGGAAAACACAAAGAGAATGTTTCCACACAGCCATTAGCTGGGAAAATGAGAAGGGTTGACTTTTTTAAGTTTTTTGCAACCAGAAGGACTTAAAGCCTGGCGTCTTAAAAGTCAGTGGGCTTGGCTGGGATAGAGCACAGACGGCACTCGCTCCTCTTGGAGTGGAGTCAGACAAACACCGAGGGACATACAATGTGGAAACAGTGATCAGAAGTGTGCCTGGGGCGCGAAGTGGGAAGGTCATTTGCTTTTCTTGAAGCACGCCCCTGAGAGGCAGTGTTCACAGAGAGTCCTCTGAGAACAAGGGAGTTGACTGGTGACATTTCCATCTGCTGCCCCTCAGCAAAACCACAGAGGCACCTAGGGAAAACAGCCCAGCACAGACACTGGCTTCTTAACTTGCTTGCATTAATCCCCACCCCCCTGCATTCTGAAAGAACTTCCCCATCCAGTCATGCTTACCTCAGTCCCAGTGCAGTGGGCCACTAGCCCACAAAACCAGTACAAACACCTACCAACAACATATCATCTGACCAGAGAGTTTTACAAGACCACAGTTCTGATGGAGATAATAACAAGTCTCCATAGTCAGGCCAGGGGCCAAACACTGCCCACAGCAGGCAAGGAGAGCCTCTGCAGATCACTGGCCTAAAGGATAGAACAGCCAAAACACAAAAATAGAGCACATGCAATGCACACCAGAGGCATTTCCTGAAGCATGAGGCCCTGGGCACTACAAAACCTCTTCTTCACAAGGCCATTATCATCAGGAGCAGAAGACATCACTGGCTTTTCTAACACAGAGAAGAAGTCAGGGACATAGACAAAATGAGAAGACAATAAAATTTATCCTGGATGAAAGAACAGGACAAGGCCACAGCCAGAGATTAAGTGAAACAGATATAAGTAACATGTCTGATGGAAAATTTAAAACAACAATCATAAAAATAATCACTCAGATTCAGAAAATAATGGTAGACATCAGTAAGACCCTTAACACAGAGATGACAGCATTAAAAAAACAATTGGTCAGAGATGAAAAATTCAATGGATGAGATTAGAAATACGTTGCATTCAATTATCAGCAGGCTGGAGGAAGCAGAGAAAGGAAATAATGACCTAGAAAACAAAGTAATTGAAACAATGCTAAACAAAAAAAGAGACAGAAGAATTATGCAACAAAAGAATAAACTTAGGGACCTTTGTGACTCCATCAAACATAATAACATTTGCATTATAGAAGGACCAGAAGAAGAGAGAGAACCGGGGGCTGACAATTTATTTGAAGAAATAATAGCTGAAAACTCCCCTAATCTGGGGAAGGGAACAGACATCAAGATCCAGGAGGCACAAGCAATGCCCATCAAAATCAACAAAAAGAGGCCAACAAAAGGACATATTGTATTAAATGTGCAAAATACAGTGATAAAGAAAAAAAATCTTAAAAACAGCAAGACACTTTGGTTAGGTTTATTCCTAGGTATCTAACGGTTTTTGGTGCTATTGGAAATGGAAACAATTCCTTAATTTCTCTTTCTACAGTTACATTGTTACTGCATAGAAAAGCAACTGATGTCTGTGCATTGATTTTCTGTCTTGCCACTTTGATGAATTTCTGTGTGACTTCCAGTAATTTGGGAGTGGAGTCTTTTGGGTTTCCCACATAAGGTATCATGTCATCTGTGAAGACAGAGAAGTTGACTTCCTCCTTGCCAATTTGAATGCCTTTTACTACTTTTTGTTGTCTGATCGCTGATGCTAGGACTTCTAGTACTATGTTAAACAATAGTGGTGAGAGTGGGCATCCCTGTCGTGTTCCTGACCTTAAGGGAAAAGCTCTCAGCTTTTCCCCATTGAGAATGATATTCACTGCGGGCTTTTCATAGATGGTTTTTATGATATTGAGGAATGTTCCCTCTATCCCTACACTCTGAAGAGTTTTAATCAGGAAAGAATGCTGTATTTTGTTATGCATTTTCTGCATCAATTGAGATGATCATATGGATCTTGTCTTTTCTTTTATTAATATGCTCTATCACATTAATTGATTTGTGAATGTTGAACCATCCTTGCATTCCAGGAATAAATCCCACATGGTCGTGATGGATAATGTTTTATTTTTAATAATTTTTTATTATATTATGTTAGTCACCATACAGTACATCCCCGGATTCCGATGTAAAGTTCGATGCTGCATTAGTTGCGTATAACACCCAGTGCACCATGCAATACGTGCCCTTCTTACTACCCATCACCAGTCTATCCCATTCCCCCACCCCCCTCCCGTCTGAAGTCCTCAGTTTGTTTCTCATAGTCCAAAGTCCCTCATGTCTCATTCCCCCTTCTGATTTACCCCCCCTTTCTTTATCCCTTTCTTCCCCTACCGATCATCCTAGTTTTTATGTTCCATAGATGAGAGAAATCATATGATAATTGTCTTTCTCTGCTTGACTTATTTCACTTAGAATTATCTCCTCCAGTGCTGTCCATGTTGCAGCAAATGTTGAGAATTCATTCTTTCTGATGGCTGAGTAATATTCCATTGTATATATGGACCAGAGCTTCTTAATCCAGTCATCTGTTGAAGGGCATCTCGGCTCCTTCCATGATTTGGCTATTGTGGACAATGCTGCTATGAACATTGGGGTGCATATGGCCCTTCTCTTCACTACGTCTGTATCTTTGGAGTAAGCACCCAGTAGTGCAACTGCTGGATCAGAGGGGAGCTCAATATTTAACTTTTTAAGGGACCTCCACACTGCTTTCCAGAGTGGCTGTACCAACTTGCATTCCCACCAACAATGTAGGAGGGATCCCCTTTCTCCACATCCTCTCCAACAATTGTTGTTTCCTGCATTGTCTATTTTTGCCATTCTAACTGGCGTAAGGTGGTATCTCAGTGTGGTTTTGATTTGAATTTCCCTGATGGCTAATGATTTTGAACATTTTTTCATGTGTCTTTAGCCATTTGTATGTCTTCATTGGAAAAGTGTCTGTTCATATCTTCTGCCAATTTTTTGTTTTGTTTATCTGTTTCTTGTGTATTGAGTTTGAGAAGTTCTTTATAGATGTTGGATAACAGTCCTTTATCTGTAGGGTCCATTGCAAATATATTATCCCATTCCGTGGGCTGCCTCTTAATTTTTTGGACTGTTCCCTTGGCTGTGCAGAAGCTTTTTATCCTGATGAACTCCCATAAGTTCATTTTTGCTTTTGTTTCTCTTGCCTTTGGAGATGTGTCATGAAAAAGGTTGCTTTGGCCAACGTTGTAGAGGTTGTTGCCTACGTTCTCCTCTAGAATTTTGATGGATTCCTATCTCACATTGAGGTCTTTCATCCATTTGGAGTTTATTTTTGTGTATGGTGTGAGAGAGTGGTCAAGTTTCATTCTTTTGCATGTAGCTGTCCAATTTTCCCAGCACCATTTATTGAAGAGACTGTCTTTTTTTCACCAATGTTTTTTCCTGCTTTAACAAAGTTTAGTTTCCCAACGAGCTGAGGGTCCATTTCTGGGTTCTCTATTCTGTTCCATTGGTCTATGTGTCTGTTTTTGTGCCATTATCATGCTATCTTTGTGATCACAGCTTTGTAGTACAGCTCGAAATCCGGCATTGTGATGCCCCCAGCTTTGTTATTCCTTTTCAACAGTTCTTGAAAATTCGGGGCCTTTTCTGTTTCCATACAAATTTAAGGATTATTTGTTCCAGTTCTTTGAAAAATGTCCTCGGTATTTTGATTTGGATAGCATTGAAAGTGTAGTTTGCTCTGGGTAGCATGGACATTTTAACTATGTTAATTCTTCCAATCCCTGAGCATGGAATATTTTTCCATCTTTTTATGTCTTCCTCGATGTCTTTCAAGAGTGATTTATAGTTTCTAGAATATAGGTCCTTTACATCTCTGGTTAAGTTAATTCCAAGGTAACATATGGTTTTTCGTGCTATCGTAAATGGGATGGATTCCCTAATTTCTCTTTCTTCAGTCTCGTTATTCGTGTATAGAAATGCAACTGATTTCTGGGCATTGATTTTGTATCCTGCCACATCACTTAATTGTTCTATAACTTCTAATAGTTTGGGAGTGGATTCTTTTGGGTTTTCCATATAGAGTATCATGTCATCTGCGAAGTTCATTTTATCTTTTGTTTCTCTTGCCTTTGGAGATTTGGACATCTTTGATCCCTTTTTGTTGTCTGATTGCTCTTGCAAGGACTTCTAGTACTATGTTGAATAATAGTGGCGAGAGTGGGCATCCCTGTCGTGTTCCTGATCTTAAAGGAAGGCTTCCAGCTTTTCCCCATTGGGAATAATATTTGCAGGAGGCTTTTCATAGATGGCTTTTATGAGATTGAGAAATGTATCCTCTATTCCTACACTCTGAAGAGTTTTAATCAGGAAAGGATGCTGTATTTTGTCAGATGCTTTTTCTGCATCAATTGAGAGGATCATATGGTTCCTGAGTCTTCTCTTGTTGACATGATGTATCACAATGATTGATTTGTGAATGTTGAACCATGCTTGCATCCCAGGTATGAATCCCACTTGGTCATGATGGATAATCCTTTTAATGTACTGCTGGATTCTTTTAGCAAGGATCTTGTTGAGGATTTTGGTGTCCATATTCATTAGGGAAGTCAGTCTGTAATTCTCCTTTTTGAGGGGTCGTTGCCTGGTTTGGGGATCAAGGTAATATTAGCCTCGTAGAATGAGTTTGGTAGCTTTCCTTCTGTTTCTATTTTTTGAAATAGTTTTAGGAGAATAGGTATTATTTCTTCTTTGAATGTTTGGAAGAATTCCCCAGGAAAACCATCCAGGCCTGGAGTTTTGTTATTTGGAAGGTTGTTATCACTGACTCAATCTCTTCATAATTAATTGGCCTGTTTAAGAAATCTATTTCTTCCTGTTTCAGTCTTGGTAGTTTATAGGTTTCCAGGAAGGCCTCCATCTCTTCCAGATTGCTTAGTTTTTTGGCATATAGCTGTTGATAAAAATATTTAATAATCCTTCCAATTTCAATGGTGTAGGTCATGACCTCTCCTTTTTCATTCATAATTTTATTAATTTCGGTCCTTTCTCTTTTCTTTTGGATAAGTCTTGCCAGTGGTCTGTCAATTTTATGGATTCTCTCAAAGAACCAGCTTCTGGTCCTGTTGATCTGCTCTACTGTACTACTGGTTTCTAATTCATTTATTTCTGCTCTAATTTTGGTCAACTGCTTCCTCGTGAGTGGATTAGGCCTGTCCCTCTGTTGCTGTTACAGCTTCTTGAGTTGAGAATATAAAAACTGCATTTCAGATTTTTGTATTCTTTTGAGTGAGGCTTGGATGGCTATGCATTTCACCCTTAGGACTGCCTTTGCAGTATCCCATAGGTTTTGGTCCTTGTGTTTTCATTCTCGTTGGTCTCCATAAATTTTTTAAATTGATTTTTGATTTTCTGGTTTACCGAGACATTCTTGAGCAGGATGGCTCTTAGTCTCCAAGTGTTTGAGTTTCTTCCAAATTTTTCCTTGTGGTTGAGTTCCAATTTCAGAGCGCTGTGGTCTGAGAATATGCATGGGATAATTTCATTCTTTTGGTATCGGTTGAGACCTTTTTTCTGTCCCAGAACATAATCTATTCTTGAGAATGTTCCACAGGCATTAGAATAGAATGAGTATTCTTTGGTTCTGGGGTGTAGTGTTCTATATTTATCTATGAGTTCTGACGCATCGAGTATGGCATTCAAAGCCTTTGATTCTTTGCTTATTTGTTTCCAGGGTGTTCTGTCTATTTCTGATAGTGGGGTGTTGAGGTCCCCTACTATTAATGTATTTTTATCTATATGTCTCTTTTTTCTGGTTAAGAGTTGGCTTGTGTATATTGTTGCTCCCCTGTTGGGGGCATATATATTTATAATTGTCATATCCACTTGTTGAATACTTCCTTTAAGAATAATATAGTGCCCTTCTTCATCTCTCTCTATAGCCTCTAGTTTAAAATCCAAACTATCTGATATGGGAATTGCTACTCCAGCTTTCTTTTGGGGTACATTTGCGTTGAAGGTGGTACTCCATCCCCTTACTCTAAGTCTGAATGCATCTTTGGGTTCAAAATAAGTCTCTTGTAGACAGCAAATGGATGGGTCATGTCTTTTTATCCAATCTGCAACCCTGTGGCGTTTTATGGGAGAGTTTAAGCCGTTTAGATTGATAGAGATTATTGACAGATATGATTTTAATGATGCCATTTCTCTTTAAAGTCTTTGTATCGGTTGTGACTTGCTGCTCTGTATCACTCTTGGGGCCTTTTTACCTTTATAGAGCNGGGAAGCATTCAAGCCATTTAGATTGATAGAGATTATTGACAGATATGATTTTAATGATGCCATGTTGCCAGTAAAGTCTTTGTTTGTATCGGTTGTGACTTTCTGCTCTGTATCACTCTTGGGGCCTTTTTACCTTTATAGAACCCCCCTTAATATCTCCTGTAGGGCTGGTTTCGTGGCTACAGAATTGGTTAATGACTGGCGATTCTGGAACGTCTTTATTTCTCCATCAATTCTGAATGACAGCCTTGCTGGATAAAGGATCCTTAGCTGCATGTTTTTCTCTGAAAGAGCTTTAAAAATGCCCCCCCCCAAGACTTTCTCTCATTTCAGGTCTCTGTAGACAGGTCTGACGTTATTCTGATACCTTTGCCTTGGGACGTGAGAAATTTCTTTGCCCTGGCCGCTTTCAATACTTTATCCTTGGATCTAATATTTGCGAATTGCGCTATGACGTGATGTGGCATAGGTTTGTTGTGGTTGAGCTTGGGTGGGGTCCTCTCTGTCTCTTGGACACGAATGTTTGTTTCCCTTGCTAGTTTAGGGAAGTTTTCAGCTACAATTTGTTCAAATATCTCTTCTTGACCTCTCTTTTTCTCCACCCCCTCAGGAATGCTGATGATTCTGACATTGGATCGTTTCATAGAGTCAGTAATCTCCCATAATCTACATTCATGGGTGTGGATTTTTTTAAGACCAGCTTCTATTTTCGTTTTTTCTTCTACTAACCCATCCTCCAATTTGCTAATGTGTTCCTATGCCTTGGTGACCCTGGCCATCAGAGCCTCTAGTTTTGACTGCATTTGGCTCATACAATTTTTAATTTCTGTCAGATTTGCTCTCATTTCTGCCCTTATGGATTTTATATTCTCAGTAACATTTTTATTAATACTTTTTTCAAGTCTACTCATCATCTTGACCATTGATGCTCTGATTTCCATTTCTGATAATTTGGTTACATCCATATGTATTAGCTCTGTGGCAGAGGCCACCGACTCATTGTCTTTTCTTTGCTGGGGGGGACCCATCCTGCTCCTCATTCTGATGAGTAGAGATTGTGGGGTTGTCCAGAGCCCACATTATTGACTGGGACCCAGGCCGTGCGCCCTTCTTTTATAGAGATCTTAGGGATGTGGGCTTCTTCTTTATAGATTTTATTTATTTATTTGAGAGAGAGAGACAGACAGCAAGAAAGGGAACACAAGCAGGGGAGTGGGAGAGGAAGAAGCAGGTTCCCGGCGGAGAAGCCCGATGAGGGACTCCTTTCCAGAACGCTGCGATCACACCCTAATCCGAAGATGGGTGCTTAATGACTGCACCACCCAGGTGCCCCGGGTTGTGGGCTTCTTGATTTTTCAGCCTGCCTTCTGGGGGGAGAGGCCTGCCGTGCCCATACTCAGGAAACCCTGTTTGGGTAGAGTGTCCGTGTCCCCTGTGAGGGGGGATGGGGATGGGCACGTTGTGAGCTGGTATTTCGAGGCTTTGGTCTCGGGCGGCTTTCCCTGGTGGTCTGCTGTGCCTCTTCTGAGGGTCAGAGCAGCAGCGGCTGAAATTCAGCCTCTGTCACAGAACAGAGGGATTGTGGCCCATTCTCCACTGATGTTCTGGCCACTTTATCTCTTGTTTCTGTTGGTGCTGCTCAACCCTGCAGCATCCCGGGCTGTGCGCCCCACACCCGGCATCCCAGCCCTCACTTCCAGAGCCGTTGTGTCTCTGTCCTTTGTGTTTCTAACACCGCCAGTTGCCTCGCACGCACTCCCAGAGCTCCCTGTGTCAGTCTGCTTTCTCGCAGGTGCCATCCGCGAGTCCGCCTGCTCCCCCATGCAGTTGGCCCGCCAGCCACCAGCCGCCCCTCATGTGCTCCCGGAGCTCCCGGTCTCAGTCTGGATCCAGTGAGCACACCGGATTTCCAGAGTTCTGTGAGATGCTTGGTGGCACACGCTCCAGGAGCTACCTGTCTGCTGTCTCGCAGGTGCCATCTGCGAGTCCGCCCGCTCCCCCATGCAGTTGGCCCGCCAGCCACCAGCTGCCCCGCGTGCACTCCTGGAGCTCCCGGTCTCAGTCTGGATCCAGTGAGCACACCGGAGTTCCAGAGTTCCATGAGATGCTTGGTAGCACACGCTCCTGGCTCACAGTCTTAGTCTTGGATAATCTTTTTAATGTACCATTAGATCCTATTGGCTAGGATCTTGTTGAGTATTTCAGCATCCATGTTCATCAGGGTTATTGGTCAGACACTTCTCCAAAGAAGACATAGAAATGACCAGCAGACACATGATAAAATGTTCAACATCATTAGCCATCAGGGAAATTCAAATCAAAACCACACTGAGATACTACCTTACACCAGTCAGAATTGCAAACATTAACAAGACAGGAGACAACAGATGTTGGCGAGGATGTGGAGAAAGGGGAACCCTCTTACACTGTTGGTGGGAATGCAAGCTAGTGCAGCCACTCTGGAAAACCGTATGGAGGTCCCTCAAATAGTCAAAAATAGAGCTATCCTATGACCCAGCAATCACATTACTAGGTATTTATCCCAAAGATACAGATGTAGTGAGAAGAAGGAGCACATGCAGCCCAATGTTCATAGCAGCAATGTCCACAATAGCCAAACTGTGGAAGGAGCCATCATACCTTTCAACAGATGAATGAATAAAGAAGATGTGGTTCATATAAACAATGGAATATTACTGAGCCATTGGAAAGGATGAATACCCACCATTTGCATTGACATGGATGGAACTGGAGGGGATTATGCTAAGTGAAATAAATCAGTAGTGAAAAGAAATAGCACATGCACCCCAATGCTCGCAGCAGCAATGTCCACAATAACCAACTACAGAAGGAGCCGAGAAACCCTTCAACAGATGAATGGGTAAAGAAGATATGACACCTCAAAACCACATTGAGATACCACCTTACATGAGTTAGAATGGCAAAAATTGTCAAGGCAAGAAACAATGAATGTTGGAGAGGATGTGAAGAAAGGAGAACACTCTCACACTGTTGGTGGGAATGCAAATTGGTACAGCCACTCTGGAAAACAGTGTGGAGATCCCTCAAAAAGTTAAAAATTGAGCTACCCTATGACCCAGCAATTGCACTACTGGGTATTTACCCCAAAGATACAGATGTAGTGAAAACGAGGGCCATATGCACCCCAATGTTCATAGCAGCATTGTCCACAATAGCCTAACTGTGGAAGGAGTCAAGATGCCTTTCAAAAGATGAATGGATAAAGAAGATGTGGTCCATATACACAGTGGAATATTACGCAGCCATCAGAAAGGATGAATACCCACCGTTTGCATCAACATGGATGGAACTGGAGATGATTATGCTAAGTGAAATAAGTCAAGCACAGAAAAATGGTTATCATATGGTTTCACTCATTTGTAGAACATAAGGAATAGCAGGGAGATCATTAGGAGAAGGAATGAAAAAATTAAGGGAGGGTAAACAGAGGAATAAATGAACCACGAGAGACTATGAACTCCAGGAAACAAACTGAGGGTTTTAGAGAGGAGGGTGGTGGGGGGATAGGCTAGCCCAGTGATGGGTATTAAGGAGGACACATATTGCATGTAGCAATGGGTGTTATATGCAGACAATGGATCATGGAACACTACATCAAGAACTAATGATGTACTGTATGGTGACTAACATATCATAATAAAAAATAATAAAGAAAGAAGATATGGGACATATATACAATGGAATATCACTCAGCCATCAGAAAGGATGAATACCCACCATTTACATTGACATGGTGGAACTGGAGGGGATTATGCTAAGTGAAATAAGTCAAGCAGAGAAAGACAATTATCATATGGTTTCACTCATATGTGGAACATAAGGAATAGCACAGAGGACAATAGGGGAGGGAAAGGAAAACCAAAACAGGGGAAATCAGAGAGGGAGACAAACCATGAGAAACTATGGACTCCAGGAAACAAACTGAGGGTTTCAGAGGGGAGGGTAGTGGGGTTAGGGATAGCAAGGTGATAGATATTAAAGAGGTCATGTGTTGTGATGGGCACTGGATGTTATATGCAACTAATGAATCATGGAGCACTACATCAAAAACTAATAATGTACTGTATGGTGGTTAACTTAAAATAATAATAATAATAATAATAATAATAATAATAATAAAAACAACCCAGGAAGACAAAAGTTCTTAAGTTACAAGGGAAGACACATAAGGCTAACTGCATGTTTCTCAATGGAAACTTGAGAAGCCAAAAGTGAGCAGCATGATATATTCAAAGTGCCAAGTGGGAAAAATCTTCATCCAAGAATTCTCTATCAAGCAAAGCTTTCATTTAGAATAGAAGGACAGGTGAAGAATTTCCCAGAGAAACAAAGACTATTGGAGTTCATGACCACTAAAACAGACCCTCAAGTAATATTAAAGGGGATTCTTTGAGTGGAAAGTACAGACCAAAAGTGACAGTATAAAGGTATGAAATACAAAAGCAGTAAGAATGAATATTTCTGTAAAAAATCAGTCAAGGAACTCACAACATAAAAGGATATAAAATATAATAACATATACCTAAAATATAAGGAGTAAAGGAAAAAAAGGATGGGCTCAAACATAAATGACCATTAACTTTATATAGAATATTGGTATCAGTTATAGAAACCTAAAAGTAACCATATATCAAACACCACTAATAAGCATGCAAAGAATAAAGAGAAAAAAATCCAAATATGTCACTAATGTAAATCAGAAAAAACATGAAAGAGTGAAAGACAAGAAAAAATGACAATAATTACATATCTCAATAATAACTGATGTAATTCTAGTTGGAAAACTCCAATTAAATGGAAAGCTCCAATCAAAAGAAAGAGGGTGTCAGAATGGATAAGAAAAACAAGGTTCATCTATATGCTGCCTACAAGAGACTCATTTTAGACCTAGAGACACCTGCAGATTGAAAGTGAGTGGATGGATAAACATTTATCACACAAATGATATAAAAAGAAAGCCAGAATCTAAAAAGTTATATTAGGCAAATTAGAATTTTAAGCAAAGACTGTAACAAGAGACAAAGAAGAAAACTATATAACAGCAAAGGGGATAATCCAACAAGCAGATATAACAGTTATAAATATTATTCACCCAACATGGAAGCACCCAAATACATAAAACAATTTATAACATACATAAAGTAAGTAATAGATGATAATACAATAATACTAGGGAACTTTAACATCCCACTCACATCAGTGGACACATCTTCTAAAAATAAAATCACCAATGAAACAATGGCCCTAAGTGACACACTGGACCAGGTGGACATATACAGAAAATCCCATCCCGAACAGTAGGATACATATTCTTTTCAAGTGCACATAGGAAAGTCTCCAGAATAGATCACATATTAGGTGAGACAATGGGCCTCAACAAATACAAAAGATTGAAGTCATACCATGCATGTTTTCTGACCACAGCAATACAAAAGTACAAATCAGCTACAAGAAAAAATCTCAAAAGACCAAAAATGCATGGAGGTTAAAAACATGGGTCTCTCCAAGAATACATCATTGAATTTGACTTAAGTCTCTATGAAGTGTTCTTTGTTCTCCTATGTGCAGAGTGCATTGTTAGGAACACTCCATCATATAATTTATATCTAGGACTCTAACTCTCCGAGGAAAATACGAGTTAGACTTGGAGAACCTGTTGAATTGTACAGCAAGGAGTAGTTCCATGGGAGATAAGCTAGCACTCACAATGTTGTTTCTTGTCAGAGGGAACAAACTGCAAACTGGAAAACAATACTGAAATGATATGCACCTTAAGAATACCAAGTTTTTCTTACTGGATGAATTATTCTGTTTTCAGTTGTCTTTCAGGTATTTGATGTTGAATGAACTAACTCAAGTTGTGGTATGCAAGACAAAGGTAGACACATACTATATTACACAATGGTTTTTAAATTCTCCTTTATTTCTTTTTCTTTCGTTCTTTTCTTCTTTTCTTCTTCTTCTTTTTTTTTTTTTTAGAGATAGAGCATGCACAGGAACAGGGAAGAGAGGCAGAAGGAGAAGGGAGGGAGAGTATCTTAAGCAAGTTTCATGTCCAGCCGGGAGCCTGATTTGGGGCATGATCGCACAAGCTGAGATCATGACCTGAGCCGAAATCGAGAGTCCAATGCTTCATCAACTGAGCCACCCAAGTGTTCTATAAGTTCTCCTTTATTTCTAAGTTGCCTTCCTCTAAATTCTCTTCTAATTCATTTAAAAGGAAGCCCTATATTAAGTCATATAAATCCTAATGCTCTTCAAGCAAGATATTCCTTTTGCATTACTTTACCAAATAAATTATGACACTGTTTAACATAAGCATACTTGTGCCAAATGGGACAGCTAACTAGTTAGAGGAGCATACTAACACATTTTTCTCCCTTTAATATCTGTCTTTCACAAACATACATTTGCCTTTTTCTTTATAATGCCAAGATATACAATAACCTATATTGCTGAAACAATTTTTGTTATGAATAGATACAAAAAAGTAGCTTCCATAACAACATGTATTTTTATATGAAAACAATAAGAACATCACTTTCATCACTATTCAAGTTTTGTCTTGTTTTGTCTGTTTGCCTATTAACTTGCTCAGATGATAGGGCACATACTGAATATCATTTTGAGGAAAAAATAGAGGCAAATACACAGATAAAGAAATTTTTTTCTAATTTTACACTGAGTAAACTTTAATGACAGGCTTTCTGATATAAGAAAATTATAAAACATAATATAGGAAAATAATTAAGCTATATGTTAAGAAGGTATCTTTCAAATTTTTTCATGAGTATATAAAGCAATAGTTTCACGGAGATAAATGGCTATTGATTGACCATACTATAAATACAGACGCGTACAATGAAGTTTAACACACACCAATATGGGCCAGGTTCAGAAGCTAGAGAGAGACAGAGAGAGAGAGAGAGTGAAGAAAATCTAGCACTGAAGCAGTACTAAAGAATAAGGTTCCAAGTGCCTAGAATTCATGTATCCTGATTGAATTAATGATAACAAAGCAATGCTGGATCCTTGACTCAGCTGAATGAATTACTGGAGTGATTCTTTTCTTTATTTTTAAGTTTTTTTTATTGTTTTTATTTTTTATTTTTATTTTTTTTAACAATTTTTATTTTGTTACATTAGTCACCATACACTACATCCCCAGTTTTTGATGCAATGTACCATGATTCATTATTTGTGTATAACACCCAGTGCACCATGCAATATGTGCCCTCCTTAATACCCATCATCGGCCTATCCCAATCCCCCACCAAACTCCCATCTGAAGCCGTCAGTTTGTTTCCCAGAGTCCACAGTCTCTCATGGTTCATTCCCACTTCTGTTTACCCCCCCTTCATTCTTCCCTTCCTTCTCCTACCTATCTTCCTATTTCTTTCTGTTTTTTTATAATATTTTTTTTATTATATTGTGTTAGTCACCATACAATACATGGTTTTTCACCATACATTACATCCCCAGTTTTTGATGTAAAGTTCCATGATTCATTAGTTGCATATAACACCAGTGCAACATGCAGTATGTGCCCTCTTTACTAACCATCATCAGCTTATCCCATTCCTCTACTCCCCTCCCCTCTGAAGCCCTGAGTTTGTTTCTAAGAGTCCATAGTCTCTCATGCTTCATTCCCCCTTCTGATTACCCCCCTTTTCTTTATCCCTTTCTTCTCCTACAGGTCTTCCTACTTCTTATGTTCCATAAATGAGAGAAACCATATGAAAATTGTCTTTCTCTGCTTGACTTATTTCACTTAGCATTATCTCCTCCAGTGCCGTCCATGTTGCAGCAAATGTTGAGAATTCGTTCTTTCTGATAGCTGAGTAATATTCCATTGTATATATGGACCACATCTTCTTAATCCAGTCATCTGTTGAAGGGCATCTTGGCTCCTTCCACGATTTAGCTTTTCTGGACAATGCTGCTATGAACATTGGGGTGCATATGGCCCTTCTTTTCACTACATCTGTATCCTTGGGGTAAATACCCAGTAGTACAATGGCTGGATGATAGGGTAGCTCAAATTTTAAGGGACTTCCACACTGTTTTCCAGAGTGGCTGTACCAAATTGCATTCCCACCAACAATGTAGGAGAAATCCCCTTTCTCCACATCCTCTCCAACAATTGTTGTTTCTTGCCTAGTCAATTTTTGCCATTCTAACTGGTGTAAGGTGGTATCTCAATATAGCTTTGATTTGAATTTCCCTGATGGCTAGTGATTTTGAACATTTTTTCATGTGTCTGTTAGCCATTCGTATGTCTTCATTGGAAAAGTGTCTGTTCATATCTTCTGCCCATTTTATGATTTGTTTATTTGCTTCTTGTGTATTGAGTTTGAGAAGTTCTTTGTAGATCTTGGATAACAGTCTTATACCTGTAGTGTCATTTGCAAATATCTTCTCCCATTCCATGGGCTGTCTCTTAGTTTTTTTGACTGTTTCCTTGGCTGTGCAGAAGCTTTTTATCTTGATGAAGTCCCACATGTTCATTTTTTCTTTTGTTTCTCTTGCCTTTGGAGATGGGTCATGAACAAGTTTGCTGTGGCCGATGTCAGATAGAGGTTGCAGCCTATGCTCTCATCTAGGATTTTGATGGATTCCTGTCTCACATCGAGGTCTTTCATCCATTTGGAGGTTATTTTCATTTATGGTGTGAGAGAGCAGTCAAGTTTCATTCTTTTGCATGTAGCTGTCCAATATTTCCAGTACCATTTATTGAAGAGGCTGTCTTTTCCACTGGATGTTTTTTCCCGCTTTATCGATGACTACTTGCGCAAAGAGCCGAGGGTCCATTTCTGGGTTCTCTATTCTGTTCCGTTGGTCTATGTGTCTGTTTTGGTGCCAGTGCCATGCTGTCTTTGTGATCTCAGCTTTGTAGTACAGCTTGAAATCTGGCATTGTGATGCCCCCAGCTTTGTTTTTCCTTTTCAACAATTCCTTGGCAATTTGGGGCCTTTTCTGGTTCCACACAAATTTAAGCACTGTTTTTCCAGTCCTTTGAAAAATGTCATTCGTATTTTTATTGGAATAGTATTGAAAGTATAGATTGCTCTGAGTAGTGTGAACATTTTAACTATGTTAATTCTTTGGATTCATGAGCATGGAATATTTTCCCAAATTTTTGCGTCTTCTTCAATGTCTTTCAAGAATGATTTGTAGTTTCTAGAATATAGATCCTTTATGTCTCTGGTTAAGTTAATTTGGAGATACCGTATGATTTTTGGTGCTATTGTAAATGGGATGTATTCCCTACTTTTTCTTTGTTCAGTCTCATTTTTCGTGTATAGAAATGCAACTGATTTCTGAGCATTGATCTTGTATCCTGCCACATTACTCAATTGCTCTATAAGTTCCAGTAGTTTGGGAGTGGATTCTTTTGGGATTTCCATATAGAGTTATCATGTCATCTGTGAAGAGAGACAATTTGACTTCTTCTTTGCTGATTTGGATACATTTTATCCCTTTTTGTTGTCTGATTGCTATTGCAAGGACTTCTAGTGTTATGTTTAATAATAATGGTGAGAGTGGGCATCATTGTCGTGTTCCTTATCTTAAGGGATAGGATTTCAGCTTTTCCACATTGAGAATGATATTCGTTGTAAGCTTTTCATAGATGGTTTTTATGAGATTGAGGAATGTACCCTCTATCCCTACACTTTGAAGGGTTTTAATTAGGAAAGGATGCTGTATTTTGTCAAATGCTTTTTCAGCATCTATTGAGAGGATCATATGATATTTGGCTTTTTTCTTGTTGATATGATGTATCACACTGATAGATTTGCGAATGTGGAACCACCCTTTCATCCCAGGGATGAATCCCACTTGTTCATGATGGATAATCCATTTAATGTAATGATAGATCCTATTAGCTAGGATCTTGTTGAGAATTTTGGCATCCATGTTCATCATGGATATCAGCCTGTTATTCTCCTTTTTGATGGGGTCTTTGCCTGGTTTGGGGATCAAGGTAATATTGGCCTCATAGAATGACTTTGGGTTTTTCTTCTGTTTCAATTTTTTAAACCACTTTAGGAGAACAGGTATTTTTCTTCTTTGAATGTTTGGTAGAATTCCACGGGGAATCCACCAGGCCTGGCGTTTTGTTTTTTGGAAGGATTTTAATCACTGCTTCAATCTCTTCATAATTATTTGGACTGTTTAAAAAATCAATTTCTTCCTATTTCAGTCTTGGTAGTTTATAGGTTTCCAGGAAGGCCTCAATCTCTCCCAGGTTGCTTAATTTATTGGCATAAAGCTGTTGATAAAAGTTTCTAATAATCCTTCCTATTTCATTGGTGTTGGTTGTGACCTCTCCCTTTTCATTCATAATTTTATTAATTTGGGTCCTTTCTCTATTCTTTTGGATAAGTCTTGCCAGTGGCTTATCTATTTTATTCATTCTTTCAAAGAACCAGCTTCTAGTTCTTTTCATCTGCTCTACCGTGCTCCTGATTTCTAATTCATTGATCTCTGCTCTAATCTTGATCAAAGGCTTTCTTGTGTGTGGATTAGGCCTGTTCTTCTGTTGCTGTTCCAGCTTCTTGAGGTGGGAATATAAAAACTGCATTTTAGATTTTTCTATTCTTTTGAGTGAGGTTTGGATGGCTATGTATTTTCCCTTTAGGACTGCCTTTGCAGTGTCCCATAGGTTTTGGACCGTTGTGTTTTCATTCTCGTTGGTCTCCATAAATTGTTTCAATTGATTTTTGATTTCCTGGTTTATCAAATCATTCTTGAGCAGGATTGTTACTGGTCCCCAACTGTTTGAGTTTCTTCCAAAGTTTTCCTTATGTTTGAGTTCCAATTTCAAAGCCGTGTGGTCTGAGAACACGCAGGGAATAATTTCAATCTTTTGGTATCTGTTGAGACCTGTTTTGTAACCCAGAACATGATCTATTCTGGAGAATGTTCCATATGCATTAGAATAGCATGAGTATTCTGTTGTTCTGGGGTGCAGTGTTCTATATATATCTATGAGGTCCAACTCCTTTAGTATGGCATTCAAAGCTCTTGTTTCTCTGTTGATTTTCTGCTTAGGTCATTGATCTATTGCTGATAGTAGAGTGTTGAGGTTGCCTACTATTAACGTATAATTATCTATATGTCCTTTTATTCTGGTTAAGAGTTGGTTTGTGTATCGTGCTGCTCCCCTGTTGGGGGTATAGATATTTATAATTGTCATATCCACTTGTTGGATACATCCTTCCAGAATAATATAGTGCCCTTCTGTATCTCTAACTATAGTCTTTGCTTCAAAATCCAACCTGTCTGATATGAGAATTGCTACCCCAGCTTTCTTTTGAGGTCCATTGGCATGAAAGATGGTATTCCATCCCTTTATTTTCAGTCTGGATGTATCTTTAGTTTTAAAATGAGTCTCTTATAGACAGTAAATGGATAGGTCATGTCTTTTTATCCAATCTGCAACCTTGTGGCATTTTATGGGAGCATTTAGGCTATTTACTTTGGGAGTGATTATTGAGAGATATGATTTTAATGATGCCATGTTGCCAGTAAAGTCTTTGTTTCTATAGATTGTAACTTTCTGTCCTGTATCACTCTTGGGGCCTTTTTACTTTTATAGAACCCCCCTGAACATCTCCTGTAGGGCTGGTTTTGTGGTTACAAAATTGGTCAGTGACTGGCGATCCTGGAAGCTCCTTATCTCTCCAGCAATTCTGAATTATAGCCTTGCTGGATAGAGGATCCTTGGCTGCATGTTTTTCTCTGAAAGAGCTTTAAAAATGCCCCACCAACCCTTTCTCTCATTCCAGGTCTGTGTAGCCAGGTCTGATGTAATTCTGATACCTTTGCCTTTGTACGTGAGAAATTTCTTTGTCCTGGCCACTTTCAATACTGTGTCCTTGGATCTAATATTTGAGAATTGCACTATGACATGTCGTGGCATAGGTTTATCGTGGTTGACCTTGGGAGGGGTCCTCTCTGCCTCTTGGACATGAATGCTTTTTTCCTTTGCTAGATTAGGGAAGTTTTCAGCTAAAATTTGTTCAAATATCTCTTCTAGACCTCTGTTTTTCTCCCCCCCAGGGATGCCGATGATTCTGACATTGGAACGTTTCATTTAGTCAGTAATCTCCCATAATCTACATTCTTGAGATTGGATATTTTTGAGGCAATTTCTTTTTTAACTTTCTCTTCTACCAACCCATCGTCCAATTCGCTGATCTGTTCTTGTGCCTCATTTACCCTGGCCGTCAGAGCATCTAGTTTTGACTGCATTTGATTCATAGCATTTTTAATTTCTACCAGATTTGCTCTCATTTCTGCCCTTAGAAATTCTATATTCTCATTAATATTTTCGTTAATATTTTTTCAAGTCTACTCATCATCTTGACCATTGTTACTCTGAACTCCATTTCTGATAACTGGGTTATATCCATATCCATCAGTTCTGTGGCAGCAGCCACAGACTCATTGTCTTTTCTTCGCTGGGGGGGGATTTCTCCTTCTCATCATTCTGATGAGGAGAGGTTGTGGGGTTGTCCAGAGCCCAAATTATTGACCAGGACCCATGCAGCATGCACTTGTTTTATAGGGACCTTAGGGATGTGGACTTCTTGATTTTTCAGCCTGCCTTCTGGGGGAGGGGCCTGCCGTGCTGATACTCAGGCCACTCTGTATGGGTAGAGTCTCCCTGTCCCCTCCGAGGGGGGATGGGGATGGGCACACCCATGAGCCAGTATTTCCAGGCTTTTGCTCACTGGCGGCTTTCCCTGGTGGTTTGCTGTGCCTCTTCTGAGAGTCAGAGCAGCAGTGGCCAAATCCCAGCCTCTGTCTCAGAACAGAGAGATCACAGTCCGCTCTCTACTGAGTTCTTCTGGCCACTTTAACACTGTTTCTGTTCATGCTGCTAGACCCTTCAGTGTCCTGGGATGTGTGCCCCACAGCCGGCATCCCATCCCTCACTTCCAGGGCCAGGAGATCTCTGTCCTTTGTGTTTCTAACACCGCCAGCCGCCAGCCACCCCTGTGCTCCGGGGCTCCATTTCAATGTGGTTCACGTGCATTCTGGAGCTCCGGTTTTCAGACTGGTCATGCACGTCCCCAGGCTCATGTCTCAGTCTGTTCTTGCGCGCGCGTGCTGGTCCGTGAGTCAGCCCACTCCCCAGTGCAAGTGGCTACCGCTTCCCAGAGCCCAAGTGCAGAGGCTCCCTCCCCTTCCATTTATCTTTCGATATGTGTGCATTGATTCACAGCTCCCTGCTTCGTACCTCAATACTCAGTGCTGGAGATGTTCATTTGTAGAGATCCAGATGTATCTTCCTGTGTCTCAGGCTGATTCCATGGGTGTTCAATATGGTCTGGTGCCTATCCAGCTCGATTCAGGGGACCAGCTGACCCTTTTTCAGGAGACCCCTACTCCTCCGCCATCTTAACTTCTCCCCCCAATCTTCCTATTTCTTATGTTCCATTAATGAATTATTCTTTTCTTCCTTTCTGTGCTGTGCACCCTTGAATTGGGCACATAATTCTGTGTGTATTTGATGAAACAGAGAAAGAAAAAAAAGATGGACAGACTAATTGAGCATGTTGCAGGCAGTTTTCTGGAACCTAAATTATTCAGAAAAATGTACAGTTTGGTATAAGCTCATATAAAGAACAACTCATTCTTCCTAATGGAAGCCAAGAGAAGTTTCATGGAAGAGGTAGAATTGGCCATTGAAAGATGAGTGGCATTTCTATAGGGAGATAAGAAGAAGGAATTTTACAGCAGAGAAAATAGCACTTACATTAGAAAGAAGGCATTAAAAAGCATGATTGGTTTTATGGAGAAAATGTAACTTATTGTGTTTTGAATACACATTTTATATGATAAAGTAAAGATAAAAATTATTGTCAGATTTGGGTTGCCCAGGCAATATTTGGGTCATGATGCCAGCATAAATTAATCCAACTAACTTGTTTCACCATAGCAGCAAACAGGGGACAGGGTAGAGAGTAGACGTATGTGAAAGAAATTGGGTGACTGGATAGATGGTAAACATAATGATGTTCAACCAGGAAGACATATGACTGAGATTGACAAAGAAGCCAAAGGAATGATAAACTAAGATGAACAATCAGTGTGAAAGGATATTTAACAACTGTCAGGAACAAGAAATTGAGAAGAAACTCCTGTTTAACATCAATTGTGCAACCTCTTGTGTAGTAAAACCTGCTAACAACCAAGTTTCTGTACAGAGATCTAACAATAAAGCTGGTTCTGTGAAAACACCTCCAATTTCCTTTTTAGCACTGTACTCCTACCATATGTAATCAGCCCCAGCTCCTTTATGTATACACTATCCTGTGCCTCTATGTACCAGATGTTCTCATGTTATTCTTTGGTTGCTTCAAGATCTCCATAATGGTATTCTGTTAAGGTTTATTATGCTTGGCTGGAACACATAGTCTGCCAATTTTTCCATCCTCCTTCAACTCAATATTCTCTCCTCTGTGTCCTAGGTCTTATCAGCTTTATCTCTCAATGCATATCAAATATGTCTACTCCATTCTGTCCAAAGAAACTTTGCCTTAGTTTAAGCCTCCATCTTTCAATGATTCCCTATTGCTAACAATATAGAATTCAAACTGTAATGATGATCATCTGAAATAAGTTAATGGCAGTCCTAAAATTACATTTTATAAATGTGTTTACACTTTTAAAAAATCTGCCTTATTATCAGCAAGATATACAGTACATGAAAAAATAGTAATAATTAATAATAATAGTTAATAATAGTTAATAATTTTTTTAGAAAAAGTGGGTTGGATGTGATATTTTGTAAATTTAAAGATCGGGTGTAACACAGTCATAAGAATTTGGCTCCTTGATGTAAGCTTTTGCAAAAAAATGAAAACAAAAACAAAACAAAAACAAAAAAACAAAATTTCTAGGAACACCACAAAAATGCTTAATTTGTACATATACTTGCATTCTTTGTAAACTATTAGCAGCAAAACTCCTATTTTATGAGGTACTGTGAAATTTTGATGGTAAGTATGTAATGAATCGGAATGTCTTTGAATAGTGTTTTTTTTTACATTTAATTTTCCATCTTTTCTGCAGAAGACCTAATCTTTGAATACAACATTGTTTCGATTGTAAAATCAGAGCAATGTCTGTAATCCCCTAGAAACTCTGTGATATATTCTTCTGGTTCTTATAAAAGGGGAGTTTTGCAGAGATGAGTATAAAAGGAAGACAATGTAAAGACATAGGGAGAAGATTAGGGAGAAGACAACCATACACAAATCAAGGAGAGAGGCCTGGAACAAATCACTCACTGGACTCAGAAGGAATCAACATGACCACCACCTTGATTTTGGACTTCTGGCCTCCAGAACTCTGAGCAAAAATTTTTGTTGCTTAAGCCACCTGGTTTGTAACACCCTGTTATGACTTCCCTATCAAACTAAGCAGACTAAACTGAAATTGGAGTAAAGGAGGATAAGTTGAGAGCAGATGCATATAAGACTCACTGGCAAGAAGGAAAATAAAAGAGTCCATGGCTGGGGCGCCTGGGTGGCACAGCGGTTAAGCATCTGCCTTCAGCTCAGGGCGTGATCCTGGCGTTATGGGATCGAGCCCCACATCAGGCTCTTCTGCTATGAGCCTGCTTCTTCCTCTCCCACTCCCCCTGCTTGTGTTCCCTCTCTTGCTGGCTGTCTCTATCTCTGTCGAATAAATAAATTTTAAAAATCTTTAAAAAAAAAAAGAGTCCATGGCTGACAGACTGTTTTTGTAGAATAATATGTGAAATAGTCTATTAAAATGAGTATGTAGAGGGATAGATAAAAATGATGATGATTTGAACTAGTTTTTCTGCAGAATAAGATACAAAGCTGACAGGTGATATTACAAATTTATTATCAGGCAGTATTGGAAACACAGCTAAGATGAGCAGGTATGGGCTTGTAGTGAGTGATACCTATGTGCACTGCCGTGTTCTCCTGTATTGTTCATAAACCTGGAGGTAAATGGGGAGAAAGTAGATAAATGAACTGGTTGTGGATTTTAGGGCATGACTGGTGAGGGCAATAGAACAATAGAACATGGCAAGTGAAATAGTAATAGATAGCAAAGGACTGTAAAGTTTTGACATGTTCAGAGAAAATGGATGGATTAAAGAGCTAATGTCCTCAATGAGATAAGAAAGTAAGTGAGCTAGAAGAATAGCAGTTCTGGATTAGATAGTGACATTTTTCAGTTTAAAATTAAAAATCTGGGGGCACCTGGGTGGCACAGCAGTTAAGCGTCTGCCTTCAGCTCAGGGCGTGATCTCGGCATTCTGGGATCAAGCCCCACATCAGGCTCCTCCACTATGAGCCTGCTTCTTCCTCTCCCACTCCCCCTGCTTGTGTTCCCTCTCTCTCTCTCGTTGGCCATCTCTATCTCTGTCGAATAAATAAGTAAAATCTTTAAAAAAACTTTAAATCTGGAGCAGTTCTGGGCATAGATAAATGACTGAGGTATAAAATTTATTGGAGTTGAGGTGAACACTGTGATGTTAGGGTGATATATAAATTATCCACATAAACTATTTTTTTAATTTTTTAAAAATTCATTTATTTTTTAAAGTTCCTTGATTTATTACTTAAGTATAACACCCAGTGCACCATGCAATACGTGCCCTCCTTAATACCCATCATCAGCATATCCCATTTCCCCCCTCCCCTCTGAAGCCCTCAGTTTGTTTCCCAGAGTCCACAGTCTCTCATGGTTCATTCCCCCTTCTGTTTACCCCCCCTTTCTTCTTCCCTTTCTTCTCCTACCAATCTTCCTACTTCTTATGTTCCATAAATGAGTGAAACTATATGATAATTGTCTTATTTCGCTTAGCATTATCTCCTCCAGTGCCATCCATGTTGCAGCAAATGTTGAGAAATCGTTCTTTTTGATGGCTGAGTAATATTCCATTGTATATATGGGTTACATTTTCTTAATCCAGTCATCTGTTGAAGGGTATCTTGGCTCCTTCCACGATTTAGCTATTGTATCCACATAAACTTTAAAGTTACCAATGGTGATATCAGTATTTGTGATAAAGAGGAAGACTGTCATCTAGATACTAGATTTTCAAAAGTAGCTAAAAGATTAGTTGGATGAAGAGGACAAGGAAAGATAGAAGATGATGGTAATATAGATGGAAACTGCAGGACTTAAAGGAG
Source organism: Ailuropoda melanoleuca (assembly GCF_002007445.2). NCBI lineage: Eukaryota > Metazoa > Chordata > Mammalia > Carnivora > Ursidae > Ailuropoda > Ailuropoda melanoleuca. The sequence continues at coordinate 65,755,375 of NC_048238.1, forward strand.
AAGGAATTTTCAACTACAGGTGGAGGAGTAATTATATTATCTATTGTATTTATGTTATAAATAAAACCTTATTATGTCATATATGTGCATATATATGCATATATAGTCATATTTATATATCTATGTCATATCTATTTATATATGTCTATATCTGTATCTAGGTCTATATAGATATAGATATATATATATGGCAGTGTTAAATTATGCATGTACTTCCAAGAAATAATATGTAATGCCTGGCAAACATAACAACGTAAAAACAAATATTAAATTTAAGTATGTATGTGGTGTTTTTAGTTATCACCTACTTTCAGGTTAACACCAGACAAAATGTGACTCCAGTGTACTAATTGTAAATTTGTCTCAACTAGCAAAGTCTTATTAATGAAACTCATTGAGAAGTTTAAGTTCATATTTCATAATAATTATACAACATGAAGTATGCTCTGCAATGGAGTAAAAATCATTATTTTTTTAAAGATTGGTTTCTAATATCCCTTAAAATTGCCACATTCATGATATTAATTAGTATACTTTAAATATGAAGGTGATCCTATGGATTCACCATAACTTGCACATGTAAGATGTTCATATTAAGCAGCAGAGTGATGTTCCTGGGTAGTTGACTTAAGCTAAGGAGTGTAATTATAACCAGTGCATTAAACCACCTTATTTTAACCCAGGATTCTCTGTAGCAAAACTCCACCCAAGTCTGTTATTCTCAGGATGCATCCCCAGGTTCTGATTCTTTCCAGCTTGCTCATGTTGGTTGTTCACAAAACATTACCAATATATCAGCACTGTCTAATAGAATTCCCCCCCAATTATGTAAACATTCTACATGTTCACTGTTTGGTATGGTAGTTGCTAGCCACATTTGCCATTTAAGCACTTGAAATGGGGTTAATGTGACCAAGGGACTGAATTTTAAATTTGCTTTGATTAAAAATTTAATTTAGGTTTAAGGAAATCTAATCTAGAGCTTGTTAGATAATCTAAAAACATAATTCATGCTAACAAGTTGTTGGCTGATCTCCAGTGTGCCTGTTCAAGATGACTGAGTTTCAAGGCAGTTTTTTAGGGTACATTGTAGGTACCATGCTTTAACACCAGGAAATGATTCTATAATGATACAATGAGAAGAAATTTGACAAGTTAACACAGCAGGAACTTTTTGGTATATAGATTTTTACATGGTGGTCAGAAAATCCCACTACATAGTGAAGAGTCTATTATGCTTGCATGTAAGACTAACCTTATAGTATAGGTTGACTTGTTAAAGCCTCAACTTATTAAAAAGTCAGAATTCTTACCTTCCAGATGTATAAAATCAACATATTTTATATTGCCATTTGATTTACAAGCCAGAAATCTGTTACTTGCCATTACACTATATTTAAAAAATGCATGTGATCTGAGATCTCCAGTTTGTGAAGGTTAATAAGTAACAATCTTGGGAGGAAGGTGAACTTATGGAGAAAGAGCCCCAGTACACTAGTTGTTCATGTAAAGCAATTCTCTTTTTTGATATTTCGATACTCTTCCCTATTTCCTTCACCACCAAAAGTGAATTTTACTCAGAGCAGGGATGCAAGATTCTTATCTTTATTGACTAAGATTTACTGGAGTCTTAGAGCATATGGCATTGAAAGTAATTGTTTCCAGTGCTATTGGAATGACAACTTTGAAATTCAACATATTTACTTACTATGGATTATATTTTATCTCCTGCTATTTCCCAATATGAACTCTCTCCAGTTATATTATTTCTGTGCCTAACAAACATTTCTTGCCTTTCTTCTTCCAGTCTCCCTCTAAGTTCAGTGTCAATTTCCTTTTTAAAAATGAGACAGTAGTGCTTTTATCCCCAGGGTTTTGTAAGGACTTTTATTTTCTGTGGGAAAATAGATGACACAAAGCCTGGTACATGATATATATACAATTATAACTTAAATGCTAGTGTTCTTTTTCTTTTCTTTATGTTTTCTTCCTTTCTCTAAACTTCTATCATAATTTTTTGCTATTTATACTACACTGCATGCTAAGGGATCTTTCTGTATCTGTATGTTTCATAAAACTTCACTTAGATTGTAATGTCACTGAAAGCAAGAGGTGGGGGCAGCTTATACTTCTTTGTAGGTATAGTTGTATCTATTACATAGTAGGAGCCTGATAAATTGAAGTTTGTCAATTGATTTTTAGGGATTTGTGGTGATATGTTAGAATGATATACAATGATCACGCATGCTTAAATGCAACATGACTGTAGACAAGTTTCCTAACATTCCTGAATCTCTATTCTCCTCATACATAAAATGGAGATGATAAAAATAATGCCCATTTAAAAATGGTATTGTAGGGTAAAGAGCAATCTAAGCATGGGGAGAAATTAAGAAGGTTCAGGTCCATGCCACATCTGTTTATGTGTGTTTAGCCTGGGATAGATTTTCCCAAATCAGAGATAGTTGAGAAGATAGTGATCATGGAGATGAGATATTTAGAGAAAACAAAGGGAAAAAGAACATACCATTAATGTTTAGCTGTATGAGCAATTTCATGGGGAAGAAGATCAAAAATAAGATTATCATGAGAGTTATTAACAATAAGGGCTTTAAATTACTTCAATTTTATTTCCCTGTGGTATGTAGTAGAAGAAGCATGAGAAAAGGCATGAAAACACACAGATTCTAGTCTCAGCTTTGCAACGATGTAGCCATGTAATCTTGGACAAGTCATTTTTATCAACCAGAGCCTCAGTTCCCAATATCAAAAATAAGGTTACTCTGCTCAACTAAAAATTCTCAAAGGTTCAAACCTGAAAATTCTAGGATCTTAATTTACCCAAGAAATAAAATGTCCCTTCCTTTAAAAGTCATACTTGAGAAATTAGTTTTTCTAGGAAATGCATACAAAGCATTTGAATTTCTAAGAATTATTATGATTGTGGACTAAATTGAGTTTGTACTAAATCATAATTCTAGAAAAATGGTTCTATTTCCTGATATACTTCCCTCTAATATTTATTGCAAAGATTCATGGTTCATACAAAGTAACCTATCCAAAGCCTACATTCTTGAATAATATATTAAATAATAGCTAAGACAAAGACCTAAGAATGTTGAAAGTATATGTAACTCTCTGCTGTGGAAGTTTTATTTTTAAATAGAATTGAGGTCTTTGTACAACTTTCAGAGTAAATGGATAGTGTTTGTCTGATAAGAAACAAATATGACAGAAATAGAGATCTGCTTCTGAGAAGTTTAGTTATACAGAAAAAAATGATGAAAATGAGTGTAGCTTATTACAAATCTGATACACTAGATTTAAATTACTATGGTTTGTGAAAAGCAAAAAGAAGTTTCAAATCTCATCAGTTTCATAATGGACATGTGTGTAATTATTAGAATGACAATAGCCCAAAGCTGCCAAACTATTGAAGAGAGATTAAATTCCATGATACAGATCCTTTAGCAGTAGTTTTCTGTGGCAACCTATCATTCAAGAAAATATGAAACCAAGCTTTTAAGATATGTTTATAAGAACTTAAATTGTTGAGTCTGATTTTCAGATTGTTTTGGAGGTCAAAGTAATTCATGGTGGACACGTAATTCTGGAAAACTACCTTTGAGACAAATTAAACTAGAAGAATATCATTTAAAAATGTGGCAAAATATAATTTCCTATTTCCAAATTAGCTTATCTCATAGTAGTTCTATCTTTATACAAACAATATATATTTTTCTACCTTATGACAGTTTTATGTAATACTATAAAGAGAACATTGTCATTAAGGAATGAGAATACCAAAGATCACACAGTTTAATCAATAGATATTGAAAATCTATGGGCTAGGACCATGAAAGATACAAAGCAATTGGAAGATATGGTCCTTGCCTTTAAGGAACATATACTTTAGTGAAGCAGGCCTAAAACAATTAAAACAAAATGAATGATACAAGATAATATGTGATCAAGAACATAATTGTGTAATGAAAGATAGATGCTAGAGAGGTTTTTGAGAAGGAACACGAATTACTCAAAGAAAGCTCTATGGAAGAGAAATATGTCAAGCTATACTTTAAAGAATGGGTAGAATACACGGAAAAATTTTATTGGCAGTATGGAAAGTGACATGTACCACTTCTGCTCATATTCTTTTGTTCAAAAGTTAGTCACTAAGTCACATGAAAGTGCAAGGGAATCTGGGAGATGTAGCCTATGTGTGTGACCAGAAAGAAGAAAAAAAATTTGTCATAGGTGTAAGTCACAGAGATTGACTCCTTCCACATCATTTCATTCTAATGAAATAGGATACTCCAAATAATGTCTTTAGGCATCATTTTCAAACATGCCTCTATATTTTGAAGAAAGATGCTTTTGGTTCTATAACTTTTTAGAGACACTGTCTAGAGTCAAACCAACACAAAAATCTAAACCAAAAACATATGTTGATTGCTGATAGTCATTCTTAAGTCAGAGTCAGGGTTGCATTTTCTAAATTTATTTACTAAGATACAAAGCATTAGAAAATAATCATGTGAAGAAGGTATTTTAGGATTCATTTTAGAGATGAAGAAATAGATGTGGCAAAGTTACCTAGGACATCACAGAGTCCAGATTCAAAACCAGGTCTGTTTGACCTAAAATTTTTATACCAAAGTGTATTTAAGGGAATATCAATTTCAATAAATGGGAGTCATTTATTAGAGGCTTTATTCTATCCTTTGTTAAAGGAATTTATGTTTGACTCTCAATTCTACCTCTTAGTAGCTCTTTTATGGCTTGATGCTGATGAGAGTCTTGAAAGTCAAGTTTTGAAGGTGGTAGACAGTGAAGCTGTAAAATGGAAGGAACCTGAATCCCTGAATCAACAGTTGAAGAAGAAATGCCAAACAATCAGAGACATCTGTTTTATTTTATACAGTTTTGTCTTTTTGCTTTGTGTTAAAGAGTTTATTTATTTATATATATATATATTTTTATTTATTTGAGAGAGAGAGAGAGAGAGAGACAGAACATGAGCAGGGGGGAGGAGGCAGAGGGAGAGGGAGAAGCAGACTTCCTGCTGAGTAGAGAACCTGACTCAGGGCTCAATCCCAGGACCCTGAGATCATGACCTGAGCCAAAGGCAGATACTTACCTGACCAAGCCAAGAAGGTGCCCAAGAAATATCTGGGTTTTTTTAAGATTTTATTTATTTATTTATTTGACAGAGATAGAGACAGCCAGAGAGAGAGGGAACACAATCAGGGGGAGAGGGAGAGGAAGAAACAGGCTCCCAATGGAAGAGCCTGACATGAGGCTTGATCCCAGAACTCCGGTATCACGCCCTGAGCCGAAAGCAGACGTTTAACGACTGAGCTACCCAGGCGCCCCAGAAATATCTGTTTTAAACATAAATTAAACTTCGATTTTGGGGTTGGGGGAGTTAAGATGGCGGAGAAGTAGGGGACCCCTTTTTCAGCTGGTCCCCTGAGTTGAGCTGGATAGGTACCAGACCAGCAGGAACATCCACGGTCAGCCTGAGACACAGGAAGATACATCTGGATCTCCACAAATGAACATCTCCAGCTCTGAGTATCGAGGTACGAAGTGGGGAGCCATGAAACCGCGCACAGATATCGGAAGATAAACAGAAGGGGGAGAGAGCCGCCGTGTCAGGGCGCCGGGAAGCGGTAGCCACCTGCATGGGGGAGCGGACGGACTGTGGACCCGCACGCTTGAGACAGCAGACTGAGAACGGGAGCTCCAGGAGCACGCATGGGGTGGATGGCGGCTGACGGGCCACCTGCACCGGGGAGCGGGCAGACCACGGACCCGCACCCTGGAAACAGCAGACTGAGTCCGTGAGCCGGGAGCGTGCACCACCAAGCATCTCATGGAGCTCCGGAGCTCCGGTGTGCTCACTGGATCCAGGCTGAGACCGGGAGCTCCGGGAACGTGCGTGGGGCGGCTGGCGGCTGGCGGCTGGAGGGCCACCTGCATGGGGGAGCAGGTGGACTCATGGTCAGCACCCGCGAGACACCAGACTGAGACCAGGAGCTCCGGGAGCCAGCGCGGGGCGGCTGGCGACTGTCGGCTGGCAGGGTTGGAAACACAAAGGACAGAGAAGCGCCGGCCCTGGAAGTGAGGGCTGGGATGCCGGGTGTGGGGCTCACAGCCCGGGATGCTGCAGGGTTGAGAGCACGAACAGAAACAGAGCTAAAGTGGCCAGAACATCAATGGAGAATGATCCGCGAACCCTCTGTTCTGAGACAAGGCTGAATTTCAGCCGCTGCTGCTCTGACTCTCAGAAGAGGCATAGCAAACCGCCAGGGAAAGCCGCCAGAGAACAAAAGCCCGGAAATACCGGCTCAGAGGATGCCCATCCCCATTCCCCCTCGCAGGGGACACGGAGATTCTACCCAAACAGGGTTTTCTGAGTACCGGCCAGCAGTCCCCTCCCCCAGAAGGCAGGCTAAAAAATGAAGCCGACAACCCGGAGCGCCTGAGTGGCACAGTTATTAAGCGCCTGTCTACGGATTAGGGTGTGATCACAACGTTCCGGAAAGGAGTCCCTCATTGGGCTTAGCCACTGGGAGCCTGCTTCTTCCTCTCCCACTCCCCTGCTTAGGTTCCCTTTCTTGGTGACTGTCTCTCTCTCTCAAATAAATAAATAAAATCTTTAAGGAAGAAGCCCACATCCCTAAGATCTCTATAAAACAAGGGCGCACAGCCTGGGTCGCAGTCAATAACTTGGGCTCTGGAAAACCCCGCAACCTCTCCTCATCAGAATGAGGAGAAGGAGAAGTCATGCCCAGCAAAGAAAAGAAAATGAGTTTGTGGCCTCTGCCACAGAATTAATACATATGCATGTATCCAAATTATCAGAAATGGAATTCAGAGCAACAATGGTCAAGATGATGAGTAGACTTGAAAAAAGTATTAATGAAAATGTTACTGAGAATATAGAATCCCTAAGGGCAGAAATGAGAGTGGATGTGACAGAAATTAAAAATTCTATGAGCCAAAGGCAGTCAAAACTAGAGGCTCTGACGGCCAGGGTCACCGAGGCAGAGAAATGCATTAGCAAATTGGAGGATGGGTTATTAGAAGAAAAAACGAAAATAGAAGCTGGTCTTAAAAAAATCCACGCCCACAAATGTAGATTACGGGAGATTACTGACTCTATGAAATGATCCAATGTCAGAATCATAGGCATCCCTGAAGGTCTGGAGAAAAACAGAGGTCTAGAAGAGATATTTGAACAAATTGTAGCTGAAAAATTCCCTAATCTAGCAAGGGAAATAAGCATTCGTGTCCAAGAGGCANTCGTGTCCAAGAGGCAGAGAGGACCCCATCCAAGCTCAACCAGGACAAACCTACGCCACGGCATGTCATAGTGCAATTCGCAAATATTAGATCCAAGGATACAGTATTGAAAGCGGCCAGGGCAAAGAAATTTCTCACGTACCAAGGCAAAGGCATCAGAATTACGTCAGACCTGTCTACAGAGACCTGAAATGAGAGAAAGGCTTGGGGGGGCATTTTTAAAGCTCTTTCAGAGAAAAACATGCAGCCAAGGATCCTTTATCCAGCAAGGCTGTCATTCAGAATTGATGGAGAGATAA
>NC_048238.1:65763131-65765398 GCF_002007445.2 Ailuropoda melanoleuca
AAACAAAGACTTTACTGGCTACATGGCATCATTAAAATCATATCTCTCAGTATGCAGTCTCAACATTAATGGCTTGAATGCTGCCATAAAATGCCACGGGGTTGCAGATTGGATAAAAAGACATGACCCATCCATTTGCTGTCTACAAGAGACTCATTTTGAACCCAAAGATGCATTCAGACTTAGAGTAAGGGGATGGAGTACCATCTTCCACGCAAATGGACCTCAAAAGAAAGCTGGAGTAGCAATTCTCATATCAGATAGACTGGATTTTAAACTAGAGGCCATAGAGAGAGATACAGAAGGGCACTATATTATTCTTAAAGGAAGTATTCAACAAGTGGATATGACAATTATTAATATATATGCCCCCAACAGGGGAGCAGCAAGATACACAAGCCAACTCTTAACCAAAATAAAGAGACATATAGATAAGAACACNTATATCAAATAGATTGGATTTTATACTAGAGGCTATAGAGAGAGACACATAAGGGCACTATATTATTCTTAAAGGAAGTATTCAACAAGTGGATATGACAATTATTAATATATATGCCCCCAACAGGGGAGCAGCAAGATACACAAGCCAACTCTTAACCAAAATAAAGAGACATATATATAAAAACACAGTAATAGTAGAGGACCTCAACACCCCACTATCAGAAATAGACAGAACACCCTGGAAACAAATAAGCAAAGAATCAAAGGCTTTGAATGCCATACTCGACGAGTTGGACCTCATAGATATATATAGAACACTACACCCCAGAACCAAAGAATACTCATTCTATTCAAATGCCCATGGAACATTCTCAAGAATAGATCATGCTCTGGGACACAAAACAGGTCTCAGCCAATACCAAAAGATTGAAATTATCCCCTGCATATTCTCAGACCACAACGCTCTGAAATTGGAACTCAACCACAAGGAAAAACCTGGAAGAAACTCAAACACTTGGAGGCTAAGAACCATCCTGCTCAAGAATGACTCGATAAACCAGGAAATCAAAAAACAAATTAAACAATTTATGGAGACCAACGANGGAGAATGAAAACACGATGGTCCAAAACCTATGGGATACTGCAAAGGCAGTCCTAAGGGTGAAATACATAGCCATCCAAGCTTCACTCAGAAGAATAGAAAAATGTAAAATGCAGTTTCTATATTCTCACATCAAGAAGCTGGAACAGCAACAGAAGGACAGGCCTAACCTGCTCAAGAGGAAGCAGCTGACCAAAATTAGGGCAGAAATCAATGATTTAGAAAACAGAAGTGCAGTAGAGCAAATCAACAGGACTAGAAGCTGGTTCTATCAGAGAATCCATAAAATTGGCAGACCACTGGCAAGACTTATCCAAAAGCAAAGAGAAAGGACTGAAATTATTAAAATTATGACTGAAAAGGGAGAGGTCACGACCAGCACCATTGAAATTGCAAGGATTATTAGAAACTTTTATCANTCTACCAACAGCATTGAAATTGGAAGGATTATTAGAAATTTTTATCAACAGCTATATGCCAACATACTAAGCAATCTGGAAGAGATGGAGGCCTTCCTGGAAACTATAAACTACCAAGACTGAAACAGGAAGAAATTAGATTTCTTAAATAGGCCAATTAACTATGAAGAAATTGAGTCAGTGATAAACAACCTTCCAAATAATAAAACTCCAGGCCCAGACGGTTTTCCTGGGGAATTCTACCAAACATTCAAAGAAGAAATAATACCTATTCTCCTAAAGCTATTTCAAAAAATAGAAACAGAAGGAAAGCTACCAAACTCATTCTATGAGGCTAATATTACCTTGATCCCCAAACCAGGCAAAGACCCCCTCAAAAAGGAGAATTACAGACCGATTTCTCTAATGAATATGGATGCCAAAATCCTCAACAAGATCCTTGCTAATAGAATCCAACAGTACATTAAAAGGATTATCCATCATGACCAAGTGGGATTCATACCTGGGATGCAAGCATGGTTCAACACTCGCAAATCAATCAATGTGATACATCATATCAACAAGAAAAGACTCAAGAACCATATGATCCTCTCAATTGATGCAGAAAAAGCATTTGACAAAATACGGCAACCTTTCCTGATTAAAACCCTTCAGAGTGTAGGAATAGAGGGTACATTTCTTAATCTCATAAAAGCCGTCTATGAAAAGCCTACTACAAGCATTATTCTCAACGGGGAAAAGCTGGAAGCCTTTCGCTTAAGATCAGGAACACGACAAGGATGCCCACTCTCACCACTATTATT
>NC_048238.1:65765498-65792197 GCF_002007445.2 Ailuropoda melanoleuca
GGAAGAAAGGGATAAAGAAAGGGGGGTAATCAGAAGGGGGAATGAAACAAGAGAGACTATGGACTATGAGAAGCAAACTGAAGACTTCAGTGGGGAGGGGGTGGGGGAATGGGATAGACTGGTGATGGGTAGTAAGGAGGGCGCGTATTGCATGGTGCACTGGGTGTTATACACAACTAATGAAGCATCAAACTTTGCATCGGAATCCGGGGATGTACTGTATGGTGACTAACATAATATAATAAAAAAGAAAAACAACTTCGATTTTATTTGTCCCATTAAGAAAAAAAGAGGTGGGTTAAATTTGGAAGATTGAGAAGAGGTATGATCAATCCAGATTAGGCAAATGACATCAGAAAATACATGAAAACAGGGATAAATAGATTGTTCTAAGGAAAGAAGTGAGTCTAGTTTTTTTATCTTCTTGGAGAAAGTCATTTCATGAAAAGACACTGAGTGATATTCTTTGTATTGCCTTTCCTTCTTATTCTTTAGTATAGAGTCTGGTGTAAACTTTGGTCATTAGTATCATAAAATCTTCCAGAAGGTGAAAGGGCATCCTTAGAAAGATAACCTTTTTTAATTAATTAAATAATTTATTCATGTATTTTTAAAGATAACCTTTAAAACTAACAAAGGCACTGTGCAAATCATTTAGTTGGCAATTTTCAATTAGGTTGTGCGGGGAGATCAAGACCTCAGTGGGCAAAAGAAACAATAAAAACAGGAACATGCATATTTGGCAAAAGCTGTATGCATATGGCAAAAGCCAACCCTTCCCCCATCATTCCATACTGAAAACAGTACTACATGCTGAAAACAGCAATGATGGTGGATAAGACAGGTAGGCCTACTGAGGTCACCTCTCCCATCTCCTGCAGCCCCCTAGTTAATGCCTCAATAAAACCCATATTGATAGCTCCTTACCCACTTCCTTGCTGCCACTCAAGAGATTGCTTTCTTGAGGTTTTTTTTCCCCTTCTTCTGTATACTTTACATTCCACAATAATAAAACTGAGTTCACCCGGACTTGGGGCTTCACCTACATACCTGCCCTTCTTGGCAGTCCCTGGCGGTACAGCCCCTTTGAGCCTCTCTTTGTTCCAAGTTATTGGACTCAGAGTAATCATTTTGTCTCTCAACAAATGCACTACATGACAGGAGTGTTGAGTGAACTTGGGAAGGTGGCAGAGTAGGAGGACCCTGAGCTCACTCCATCCCATGTTTTCAACTAGATTTCATCCACATACAAGTCAACAAACTGGAGAATGATCTGAAGACTGGAAGTACAAACTCCACAACTAAATATAGAGAAGATGCTGCCAATGAAAGGTTAGGAAGAAAGGCAGAAGGAAGGAGCTGTGTGTGCATAGAGGGCAGAGAAATGGGCCCTCGTACCAGGGAGCTCACATGGGGAAGACCTATCTCCATAATGTTTGGCTTTAAAAATGAAAGGGGCCAAATTCCCTGCATTTATAAAACTAGTGGTGCTTGGAACCTGGAGCTTTAAAAGTCTGCTAACTTAGCACTGGGTAAAACAGGAGTGTATGTGGTAGCTGGGTCGACATCCTTAAAGAGACAGCATCCTATGTGGGGAAGCAAAAAAAAAAAAAAAAGAAGAAGAAGTCAGTTTGCACAACACCAGGGGCAAATGGGAGACAGATCTGCTCTTACTGATTTTGGAGCATGTTGGGGGACTTCTCCAAAAATGAGGGAGCTGGAAGGTGTCATTTTCCTCACACACACCCCAGCATAAACACAGAGCCACCTGTAAGGGTGGGGCTGCACAGACACTTTCTACCTGACCCTCTGGCAATGCACCATGCCCACAAGTTCTCCTGAGGACTAGAACTCTTCAAGCCTAGTGGCTTTGGCCTGGATATCCAGGAAAATTTTGTTAAAGCCATGCTTGTTCCCTGACCATCCACCAGGTGCACAGCCACCAGAGCACACTAGACACATCTGCTAGGGATTGCATAGCCACATGCCCCCAGCTGCTTTCTTGTACTCTGCCTAGGCACCATCACATGCCAGGCCAAGCTGTGTGTCTCCAACCATCAATGCCTGCCATGTCTAGCCATCAGGTACACAGCTACCACTGAGCACTGTGCCCAGCCACCACACAGGGCTCAGCCACTGTACCATGCCCAGACAAGCATCCACAGCCACAATCACACACTAGTCCCAGCCATGCCCGGCCACCATTGTTTGCCATACCCAGTTTTTCACCCCCAACAGACCCAGCATGTAAGCTCCAGTAGCCCTAGTGCACAGTCCCCAACTGACTCAGTGCATCAGGGGATCTGGTATATGACTAGTGGCACAATGTGAAGTTGGCTAACACCACATCCTTGCTTCCAAATTTCCCAGTGGGCATGCCCCTTCAGTGCTGGCCTGCCTGTGTCCCACTAATACCAAAGAGAGCAAAACAACACACAATAAGCAGAAAGCCAGTGCAGACAACTGCAATGAAAGGAAAAATGAATGAGACACAACAGCAGGGCATAGGAAGCACACAAAGGATGCTCTCCTGAAGTGCCAGATTTTGGTGAACAAGGGACATTATACTGTCTGGCACCCTAGAACCTCTTAACAAAATCACTACTATCAAGAGTAGAAGACAGCTTAATTCCTTAACACAGAGAAACAGAAACAGAGAGGCAGAAAAAATGAGAAGACAGAGAATGTTATCCCAAATGAAAAACAGGACAAGGCCACAGCAAGAGATATAAGTGAAACAGATATAAGTAACAGAATTTACTTATAAGTAAGTAAGTAAGATATAAGTAACATAATCTAATACAGAATTTAAAGTAATGATCATAACGATACTCACTGGACTTGAGAAAAGAGTGGAAAACATGGGTGAGACCCTTAACACAGAAATAAGGAATAAGAGCAGAGAAAAAGGGTTCGATAAACAAAATGAAATACACCCTTGACGGAATGAATAGCAGGATGGAAGAAACAGAGGAACAAACTAGTGACCTAGAATACAAAGCAATGGAAAGTAACCAAGTTCAACAAAAGAGAGAAAAAAGAATTACACAAAATGAGAATAGGCTTAGGGAACTCAGTGACTCCACAAATGTGATAACATTCATATTATGAGTCCCAGAAGAGAAAAAGAGAGAAAAGTCGGTAGAAAATTTATGTGAAGAAATAATAGCTGAAAACTTCCCTAATCTGGAGAAGGAAACAGATATCCAGATCCAGGAGGAAGAGAGAACTCCCATCAACATCAACAAAAGCAGACCCACACCAACACATATCATAAATAAACTTAAAACATAGCAATAAATAAAAAAGAACTTAAAAGCAGCAAGACAAAAGAATTCATTAACTACAAGGGAAATGACATAAGGTTAGCAGGAGATTTTTCAAAATAAACTTTGCAAGCTGGGAGTGGCATGAAATGTTCAGAGTGCTGAATTGGAAAATTCTGCAGTCAAGAATACTCTATCCAGCAAGGCTATCATTCACAATAGAAGAGATAGTCTCCCAGACAAACAAAAACTAAATGAATTCACCAGACCTGCAAGAAATATTAAAGGGGACTCTGAGTGGAAAAAAAAGACCAAAAGTGACAGTATAAAGGTAGCAAACAAAAAAGCAATGAACATGAATATGTCTATGAAAAATCAGTCAAGGAACTAAAAATAAGGGTAATAAAATATAATAACATATGACTAAAGCATGGGAAGGAGAGGAGAAAAGAGTGGATTCAAACTTAAATGACCATCAATTTAATATAGGCTACTGTATGCAGAAGAATTTATATTCAAAACTAATGGTAACCATTATAAGAAACCAATAATGAGCATGCAAAGAATAAAGAGAAAAAATTCAAGCATATCACTACAGAAAAGAACTAAACATGAAAGGGAGACAGAAAAGAAAGGATCAGAGAAAGTAACTAGAAACAACCAAAAAAAAAAAAGTAACAAAATTGCAATAAATACGTACTTACCAATAATTACTTTCTTTTCTTCCAAGATTTTATTTGAATACAAATTAGTTTTAAAAAGGTGTAGCATTGGTTTCAGGAGTAGAATTTAGTGATTCATCACTGAAATATAACACCCTGCACTCACCTAAACAAGGGCCCTCCTTAATACTTATCACCCATTTAGGCCATTCGCCACTTCCATCCATCCACCAACCCTCAGTTTGTTCTCTGTGGTTAAGAGACTCTCATGGTTTGCCACCCTCTCTTTTTAACTTATTTTATTTTTCCTTCCCTTCCTCTGTGTTCATCTGTTTTGTTTTTTCAATTTCACATATGAGAGAAAGCATATGGTATTTCTTTCTCTGACTAATTTCACTTAGCATTATATGCTCTAGTTCATTCAAATCCTTGCAAACAGAGGATTCATTCCTTTTGATGGCTAAGTAATATTCCATTGCATGTGCGCGTGCACACGTGCACACATGTGTGTGTATAAAAAATGTGTTAAGAACTAAAAATAAAGGTAATAAATGTATTGTATAATATATATTATATATATTTTATATATTACATATTTGTGTACATATATGTATGTGTGTGTGTATATATATATTATAACTTCTTTATCCATTCACGAGTAAACGGATATTTGGGCTCTTTCCATAATTTGGCTATTGTTGATAGTGCTAATATAAACATTGGGATGAATGTGCCCCTTTGAATAAGTATTTTTGTATCCCCTGGACAAATACCTAGTAGTGCAATTGCTGGGTTGCAGAGTAGTTCAATTTTTTAGTTCTATTTTTAACTTTTTGAGGAACTGCCATAATGTTTTCCAGAGTGGCTGCACAAGTTTGCATTCCCACCAAAAGTGTAAGATTCTCTGCATCCTCACCAATATCTGTTGTTACCTGAGTTGTTAATTTTAACCTTTCTGACACATATGAAGTGCTATCTTATCTTGGTTTTGAATTGTATTTCCCTGACAATGGCGGATGTTGAGAATTTTTTCCATGTGTCTCTTAGCCATGTGTGTGTCTTCCTTGGAAAAATGTCTACTCATGTCTTCTGCCCATTTCTTAACTAGATTATTTATTTTGGGGGGTGTTGGGTTTGGTACATTCTTTATGGATTTTGGATACTAACCCTTTAACAAATATGTCATTTGCAAATATTTTCTCCTACTTCAAGGTTGCCTTTTAGTTTTGTTGATGTTTCCTTCACTGTGCAGAAGCTTTTCATCTTGATGTGGTCCCAATAGTTCATTTTTGCTTTTGTTTCCCTTGTCTCTGGTGACGTGTCTAGTAAGAAGTTGCTGTGACCAAGGTCAAAGAGGTTGCTGCCTGTGTTCTCCTTTAGGATTTTGGTGGTTTCCTGTCTGATATTTAGGACTTTCTTCTATTTTGAATTTATTTTTGTGAATGGTGTTAAGAAAATGGTCCAGTTTCATTCTTCTGCATGTGGCGCTCCAGTTTTCCCAACACCTTTTGTTGAAGAGACTGTCTTTTTTCTCATTGGATATTCTTTCCTGCTTTGTTGAAGATTAGTTGAGCATGTAGTTGTGGGTCTATTTCTGGGCTCTCTATTCTGTTCCATCGAACTATTTGAATGTTTTTGTGCCAGTACCATACTCTCCTGATGATCAAAGCTTTGTAATTCAGCTTGCAGTCTGGTGACACCTCCTGCTTTGCTTTTCTTTTTCAACATTACTTTGGCTATTCAGGCTCCTTTTCTGGTTCCATACAAACATTAGAATTATTTGTTCTAGCTCTGTGAAAAATTCTGGAGGTATTTTGATAGGGATTGCATGATATGTAGATTGCTTTGGGTAGTACAGACATTGCAATATTTGTTCTTCCAATCCATGAGCATGGAATGTTTTCCATTTCTTTGTGTCTGCTTCAATTTCTTTTGTAAGTGTTCTGTAGTTTTTAGAGTACAGATCTTTTACCTCTTTGGTTAGGTTTTTCCTAGGTATCTTACAGTTTTTGGTCCAATTGTAAATGGGATGCATTCCTTGATTTCTGTCTCTGCTGCTTCATTACTGGTGTATCAAAATACAACGGATTGCTGTATGTTGAGTTTATTTCCTGACAATTTGCACAATTCATGTATCAGTTCTAGCAATTTTTTGATGAAGTTTTTCAGGTTCTCTACATAGACTATCATGTCTTCTGTGAGGAGTGAAAATTTGTCTTTCCTTGCCAATTTGGGTAGATTTTATTTCTTTTTGTCGTTTGATTGCTGTGGGTAAGACTTCCAGTACTATGTTCAATAACAGTGGTGATAGTAGACATCACTGTCTTGTTTCTGACCAGAGGAAAAGCTCTCATTTTCCCCCATTGAGGATTAAATTAGCTGTGGGTCTTTTGTATATGGCGTTTGTGATGTTGAGGTATGTTCCCTCTATCCCTATTTTGTTGAGGCTTTTTATCAAGAATGGATGCTGTACTTTGTCAAGTGCTTTTTCTGCATCTATTGCAAGGATCATATGGTTTTTATCCTTTCTTATATTAATGTGGTGTATCACATTGATTGATTTGCAAGTATTTAATCATCTTGGCAACCCAGGAATAAATACCACTTGGTTATGGTGAATGCTTCTTTTTATGTACTCTTGGATTAAATTTGGTAGTATTCTTTTAGGAATTTTTGATGTCATGTAAGCAATACACCTGAATGGGTATTACTCTTTCTTTTGCATATAACTGTGTAGAAACACGCTTATAAATGTATCTATAGACAGATAACATCCATGAATATAACATGTGTTTCTCTTTTTATATTATTAAACTAACAACTTTTCCTGGTGATAATTCCATTTTAAAATATATTCAAACAAGGGACTGTTGATTTCCAGCAAGAAAATAATGTACTAAAGTTATATTTTATTTTATACTTTACTAGTCACTTGTTTGTAAAATTGTACATACAATCTCCCATGGAAGACTTGTTCAATCCTAAGTTAAAATAGTTCCACTTTTTCTCCCTAACCCCTTCTACCCTGTGAGGATATAAGAAGTCTGCAATCCAGAAGAGGGTCTTCACCTGACCATGCTGGCACCTCAGTCTTGGACTCCCAGTCTCCAAACTATGAAAAATAAATTTCCGTGTTTATGTGCTACACAGTCTACGATATTTTGTTACAGCAGCCTGAACAGACTAAGACACTGTGCGTCACATTCACCAGATCAATAAAATGCCAGAGGGTAAGGGAATTTGGATAATGCAGTCCACAGAGGTCACTTCCTGGGGCATAGAATAAGACAAAAAAAGGAATATATCTGATGAGGAAAACAGAATAAGCAGCACAGAAACTTACTAAATATTTAAGATAGATGTACTGCCAAAGAAAGAACAGCCTTGCAGGAAGAAGTGAATGTCTGAGACTAAAAATGATCCGGGGGCCCCCAATCTTCTGTTGGTTAGAAGTAGAAAACCTGCTCATCACTTCTCAGTTGAAGAATTTGGGTCAAATCAAGCAGCATTTCTCACCACCCAAAGGCCATCACTTCTGCCGGACAGGTTCTTATAGTTTCTATGCATCAGTGATTACCTTGTGTCTCCCTTTCTTCTCCTTTCAATGGCTAGAGGTAGACATTAACACTATCCTGTTTCTCTTTGCACTAATCTACCCAGTTACATTTAGAAGGTGACATGACTTACTCTGATCAATAAAATGTGAGCAAGATGAAAAAATATACAACAGTTCCACTCATCAAATGAGTTTTCGTGTAGCCAGTAGGTTATGTTATTCTTACTCCCAAGAAATTTATGAGCAAAATAATGAATTTTATTTGTTTATTTATTTATTATTTATTTATTTAATTTTTGTATTTGAGTATATTTGACATATAATGTTACATTGCTTTAGGTATATACCATAGTGATGAAGGTTCTCTATACATTATGCTCACCACAAGTTTACTACCATCTGTCAGCATAGAACACTATTAAAATATCATTGACTATATTCCTTATATTGTGTCTTTCATTCCCATGGCTTGTACATTCCGTAACTGGAAATATATATGTCCCTCTTCCCTTCACTCATTTTGCCAACCCCCCACATCCTGCCTTCACAAGCATCAGTTTGTTTTCACTATTCTAGGTCTGATTCTGCATTTTGTTTATTCATTTTTTTACATTTATTAATAATAATATTTTTTTTACTATATTATGTTAGTCACCATACAGTACATCCCTAGTTTGAGATGTAAAGTTCCATGATTCATTACTTGCATATAACACCCAGTGCACCATGCAATACATGCCCTCCTTAATACCCATCATCAGCCTATCCCATTCCCCCACTCCCCTCCCCTCTGAAGCCCTCAGATTTTCCCCAGAGTCCATAGTCTCCCATGTTTCATTCCCCCTTCTGTTTACCCCCACCTTTCTTTATCCCTTTCTTCTCCTACTGATCTTCCTACGCCTTATGTTCCATAAATGAGTGAAACCATATGATAATTCTCTTTCTCTATTGACTTATTACATTTACAATTATCTCCTCCTGTCCCGTCCATATTGCAGCAAATGTTGAGAAATCATTCTTTTTGATGGCTGAGTAATATTCCATAGTATATAAGGACCACATTAATAATTCATATTATGTTATGTTAGTCACCATAGAGTACATCCCCAGTTTTTGATGTAATGTTCCATGATTCATTACTTGTGTATAACATCCAGTGCACCATGCAATATGTGCCCTCCTTAACCCATCACCGTCCTATCCCAATCCCCCAACCCATCCCCTCTGAAGCTCTCAGTTTGATTCCCAGTGTCCACAGTCTCTCATGATTCATGGTTGATTCCCTCTTCTGTTTACCCCCTTTCATTCCTCCCTTTCTTCTCCTACAGACCTTCCTATTTCTTATGTTCCATAAATGAGTGAAACCATAAGATAATTGTCTTTCTCTGCTTCACTTATTTCACTAAGCATTATCTCCTCAAGTCCCGTTCATCTTGCTGCAAGTGTTGTGAAATCATTCTTTTTGATGGCTGAGTAATATTCCATTGTATATATCGACCACATCTTCTTTTTTTTTAATGATTTTTTATTATCTTATGTTAGTCACCGTACAGTACATTCCCAGATTCTGATGTAAGATCGATGCTTCATTAGTTGCATATAACACCCAGTGCACCATGCAATACGTGCCCTCTTTACTACCCATCACCAGTCTATCCCATTCCCCCACCCCCCTCCCCTCTGAAGTCTTCAGTTTGCTTCTCATAGTCCATAGTCTCTCGTGTTTCAATCACCCTTCTGATTACCCCCCCTTTCTTTATCCCTTTCTTCCCCTACTGACCATCCTAGTTCTTATGTTCCATAGATGATAGAAATCATATGATAATTGTCTTTCTCTGCTTGACTTATTTCACTTAGTTATCTCCTCCAGTGCCGTCCATGTTGCAGCAAATGTTGAGAATTCGTTCTTTCTGATAGCTGAGTAATATTCCATTGTATATATGGACCACAGCTTCTTAATCCAGTCATCTGTTGAAGGGCATCTCGGCTCCTTCCATGATTTGGCTATTGTGGACAATGCAGCTATGAACATTGGGGTGCATATGGCCCTTCTCTTTACTACGTCTGTATCTTTGGGGTAAACACCCAGTAGTGCAATGGCTGGGTCATGTATTGAGTTTGAAAAGTTCTTTGTAGATCTTGGATACTAATCTTTTATCTGTAGTGTCATTTGCAAATATGATCTCCCATTCCGTGGGCTACCTCTTAGTTTTTTTTATTTTTCCTTGGCTGTGCAGAAGCTTTTAATCTTGATGAAGTCACAGAAGTTCATTTTTCTTTTGTTTCTCTTGCCTTTGGAGATGTGTCATGAAAAAAGTTGCTATGGCCAATGTCAAAGAGGTTGCAGCCTATGTTCTCTAGGATTTTGATGGATTCCTGTCTCACATTGAGGTCTTTCATCCATTTGGAGTTTACCTTTGTGTATGGAGTGAGAGAGTGGTCAAGTTTCATTCTTTTGCATGTAGCTGTCCAATTTTCCCAGCACCATTTATTGAAGAGACTGTCTTTTTCCACCGGATGTTTTTTCCTGCTTTATCAAAGATTAGTGCCCAAAGAGCCAAGGGTCCATTTCTGGGTTCTCTATTCTGTTCCATTGGTCGATGTGTCTGTTTTTGTGCCATTACCATGCTGTCTTTGTGATCACAGCTTTGTAGTACAGCTCGAAATCTGGCATTGTGATGCCCCCAGCTTTGTTTTTCCTTTTCAACAATTCCCTGGAGATTCGGGGCCTTTTCTGTTTCCATACAAATTTAAGGACTATTTGTTCCAGTTCTTTGAAAAATGTCCTCGGTATTTTGATGGGATAGCATTGAAAGTGTGGATTGCTCTGGATAGCATGGACATTTTAACTATGTTAATTCTACCGATCCATGAGCATGGAATATTTTTCCATCTCTTTATGTCTTCCTCAATGTCTTTCAAGAGTGATTTATAGTTTCTAGAATATAGGTCCTTTACGTCTCTGGTTAAGTTAATTCCAAGGTAACATGGTTTTGGTGCTATTGTAAATCGGATGGATTCCCTAATTTCTCTTTCTTCTGTCTCATTGCTCTTGTATAGAAATACAACTGATTTCTGAGCATTGATTTTGTATCCCGCCACATTACTGAATTGCTCTATAGCTTCTAATAGTTTGGGAGTGGATTCTTTTGGGTTTTCCATATAGAGTATCATGTCATCTGCGTAGAGAGACATTTTGACTTCTTTGCCGATTTGGATACCTTTGCTCCCTTTTTGTCGTCTGATTGCTTCTATTCAACATAGTACTTCTAGTACTATGTTGAATAATAGTCCTGGCCACTTTTAATATTGTTTCCTTGGATCTAATATTTGCGAATTGCGCTATGATGTGATGTGGCAAAAGTTTGCCGTGGTTGACCTTGGGAGGGGTCCTCTCTGCCTCTTGGATAAGAACGCTTTTTTCCTTTATTAGATTAGGGGAGTTTTCAGCTAAAATTTGTTCAAATATCTCTTCTAGACCTCTGTTTTTCTCCACCCCCTCAGGGATACTGATGATTCTGACATTGGAAGGTTTCATTGAGTCAGTAATCTCCCGTAATCTACATTCTTGAGATTGAATTTTTTCAGCCAAATTTCTGTTTTTACTTTCTCTTCTACCAACCCATCGTCCAATTCGCTGATCTGTTCTTGTGCCTCATTTACCCTGGCCGTCAGAGCATCTAGTTTTGACTGCATTTGATTCATAGCATTTTTAATTTCTGCCAGATTCGCTCTCATATCCTCCCTTAGAGATTCTATAGTCTCATTAATATTTTCATTAATATTTTTTTAAGTCTACACAGCATCTTGACGTTTGTTACTCTGAACTCCATTTCTGATAATTTGGTTATATCCATATCTTTCAGTTCTGTGGCAGAGGCCACAGACTCATTATCTTTTCTTTGCTGGGGGGGATTTCTCCTCCTCATCATTCTGATGAGGAGAGGTTGAGGGGTTGCCCAGAACCCAAATTATTGACCAGGACTCAGGCAGTGTGCACTTGTTTTTTAGGGCCCTTAGGGATGTGGGTTTCTTGATTTTTCAGCTTGCCTTCTGGGCGGGGGCCTGCTGCGCTGATATTCAGGCATCCCTGTTTGGGTAGAGTCTCCCTGTCCCCTGTGAGGGGGATGGGGATTGACACAATGTGAGCTGGTATTCCCAGGCTTTTGTTTCTGGCAGCTTTACCTGGAGGTTTTCTGTGGCTCTTCTGATAGTCAGAGCAGCAGTGGCCTTATCCTAGCCTCTGTCTCAGAACGGAGAGATTGCAGTCCACTCTCCATTGAGCTCTCTTGGCCTCTTTAACTCTGTTTCTGTAGGCTGCCAAAAACCCTGCAGCATCCTCAATTGTGCGCCCCACAGCTGCTGTCCTAGTCCTCACTTCCGGGGCCAGCACGTCTCTGTCCTTTGTGTTTCTAACACCACCAGCCACCTCCAGGTCCCACGCATGCTCCCCAGCTCTCTGTTTCAGTGTGGCTTGCGTGCACTCTGGAGTGCCCATTTTCAGTCTGGTCGCACGCAAGCTCCCGAACTCCCGGTATAAGTCTAGTTCGAGTGTGTGCTCCGGAGTTCCAGTTTTCAGTTTGGACGTGTGTGCTCCCGAGCTCCAGGTTTTAGTCTGGTTCCAGTGAGCACTCCGGAGCTCCAGTTTTCAGTCTGGTCATGCGTGTTCTGGGGCTCAAGGCCTCAGTCTGTTTTCTCGAGGGTGCTGGTCCAGGAATCTGGCCTGCTCCCAGTGCAGGAGGCTACTGCTTCCCGGTGCCCGAGTGTGACAGCTCCCTCCCCCTTCCATTTATCTCCAATATCTGTGCACGGATTCACGGCTCTGTGCTTTGTACCTCAATACTCAGCACTGAAGATGCTCATTTGTAGAGATCCAGATGTATCTTCCTGCGTCTCAGGCTGATTCCGTGGGTTTTCAGGATGGCCTGGTACAGATTCAGCTAGACTCAGGGGACCAGCTGAAAAAGCGGACCCCTACACCTTCGCTATCTTTTTTTTAAATTTTTTCTTGCATGCCAAACTTGGACCCAAGGTAAAAATTTTTCTCTTAAAAATACAGTCAAATTTCTTCTCTTATATTTCTGTGGATCTATTCATCAAAACCCCAATAATGAATTAATTCTAAAATACCTTTCATCCATACATATATATGGGAAAATAGAGCACTGCTGAAATAAACGAAAAAATCACCTTATAAGTGTATACAGGGTTCATTGCAAATATGCAATAATCCCCTTCTGCTGGGCCTTCAATGTTATCTTTTACTTCCTTTACTTGATGTGATTCAACTCTTTCTAGTTATCTCCATGAATATTTTAAATATTGTAACTTTTCTCAATCCCCTATTCAAAGTTTGACACATACCTTTTCAACAGATGGCAGAGGGAATCGAGATATCCTCCTTCAGTTTCTAATCCTTTTATCTACAAACTCATCTATACTTACATTGTTCTTCATATCCTTTCCTGTAATCTCAATGAAAACTTCTTGCAAGGCAATTCATTCCACTTTTAACTATTCACTCCTCCCTACATCCTCTGCATCTTCACAATCTCCTCCCTCTCTATGGGTTTTCTTCTCTTATTCTATAAATATACTCTGCAAAAGAGTATTACTTAACACTTCCTTGATCACTGTAGGTATAATTCAATTTTATCTCTGAAATTTTTGAAAGGGTAATCTACATTCAGTATCTCTACTTTTTATTTGATTATTCAAGTATAATTAATATAGAGTGTTATATTAGTTTCATGCATGCGATATAATCATTCAATAATTCTGTACATTTATCATCAAGATAAGTGTATTCTTAATCCCCTTTATCTATTTCACACATTCCTCCCACTCACCTCCTCACAACCAACCACAAGTTTGCTCTCTGTGTTTACGGACCTGTTTTTTATTTTGTTTTCTCTTATTTTTGTTTGTTTAATCTCTTTCTTTCTTTCTTTGTGTGTTTTGTTTGTTAAATCACACATACACATATTAATAAAATCATATTGTTTGTCTTCTTCAGACTGATTAATTTCACTTAGCACGAGGACTTCTAGTTTTATCCATGTGGTTAAAAATGGCAAGATTCCATTCTTCTTTATGATGGAATAATATTCCATTGTGTGTATGTGTGTGTGAATGGATAATCATTCTTTATCCATTCATTTATTGTTGGACACTTGGGGTTACTTTCATACCTTGGCTATTATAAATAACACTGGAATAAACACAGTGGTGCATATGTATTTTCAAATTAGTGTTTTCTTTTTCTTTGTGTGATAAATACCCAGTAGTAGAATTACTGGATCATATGGCAATCTATTTTTAAAATTCGAAGGAATGTTTGTAAAAATTTCCACAGAGGCTGGATGAATTTACATTCCTACCAACAGTGCAGGAGGGTTTCGTTTTCTCCACATCCTTACCAATACTTGTTATTTCTTGCCTTTTTAATTTTAGTGATTTTGGCAGGAGTAACTTGCTATGTCATTGTGGTTTTTCTGATAATTAGTAATGTCGAGCATCCTTCCATGTGTCTGTTGGCTGTAAGTATATTTCCTTTGGAAAAATGACTATTCAGATCTTTTGCCTATTTTTAATCAGATTATTCATTTCCTCTTTTTTGGTGTTATATGTTTAAATATATTTTGGATATTAACATCCTATAAGATACATAATTTACAAATATCTTCTCCCATTCAGTAGGTTACTTTTTACTTTGTTGATGGTTTCCTTTGCTATGTCTTTTATGTTGGTGCAGTGCCAATAGTTCAATTTTGTTTTGTATCCCTTGCATGAGGATACATAGCTAGAAAAAAATGTTTCTATGGTTGATGTCAAAGAAATTACTGCCTATATTTTCTTCTATGAATTTTAGGATTTCAGGTCTCACATTCAGATCTTTTTTTTAAATCATACGTTAGTCACCATATAGTACATCCTTAGTTTTGATGTAGTGTTCCATGACTCATTGTTTGTGAATAACACCCAGTGCTCCATGCAATACGCGCCCTCCTTAATACCAGTCACTGGGCTAGCCCCTCCCCCACCCCCTTCCCTCTAAAACCTTCAGTTTGTTTCCTGGAGTCCATAGTCTCTCGTGGTTCATTCCAACTTCTGTTTACCTGCCCCCCCTCATTTTTCCCTTCCTTCTCCTAACGATCTCCCTGCTATTCCTTATGTTCCACAAATGAGTGGAACCATATGATAATTGTCTTTCTCTGCTTGATTTATTTCACTTAGCATAATCATCTCCATTCTCGTCCATGTTGATGCAAATGTTGGGTGACCATTATTTCTGATGGCTGAGTAATATTCCATTGTATATATGGACCACATCTTCTTTATCCATTTGTCTGTTGATGGGCATCTCGGCTCCTTCCACAGTTTGGCTATTGTGGACAAGGCTACTATGAACTTTGGGGAGCATATGGCCCTTCTCTTTGCTACGTCTGTATCTTTGGGGTAAATACCCAGTAGTGCAATTGCTGGGTCATAGGGTAGGTCTATTTTTAACTTTTTGAGGAACCTCCACATTGTTTTCCAAAGTCGCTGTACCAACTTGCTTTCCCACCAACAGTGTAAGAGGGTACCCCTTTCTCCACATCTTCTCCAACATTTGTTGTTCCTTGCCTTATCAATTTTTGCCATTCTAAGGAGCTATCTGGTGTAAGGAGCTATCTCAATGTGGTTTTGATTTGAATTTCCCTGATGGCCAATGATGTTGAACATTTTATCATATGCCTGTTAGCCTTTGTATGTCTTCATTGGAAAAGTGCCGGTTCATATATTCTGTCCGTTTTTGATGTGATTATTTGTTTCTTGGGTATTGAGTTTGAGAAGTTCTTTATAGATCTTGGATACCAGCCTTCTAACTGTAGTGTTATTTGCAAATATATTCTCCCATTCTGTGGGCTGCCTCTTAGTTTTGATGACTCTTTTCTTTGTTGTGCAGAAGTTTTTATCTTAATGAAGTCCCACAAGTTCATTTTTTTGTTTGTTTCCCTTGCCTTTGGAGATGTGTCATGAAAGAATTTTCTGTGGCCAGTGTCAAAGAGGTTACATCCTATGTTCTCCTCTAGGATTTTGATGGATTCCTGTCTCACATCGAGGTCTTTCATCCATTTGGAGTTTATCTTTGTGTATGGTGCTAGAGAGTGGTCAGGTTTCATTCTTCTGTATATGACTGTCCAATTTCCTAGCACCAATTATTGAAGAGACTGTCTTTTTTCCACTGGATGTTTTTTCCTGCTTTGTCAAAGATTAGTTGACCATAGAGTTGAGGGTCCATTTCTGGAGTCTATTCTGTACCAATGGTCTATGTGTCTGTTTCTGTGCCAGTACCATACTGTCTTTGTAATCATAGCTTTGTAGTATAGCTTGAAGTCAGGCAACATAATGCCCCCAGCTTTATCTTTTTCAACAATTCCTTGGTGTTTCGGGGCCTTTTCTGGTTCCATGCATATTTTAGGATTGCTTGTTCCAGCACTTTGAAAAATGTCATAGGTATTTTGATCGGGATGGTGTTGAAAGTGTAGATTGCTCTGGGTAGCATTGACATTTTAATTATGTTTATTCTTCTGATCCATGAGCATGGAATGTTTTTCAGTCTTTTTGTGTCTTCTTCAATGTCTTTCATCAGTGTTCTGTAGTTTCTACATCGTAGACATTTTACCTCTCTGGTTAAGTTTATTCTGAGATATCTTATGGTTTTTAGTGCTATTATAAATGGAATGGATTCCTAATTTCTCTTTCTTCAGTCTCATTATTAGTGTTTAGAAATCCAACTGATTTCAGAGCATTGATTTGGTATCTGGTCACGTTACTGAACTTTAGTATGAGTTCTAATAATTTGGGGGTGGTGTCTGTTATGTTTTCCATATAAAGCATCATGTCATCTGCAAAGAGAGAGAGTTTGACTTCTTCTTTGCCAATTTGAATAAATTTTATTCTTTTTTGGTGTCTGATTGCTGTTGCTAGGACTTCTAGTACTATTTTGAACAATAATGGTGAGATGGGGTATCCTTGTCATGTTCCTGATCTTAAGGGAAAGGTTCTCAGCTTTTCCCCATTTAGAATGATATTCGCTGTGAGCTTTTCATAGATGGTTTTTATGAAATTGAGGAATGTACCCTCTATCCCTACACCCTGAAGGGTTTTAGGAAAGGATGCTGCATTTTGTCAAATGCTTTTTCTGCATCAGTTGAGAGGTTCATATGGTTCTTGATGCTTTTCTTGTTGATATGATCTATCACACTGATCAATTTGTGAATGTTGAACCACCCTTGCATCCCAGGGATGAATCCCATTTGGTCTTGATGGATAATCCTTTTAATGTACTGTTGGATCCTATTAGCTAGGATCTTGTTGAGAATTTTGGCATTCATATTCATTAGGGAAATCGGTGTGTAATTGTCCTTTTTGATGGGGTCTTTGCCTGGTTTAGGGATCAAGGTAATACTGGCCTCTTAGAATGAGTTTGGTAGTTTTCCTTCTGTTTCTATTCTTTGAAACAGCTTCAGTAAAATAGGCAATATTTTTTTCTTTGAATGTTTGGTAGAATTCCCCAGGGAATCCGTCAGGCCCTGGACTCTTGTTTTTTGGGAGGTTTTTGATCACTACTTCAATCTCTTCACTGTTAATTGTTCTATTGAGATATTCAATTTCTTCCTGTTTCCATCTTGGTAGTTTATGGGTTTCCAGGAAGGAATCCATTTCTTTGAGGTTGTTTAATTTATTGGCACATAGTTGTTGATAATAATTTCTAGTGATTGTTTCTATTTCCTTGGTGTCAGTTGCGATCTCTCCCTGTTCACTCAATTTTATTAATTTGGGTACCTTCTCTATTCTTTTGAATAAGGTTGGCCAGCGGCTTATTGATTTTATTAATTCTATCAAAGAAACATCTTCTAGTTTTGTTGATCCACTCTACTGTATTACTGGTTTCTAATTCATTGATCTCTGCTCTAATCTTAATCAATTTTCTTTTTGTGTGTGGCTTAGGCCTGTTCATTTGTTCCATCTCCAGCTGTTTTAGGTGTGAGTATAAGGACTGCATTTTATATTCTTCTATTCTTTTGAGAGAGGCTTGGAGAGCTATGTAATTCCCCCTGAGGACCTCCTTTGCAGTGTCCCATAGGTTTTGGACCCATGTGTTTTCATTCTCATTGGTTTCCATAAATTGTTTAACTTCTTCTTTAATTTCCTGGTTTACTCAATCATTCTTAAGCAGGATGGTTCTTAGTTTCCAAGTGTTTGAGTTTCTTCCAAATTTTTTCTTGTGGTTGAGTTCCAGTTTAAAAGCATTGTGGTCTGAGAATATGCAGGGAATAATCTCAGTCTTTTGATATTGGTTGAGCCCTGTTTTGTGACCCAGTATATGGTCTATTCTGGAGAAAGTTCCATGTGCATTCAAAAAGAATGAGTATTCTGTTGTTCTGGGGTGGAGTGTTCTGTATATACCTATGAGGTCCACCTGGTCCAGTGTGTCATTCAAAGCTCTTGTTTCTTTGTTGATTTTCTGCTTAGATGATCTGTCTCTTGTTGAGAGTGGAGTGTTGAGGTCCCCTACTATTAACGTATTATTATCTATATGTCTTTTTATTCTGGTTAAGAGTTAACTGTCTCTCTTTGCAGATGACATGATACTCTATATGGAAAACCCAAAGGAATCCACTCCCAAACTATTAGAAGTTATAGAACAATTCAGTAAGGTGGCAGGATACAAAATCAATGCCCAGAAATCAGTTGCATTTCTATACACGAATAACGAGACTGAAGAAAGAGAAATTAGGGAATCCATCCCATTTACAATAACACCAAAAACCATGCGTTACCTTGGAATTAACTTAACCAGAGACGTAAAGGACCTATATCCTAGAAACTATAGATCACTTTTGAAAGATATTGAGGAAGACATAAAAAGATGGAAAAATATTCCATGCTCATGGATTGGAAGAATTAACATAGTTAAAATGTCCATACTACCCAGAGCAATCTACACTTTCAATGCTATCCCGATCAAAATACCGAGGACATTTTTCAAAGAACTGGAACAAATAGTCCTTAAATTTGTATGGAACCAGAAAAGGCCCCGAATCTCCAAGGAACTGTTGAAAAGGAAAAACAAAGCTGGGGGCATCACAATGCCGGATTTCGAGCTGTACTACAAAGCTGTGATCACAAAGACAGCATGGTACTGGCACAAAAACAGACACATCGACCAATGGAACAGAATAGAGAACCCAGAAATGGACCCTCGGCTCTTTGGGCAACTAATCTTTGATAAAGCAGGAAAAAACATCCGGTGGAAAAAAGACAGTCTCTTCAATAAATGGTGCTGGGAAAATTGGACAGCTACATGCAAAAGAATGAAACTTGACCACTCTCTCACACCATACACAAAAATAAACTCCAAATGGATGAAAGACCTCAATGTGAGACAGGAATCCATCAAAATTCTAGAGGAGAACATAGGCAACAACTTCTATGACATCGGCCAGAGCAACCTTTTTCACGACACATCTCCAAAGGCAAGAGAAATAAAAGATAAAATGAACTTATGGGACTTTATCAGGATAAAGAGCTTCTGCACAGCCAAGGAAACAGTCAAAAAAACTAAGAGACAGCCCACGGAATGGGAGAATATATTTGCAAAGGACACCACAGATAAAGGACTGGTATCCAAGATCTACAAAGAACTTCTCAAACTCAATACACGAGAAACAAATAAACAAATCATAAAATGGGCAGAAGATATGAACAGACACTTTTCCAATGAAGACATACAAATGGCTAACAGACACATGAAAAAATGTTCAAAATCATTAGCCATCAGGGAAATTCAAATCAAAACCACACTGAGATACCACCTTACGCCAGTTAGAATGGCAAAGATAGACAAGGCAAGAAACAACAATTGTTGGAGAGGATGTGGAGAAAGGGGATCCCTCCTACATTGTTGGTGGGAATGCAAGTTGGTACAGCCACTCTGGAAAACAGTGTGGAGGTCCCTTAAAAAGTTAAAAATTGAACTACCCTATGACCCAGCCATTGCACTACTGGGTGTTTACCCCAAAGATACAGACGTAGTAAAGAGAAGGGCCATATGCACCCCAATGTTCATAGCTGCATTGTCCACAATAGCCAAATCATGGAAGGAGCCGAGATGCCCTTCAACAGATGACTGGATTAAGAAGCTGTGGTCCATATATACAATGGAATATTACTCAGCTATCAGAAAGAACGAATTCTCAACATTTGCTGCAACATGGACGGCACTGGAGGAGATAATGCTAAGTGAAATAAGTCAAGCAGAGAAAGACAATTATCATATGATTTCTCTCATCTATGGAACATAAGAACTAGGAGGATCGGTAGGGGAAGAAAGGGATAAAGAAAAGGGGGGTAATCAGAGGGGGGAACGAAACATGAGAGACTATGGACTGTGAGAGGCAAACTGAGGACTTCAGAGGGGAGGGGGTGGGGGAAGGGGATAGCCTGGTGATGGGTAGTAGGGAGGGCACTTACTGCATGGTGCACTGGGTGTTATACGCAACTAATGAAGCATCAAACTTTACATTGGAATCTGGGGATGTACTGTATGGTGATTAACACAATATAATAAAATAAAATTAAAAAAAAAAGAGTTAGCTTATAGAGTTGGCTGGTCACATGTTGGGGGCATATATATTTACAATTGTTAGATCCTCTTGTTGGGTACACCCTTTATGAATAATATAGTGTCATTCTGTATCTCTAACTACAGTCTGTAGTTCAAAATCTAATCTGTCTGATATGAGAATTACTACCCCAGCTTTCTTTTGAGGTCCATTGGCATGAAGAATTGTTCTCCATCCCTTCACTTCAGTCTGGATGTACATTTAGGTTCAAAATGAGTCTCTTGTAGACGGCATATGGAGGGGTCATGTCTTTTTATCCAATCTGCAATCCTGTGGCATTTTATGGGAGCATTTAGGACATTTACATTGAGAGTGATTATTGAGAGATATGATTTTAATGTTGTCGTGTTGCCTGTGAAGTCCTTGTTTCTATAGATTGTCTCTGTGAATTTCTGTTCTCTGTCACTCTTGGAGTCTTTTTACTTTTAAAGAACCCCCCTTAATATTTCTTGTAGGGCTGGCTTGGTAGTCACATATTCTTTCAGTTTCTGCTGGTCTTGGAAGTTCCTTGTCTCTCCATCCATTCTGAATGTCAGCCTTGCTGGATAAAGTATCCTTGGCTGTGTGTTCTTCTCACTTAGTTCTCTGAATATGTCTTGCCAGCCAATTCTGGTGTGCCAGGTCTCTGTAGATAGATCTGACATTATTCTGATGTTCCTCCCTCTGTATGTAAGGAATCTCATCCCCCTCACTCCTTTCAAGATTGTTTCCTTGGATCTAAGATTTGTCATGGTGTTGGTCTGTTCTCATTGATTTTGGGAGGGTTCCTCTCTGCCTCTTGGACACAAATCCTTCTTTGCTTCACCAGATTAAGGAAGTTTTCAGCTACAATTTGTTCAAATATCTCTTTTCGTGCTCTCTCTTTCTCCACTCCCTCAGGGATTCCAATAATTCTGACATTGAAACGTTTCGTTGAATCAGTAATCTCCCGTACCTTTTTTTCATGAAAATGGAGTTTCCTTTCCCATGTTCCTTCTCTTTCATTATTTTCTATCATCTCATCCTCTAACTCACTAATTCATTCTTCTGCCTTGTTTACCCTGACAGTCAGAGCATCCAGTTTAGACTGCATTTGATTCATAGAATTCTAAATTTCTCCCAGATTTGTTCTCATTTCAGCCCTTAGAGATTCTATATTTTTGTTAATATTTTTCTCAATTCTATACATCATCTTGGCAATTGTTATTCTGAAATCCATTACTGACAAGTTGGTTATATTCATATCCATTAGTTCTGTGGCAGAGGCCACGGTCTCTGTTTCTTTCCTTTGCTGGGGGTTCTTCCTCTTGTCATTCTGATGAGGTTAGGTTGCAGTAATGTACAAAGCCCAAATTATTGACCAGGACTGAAGCAAGATGCACCTGTTTTATAGGGACCTTAGATCCCTAGGCTTCTTGTTCTTTCAGCCTGCCTTCTGGGGGAGGGGTCTGCTGTGCTGATACTCAGGCAACCCTGTGTGGGCAGGATTGCCCTGCTGCTTGTGGGGGGGTAATAGGCACAGTGAGAACTGGTTTTTCTGGGCTTTTGTTCTCTGGTGGCTTTCCCTGGCAACTTTCTGTGACTCTTCAGAGGGTCAGAGCAGCAGTGACTGTATCCAAACCTGTGTCTCAGAGCAGAGAGATTTCAGTCTGTTCTTCACTGAGCTTTCCAGGCCACACTGACTCCGTTTCTGTTGGTCCTGTTAAAAACCTGCAGCGTCCCGGGTTGTGATCCCCACATCCATTCTCCCAGTCCTCCTTCCCATGGCCAGCACGTCTCTGCCCTTTGAGCTTCTAAAGCTGCCAGCTGCTCCTGGTATGCACATGAGCTCCCGAGCTGCAGGTTTCAGTCTGGTTTCCCCGCTGCTACCAGTCTGCTTGTGTGGCTGCTCCCTAGCGTTG
This sequence comes from Ailuropoda melanoleuca, assembly GCF_002007445.2. Taxonomy (NCBI): domain Eukaryota; kingdom Metazoa; phylum Chordata; class Mammalia; order Carnivora; family Ursidae; genus Ailuropoda; species Ailuropoda melanoleuca. The sequence continues at coordinate 65,787,537 of NC_048238.1, forward strand.
GAGGCTTCTGCCGTCCCTGTGCATGAGCACGGTGGCTCCTTCCCCCTTCCATTTATTTTCTGATATCTGTGGGCAGACTCAAGCTCCATGCTTCATACCTCAAGACCAAGTGCCAGAGATGTGCATTTGTAGAGAGTCAGATGTACCTTCTTATGTCTCAGGCTGATTTCATGGGTGTTCAGGATGGTCTGGTAGATATCCAGCTTGATTTAGGGGACCAGTTGAAATAGGGTCCCTTACTCCTCTGCCATCTTTCCCCCCTGAGCCCTAGATCTTTAATCAATTTGAGTTTATTTTTTGTATGTTGTGTCAGAAACTGGTCCGTTTTCATTCTTTTGCATGTAGGTGTCCAGTTCCATTTGCTGAAGAGACTGTCCATTCCCGATGTTATATTTTTCTCCCTTTGTCTTAAATTAATTGACCATATAAATGTGGGTTTATTTCAGGACTCTATTCTGTCCCTTTGATGTATGTACCTTTTTTTGGTACCAGTTCTGTGCTGCTTTGATTACAGCAGCTTTGTTGTATACCTTGAAATCTGGGATTGTAATACCTCCAGTTTTGTTATTCTGCAAAATTGCTTTGGGTATCCTGTGTCTTTTGTGGTTCCATACAAATTTTACAATAACTCATTCTAGTCCTTTGAAAAATACTATTGATATTTTAATAGGGATTTCAGTGAATATGTTGACCACTTTGGGTAGTATGGATATTTTAACAGTATTCTTCTAATTCATGATCATGCAATGTCTTTCCATTTGTGTCATCTACAATTCCTATCTTCTATAAAATTTTTATTCAAATTCTAGTTAGTTAACATATAGAGTAATATTGGTTTCAGGAGTAGAATTTAGTGATTCATCCCTTACATATAACACCTAGTGCTCATCACAACAAATGCCCTCTTTAATACCCATCACCCATTTACCCCACCTCCCACCCACCTCCCCTCCATCAACACATAGTTTGCTCTCTATAGAAATGAGCAGAAGACATGAACAAACATTTTTCTCCAAAGAAGATATATAAATGGCTAGCAACAACACTGGTAAGTACAAAATCAAAACCACAAGGAGATACCACTTCACACCAGCCAGAATGGCTAACATTAACAAGCCAGGAAACTACAGATATTGTTGAGGATATGGAGAAAGGGGAACTCTATTACACTGTTGGTAGGAAATTCAAACTGGTGCAGCCTCTCTGCAAAACAGAATGGAGGTTCCTCAAAATGTTAAGAATAGAACTACCATATGGCCCAGCAATTGCACTATTAGGTATTTATCAAAAGGATAAAAACATAGTGATTTGAGGGGGCACATGCATCCCAAAGTTTATAGCAGCAATGTCCACAATAGTCAAAATATGGAAAGAGGCCAGATGTCCATGGTGAGATGAGTGGATAAAGAAGAGGTGATATATATATGAAATAAGTCAGTCAGAGAAAGACAAATACCATATGATTTCACTGATACATAGAATTTAAGAAAAAAATTGATGAACATAGGGAAAGGGAAGGAAAAACAAGATAAAAACAGAGAGGGTGGCAAATCATAAGAGACTCTTAACTATAGGAAACAGGGCTACGGGAAGGGAGGTGGGTAGGGGATGGGGTAACTGGGTGATAGGCATTAAGGAGTGCACTTGATGTAATGAGCACTGGGTGTTAAATGCAACTAATGAATCATTAAATTCTACCCCTGAAACTAATAGTACACTATATGATAGCTAAATTGAATTTAAATTTAAAAAATTAAAAACGTGTAGAATGTTTGGGGTAGTACAGACATTTTAACAACATTTGTTCTTTCAATCAAGGGGGTTGGATTGTTTTTCCATTTCCGTATGACATCTTCAATTTCCTTCATCAGTCTTCTGTGGTTGTCAGAGTGCAGATCTTTTACCTCTTTGGTAAGGTGCATTTTGAGGTATCTTATGTATTTAGTGCAATTGTAAATGGTATTAACTCCTTGATTTCTCCTTCTGCTGCTTCATTATTGGTGTATATAAATACACAAGATTTGGGGGCACCTGGGTGACTCGGTTAAGCAGGTGACTCTTGATTTTGGCTCAGATCATGACCTCAGGGTCTTGGGATTGAGCCCCATGTTGGGCTCTGTACTCAGCTGATCGTCTGCTTGAGATTCTCTCTTTCCCTCTCCCCCACTCCCCAACCTCTCCCCCTCTCTCTCCCTCTTCCATAAATAAATAAATAAATAAAATCTTAAAACAAAACAAACAAAAAACAGCACCCAACAACCAAATACTGTCTTCCCCTCCATTCTCCCTCATTGTTGGGCTGGCTCAGATGCTTCTCCAAGCCAGCATTGAAGAACACCATTGCTATGTAGCATCTACCAGTCTAAGGAAATTCCTGGGGATGTAGCCAGTAATCTGGCTGTGCCCCTGACAAAACACAGCATCAAGTCTCCACACACTTTGCCTTTCCTTCCATTTCTACACCAGAATTAGCAGGCATTCTTCTCTCAGAATTAATCATCCAACTGCACCCACAACATTGCCTAGACAGACTCATTTGCTTTAAAATCGTAGAATCTAGCTAATTTATATAAATTTGAGCAAATAATAAGGGGAATATGTGTCTCTTAAAGAATTAGTTTGTAGTAATTTACAAAGCCCCTTTCTCCCCACAATCCAGAGGTACATTAGGATGTCCTAACAGGATGAGATGAGTCTCAACAGTGCACTGGACAGTGAGGTGCATGAAAGCAAGGACTGTGCTAAATTTGCTGGGGACTTGAATAGTAAGATCTAGGTAAATATGAATAAAGCTCGATAATAAATACATACATGAATGAATTATACCTAAACCCTCCAGGTTTGTAAAGCATGGAAACATTAGAAGATCAGAATTATGTATCTTAACATATGAAGACATGGTACAATGATTTACAGTACAGGCCTTAAAGTGAGAAATATTTGAATGGCTTACTACTAAGTCACCTAGACTAGTAAACTTAGGTAAGCCACTGAAACTCCCTGACCCTTAGTTTTTTATGTACAATAAGAATAACAGTAGTATAGGGGCGCCTGGGTGGCACAGCGGTTAAGCGTCTGCCTTCGGCTCAGGGCGTGATCCCGGCGTTATGGGATCGAGCCCCACATCAGGCTCCTCCGCTATGAGCCTGCTTCTTCCTCTCCCACTCCCCCTGCTTGTGTTCCCTCTCTCGCTGGCTGTCTCTATCTCTGTTGAATAAATAAATAAAATCTTTAAAAAAAAAAGAATAACAGTAGTATATACATGATAGAGATGTTGTGTTAAATAATATATGTAAAAATCTTGGCATCTTTCCTGATAGAAGAAAGCACACAGTAACTGTTAGCAGCATTATTAATATAATCATTATTACTATTGTTCTGGTGTCAATATCTGATCTAGTATGCAAATGGCACAGTTATGAAAATCCTTTAAAAACTGTAAAGGTAAGATAAAATTTGCCATTATTTTTCAATTGTATAAAAATTATCATTCATTAAAACTGATCGAGGTCAGTATTCATTTATTTGTACAGATGCATCCATTCACTTCTGTGATGGACAAAAGAGGTGTACACATATTCATATTCACATAGTTTCTCTTCTGCTGTTTGCCCAGTTCATCCTCCACAATCCCATGGGCTTGATCATAAATGCTTTTGGAAGTCCAAGAGAATGCATTTCTGTGTTATGCCTTCCTTGGAAAAAATGGATTACTCATGAAATATTAACACCAAAAGGATTCAGCAAAGAAGTGCTTATATAGGTTTCATTGATTTGAAATGACCTCACTGATATGTCTGCATGGGCCACAGAAAGTGTTATAGTTCAAACAAGAAGAAATTCTTTAGCTCCTTTTCATCTAGCCTTTATTTTTCTTTTCAAACAAAACTGCAGTTTGACTATAGCTTTGGTCTTTGTAACATATGAATCACTGGGTAAAATTTCTAAACTTTAGGGATATTAGAGGGATATCAGGGCGAATGTTTATTCTTCAATAATCTGGCTTCCCTGAGGAGGAATTAAATCTCTAGGCCTCTTGCCCCACCCCTAACCCCTCAACAATGAGACGCAGTGAGTTACCTGTTGGGTAGGTTATATTTGTTGGTCTAAAATTATACTAGTTGGCCAATAATCTAAATCTGTAAGAACTCCCCTTCTTTCTTCACATCAGACCTGTGTAAAGCAGCAACTCTACATAAGTGGTAAACTCTCAGAATCAAATTTACCCACAGGTGGGCAATTTCAAGATTCCAAGATGGGGTATAGTGCCACTGCCTCAAATATAATGTAGTAATAAATGCGAAGTTATGGTCTCTATCTTCAGGCCACTATGTTCATTGTTCATTTAGTTCTGAGTGTGGGTGAATGCTACATATGTCGTTTTCTTTTTAACTAGACATCTGGAACCTTGTTTCTGCAATGAGATCCAATCTGATTCCTTCTCCATGTATGAGTCTAGGGTGGGGCAGAGTATGCAAGACTCATGTAGGGTCCATAAGCAGCCTACTATGATAAAAAGCATAAGCTTTAGAGTAAGACAACAGTAAATATGAATCCTGCTCTGCAACTTTCTACCTTTGTGACTTGGGACAAGTTAACCAATCTGGGCATCAGTTTGCTCATTTGTAAAAATGAGGACAATAATAACAAAGTTTTTTTTT